>NC_141879.1:698484132-698804132 GCF_056163025.1 Triticum urartu
ACAGAGGCCCTTTCGGTGGGTCCCTGATGTCAGGTGGAGGAATCATTATTTTGCGCGTAATAAGGAGGCATTTCCTTGCGTGCGGCCGTGGACCCAGCTATCGGCCTCTCCACGTACAGTCCACTTCAGATGCATGTCGGTCGTTGACCACGTTGACCAGGCCGCACCGAGAGCACCAGGGCGGTGGACGACGACGAGGCCTAGGAAGGGAATGACACGGAGGCAGGGAAGACTCAGCAGTTGTTTCCCACGC
This sequence comes from Triticum urartu, assembly GCF_056163025.1. Lineage (NCBI taxonomy): Eukaryota > Viridiplantae > Streptophyta > Magnoliopsida > Poales > Poaceae > Triticum > Triticum urartu. Next base: position 698,484,386 of record NC_141879.1, read on the forward strand.
GGAGGGGAGTACGACTGTACGAGGGTTTACTGGTTCGTCTGCCGTCGCCGGAGAATAACAGCAGGTGTGGGTAAGTAGAGGGATGGCTAGGCCAGCGATGGGAGTACGGTGGGCAGTGAGGCCTGCGCGGCAGTACAGCCGGCCGCGGGGAGGAGGGAGCAGGCAGTCCCGCCAGCGCTTGTTTGAGCGGCTGGAGCAGGAAGAGCAGAGATTGAAGAAGCACGACGGCCGCTGGATGGACATCCAAATGTCACTGCTTGTGCATCAACCGTTTTTTTAGGAAAGCCTCAAATCTGTGTAAAACAGCATACAGCCCATCTGCCATTATTTCTAATAATTTTCAGCCCATTTGCTAATTCTTAAGGTTTTTTTGGAGCCCATATTCTTTTTGTTAGCATTACAGCCCAAATTGTGGCCACGGTTAAAAAATTATACAAAATTTTGCATATTTCGGTGCGGTCCAAACTGTTTTTAATCCCGAAATTTCGACTCACATTCAAACTGATTTTAAAAATAAATGTATATCAATATAAAATCCAACAAATTCTCCACGCATAAAAATTAATGTAATTTAAAATCTTGAAATGAAAAAAAAAGATATTTGAAACAAATTGCCGGTTTGATGTGTTTTAAAAATGTACATCCCATTTCTCATTACTGATGGGCCAATTTCTCGGCCAGCCGAATGAAAGCTCTCCTCGTCTTGAAAGATTTGCAGCCCAACAGGCCTGACAAAGCGACTTACTTGGCAAATCACAAAAAAAATTGGGAAGTGGCTGTGGACCCAGCTGTCAGCCTCTCCACGTACAGTACTCTTCCGATGGAAGTCGTTCCTTGACCATGTTGACCACGCCGCGCGGAGAGCACCACGGCGGTGGACGACGGCGAGGCCTAGGAAGGGGACGACGCGGAACCAGGGAAGACGGGGCAGTGGAAGCTCGCGCGGAGAGGAGTACGAGGGTTCACTGGTTCGGCTGCGGTGTGAGGCTGCCATCGCCGCAGGGCCTGGCCAGCGGTGGGAATAGTAGGGGGCGGTGAGGCCTCCGCGGCAGCACAGCCGGCCACGGGAGGCAGGAGCATGCGGCACGACCGACGCTGCTTTGGGCGGCTTGAGCAAGAAGACCAGAGGTTGGAGAAGCACTACGCCCGTTGGATGGACATCGTACGGTCACTGGAGCTAGAATCGTTCATATTGACTAAGTTGACAAAGCCCTCCGTCCCCGTCAACTTTGTTGGCCCACAAGTCATCCTCCCACTATGGTAGGTCCCAGCTAGCAGGGGGTATTCATTTTTTATGCGTAATAAGGAGGCACTTCCTTGCGTGCGAAGATATAGCTGGTGGGTCCGCATGTCAGCTGGGGGAACGTTTTTTTCGCGAAATACAGAGGCCCTTCCGGTGGGTCCCAGCTGTCAGGTGGAGGAATCATTATTTTGCGCGTACGGTCCACGGCCGATGGATGTCGTTCGTTGACCAAGTTGACCATGCCACGCCGAGAGCATCATGTCGGTGGACGATGGCGAGGCCTAGGAAGGGAACGACACGGAGCGAGGGAATACTCGGCAATGGTTGCCCACGCGGTGGGGAGTATGAGGGTTTACTGGTCCAGCTGCCGACGCCGGAAAATAACAGAAGGTGTGGGTGAGTAGAGGAATGGCCTGGCCAGCAATGAAGTAGGGTGGGCCGGTGCGGCTTGTGTGGCAGCACAGCCGGCCACGGGAGGCGGGAGTAGGCAGTCCCACCGGAGCTGGTTTGGGCGGCTGGAGCAAGAAGATCAGATATTGAAGATGCAGCACGGCCATTGGATTAACATCCAACGGTCACTGCTGCTAGAATTGTTTGTGGACTTGGGTTCGAGTCCCAGGAACTCTCAATTTTGTCCTCCTTCCTTCCTCGCAAAAAAAGGGAAAGAAAATCAAAGACTTGGGAAGGCGTACAGAAAAAGCTAGTGTACCAGTAAAGAGACGTTGCCGAGTTCTATAAAAAAGAAAGACATGCTCCTGTAGCTGGTTCGAATCCAAACCTAGACTATGACTATATATGGTGCTATGCTACTCTGCAAGTAATGAAACTAACATATCCAACATTCGGTTCTCCTCTTCTCTACTTACTCTGCCTAGCATCAGAAGCTCTGGCTGCAGCAACCATGTCCGCTGGCTGCTCGTCCACCTGCTCTTCAGCAGGCAACAACCAGATATGCGCCAAGTCGCACCCCGTACCATCGCCTGTGGCATCACACCCTCGCCGGCACACACACCACAGCCAATTGCTCATCGCAACCCGCTGCAGTTGGTGTGGTGCCACTGATGAATGAAACCTGTGTAGCAGGCTGGGCGTGATGTTTTGAACATCTAATGATTTCTATTAACGGAAATCAGGGGGTATCCCCTTTTGCTCATATAAATAAATAAATAGTAGAGGCCCTGTCGGGTCAGCTTTGTTCTCATTCAAAGACGTCGAGCAAATTGCAGTCCAACAGCAAACTATGTCATCAAATTCAAGTTTCACAGCCAAATATGAGTACAACTAAACAACAATGTCATCATGTTTTAGTTTTCATACAATCACCAAACACAAATCAGCATACATAATAAGTGATGTTCTCATAGCAAAATACTAAACAACATGTTCATCAGGTTTCAGTTGTCATAGCAAACACAATTTCACATAGTAGATAAAAAACATCTTCTGACAGGCAAATACGACAAAAGCAATGTAATCATCATCTACAGCAGCAGCGTCAACATCTTCGCCATGTGTATCAGTCTGAATCGTAATTCCCCATGGTGTCATCTTGTTCTTCATCCTGAACGTCCTCGAACGTTGGCTTCTTCTTGATCAACTCTTGTATGTCCACAGCACGACAGGCAATCTTTTCGCCGGCGTCATTAACATGATGGTTCTCAAAGATATTAGGAACATTTGTGTTATCTTGTACATCAGGAGTAGTGTAAGCATCATCTTGTTGTGCAACTTCATGAAATGAATTCCTCTGCTCAAACCTTTGCAATACTCTCCAGTCATCTCTACATGCAAATGTGTCTTCCAAGAAAAATATCTATGTTGCTTAATTTGCCAAAATAAAAGGCTCGTTGGTCTAGTACGCCACCTTGACATTGATGGATTTGAAATAATCATCAGCTCTGGGTTTTGCGATCCTAGAAAATAGGTTATACCAACGACAGCACAACAGAACCACACACCGATGATCCTCGAAACTGGAGATATACTGCAACTGAACAATGTCTGTTATGTTAGCATACATTTCAGTTGTCTCTTTGTCATACGTATCCGTGCTCATGATGGCACTGTTTTGTGTCTTCCTGCCTTCGTCTCGTGCAAGGGTGTTGTAGCGCACATCTCCAACAACACAAGATTCATAATGTCCTACCCGAGTATTAGGACCCATTGCTAGTGAGTAAAGGGCATCATCAACTGCCTGCCCATCCTCCCGCATCTTCTTAACCTATGGTTAGAAAGTAGACAAGCTGATCATCTTATGTACTCAATATATTAAAAAACTGACAGTGCACTTCTAAAACTTACATGGTTCTTGAACCATTTCGCAAATCCTACCATAACCAGTTTGTCAATTTTTCTTGGATTTTGCGGCAGTAACTCCTCTTTGTAGATGCTGCACAACATAGTGATCGCGTCAAACATCCAAATATATAAGAATGTGCTGCAAGTTTAGTAGATTACGATGTATAAGCTGCAGTACTGCACTTACTTGATATAAGGTAGTATCTCAGGACAGTTATTCAACACATACCAAACCATTTTGTCCAAATCTTTAGGTTTGTCCTCTAGTCGACTCTTCCCTGTAACTCGAACAGAATAATCAAAAACATTGAGCCCGGGATTGTCTTCACCCACCTCTTTGCTAAGCTGATCAGCTGTTTCAATGTATTTTGAGCAGAATATCAATGCTTCTGTAGCAATGTAGGCATCTGCAATGGAACCCTCGGGTCTAGCTCTGTTCCTAACATAGCCCTTGAAAGTGCCTAGCCGCCTTTCAATAGGGTACATCCAGCCATACTATACTGGACCTCTAAGTAGTGCCTCATCAGGTAGATGAACAGCCAAATGCACCATCACATCAAAGAAGGCTGGAGGATATATCTTCTGAAGGTCGCATAGGATAGTTGGTATCTTGTCTCTAAAACGCTCCAAAGCATCTATCCTGATATTCCTACTGCAAAGTTCCCTAAAGAATTGTCTCAACTCTGCAACTGCTCTGTATAAGTCGGGGCGGCCCAATACTCTAAGGATAACAGGTAAAACCCTTTGAAGTACGATGTGGCAGTCATGAGTTTTCAACCCTTGTACCTTGTTTCCATCTGCACTGACTCTCCTTTCAGGGTTGGAAGCAAATCCATGTGGGAATATCACACATGACAGGACCTCGCAGAATTCTTTTCTTTTTACCTTGTCCAAGACGTACACAGTTGGTGCCATATCCCGTGGTTTACCTTCATGTTGCACCTGCAAATCCTGTCTAATACTCAGGTGTGCCAAATAAATCCTAGATTTTAAGGTATCTTTCATCTTGCCTTCAATATTAAGAAGTGTGCCGATAATGCTGTCACATATATTTTTCTTGATGTGCATCACATCAAGATTATGCCGCAGATCCAAATCTTTCCAATACTCCAAGTCCCACAAAGTGGACCTATGGGTAAACAATAATCTCTCTTCTTCCCTGCCACGCTTCCTTTTCCCGCTACCATTATCAGGATGGTTTCCTGGTATAATATGCCTGACCTTCTCTAATTCCACTTGCAACTCATCTGCGGTGAGCCTCTTTGGCGCATCACGGTTTTCATGCTTTGCATTGAACACATGTCTTCGGTATTTTCTAGGAAGCGGCTTGTCCTTGGCAAGTAAACGGCGGTGTCCAATGTAACAGATATTGCTAAGTATTGCGTATGACAGCGGATTCCTGTCACAGCGAACACATGCATTGTAACCATGTGTCGTTCGCCCTGACATAGTGCCCAAAGCCGGATAATCATGGATGCACCAAATTATAACAGCACGCAGAAAGAAATCGGCTGGTGGGCTGCTATATAGGTCTCGAGTGAGAACACCCTTCCGTAGCTGTTGAAGTTCCTCCACAAGAGGCTCCATGAACAAATCAAAATCCTTTCCAGGACTTTTTGTACCTGGGATGAGCAAGGCCATCATGTAGTTTGATTCTTTGGTGCAGACATTTGGAGGCATGTTGTAAGGGATAACAAGCACTGGCCACATGCTATATGTGGCGCTCTGGTGGCCAAATGGGTTAAATCCATCTGAAGCTAAGCCAAGTCTAATGTTTCTCGGGTCAGCAGCAAACTCTTTGTGTTTATCATTGAAGCTTTTCCACTCACTACCATGAGATGGATGGCTCATTACATTCTGATCTCTGTACTCCTGGTTCCTAGAATGCCACAGTACAACCTCTCTTGTTTCAGCATCATGAAACAACCTCTGCAATCTTGGTGTAATTTGAAAATGTCTCAGAACATTATGAGGAATCCTCTTCATAGCATCTCCATCTTTCCATCTTGATGATTTGCATTTCGGGCATTCACTTAAGTTGGCATAATCCTTCTAGAACAGAACACAATTATTCTTACAAACATGGATCATATCATATCCAATTCCAACTGCACGAAGGAAATTCTTCATTTTACTATAGGTGTGTGGCAGCTCAGACGCATCTAGGGAAGATTCGTGGAAAGCAGCCAACATCGCATCGAATGATCTGTTGGTCATCCCTCAGATGTCTTCACCTGAAGAAAGGTGACCATAGCTGAGAATACTGACAGCTTATTTCCTGGGGTGACAGCACGCATCTAGGGAAGATTCGTGGAAAGCAGCCAACATCGCATCGAATGATCTGTTGGTCATCCCTCAGATGTCTTCACCTGAAGAAAGGTGACCATAGCTGAGAATACTGACAGCTTATTTCCTGGGGTGACAGCAACGTTGCATTGTTCCAACATGCGGGCCCACCGTTTTTCTTCTGCAGGTGAAAGTTCACGGAATGCACGAGCATTTCGTAGCATTGTTCCAATGTTGGCCAAACTCACTGGCTCCGCCACCACCACCTCCTCCTCCTCTTCCACCTGAGCATCAGGCAGATCAAGATGGTGATCTGCTGCTTCCACGTAGTCAATAACAGTGAGGTTCACAGCTTCACCATGATGAACCCACCTAGTATATGTGACCGACATCCCATACAAGTGTAGATGATTTTGCACAGTTGACTGGGGTGTCACACCCTAGCTAGTTCAAGCATTAGAGTGTGCATCATGTTTAAATTCCTTTTAAATTTGAAATGGGGATGACAGAACCCCCAGCACCCCCCTAGAACAACTAGGGTTTACTAAAAACTTTTTCAATGAACCTGAAGTGCCCTTCTAAAAAGCCCACCCTTTTTGTTTTGGGTTAAAACCTTTGACAAAATGGTGCACATTTTTCTAGGACATCTATGGTCATTGGATTAATCCTTATGGTATTTGCATTTGGGCATTTAAATGCTATAAAATATTTTAAATGCTCAAATAATCATAAACTAAAATGTTTGTTGTTGGATATATTCTAAGCAATAGCCATGATTAATTTTATGATTTATGGAAATGCCCTGGCATTTTTAATAAAGCCCTGAAGCTACAGAAATAATAGAATAAATAAGAAAAACAGAAGAAAAAAAAGAGAGAGAGAAACTTACCTGACGCAGCCCAGCTAACTCACAAGCCGGCCCACCTAGCGGCCCACCACTGTGCTGGCCCGCGCCAGCCAGCTGCTTCTTCCCTGCCAGGCAGGCAGGGAGGTGATGCCGCCGTTCCCGAGCTCGCCACGGCGTCACCTGCTTGCCGCCCACGCCTTGGACGCCTGGACGCCTCCACGTCGCACCCCGAAGCCCCTGGACACGCCATTCCCCCCTGTCTCTCTCCCTTCGCCGTTCCCCACCATGGCCGACGCCCCTGTCGCCACACCGTCGTCGTAGCCGTGCCCTCCGTCGTCCTCACGCCGCGTCATCGTGTCCACGAGCTCCGCCGTCGTCGATTACATCGAGTGGGTCGAGCCCCGAGCGCTCGCTCGCCCCGGAGACGCTGCACCGAGCTCGCCCTCAACTCCGGCCACCGGAGATCCCTTTTGCCGCCCCCGCCGCATCAGCCCATCCCCGACCTCTCCGACTGCCTCGACGAGACCCCCGTGAGCTTAGCCACCTCCCCACCCTCTCTGTTCTCTCTCTCGAGCCCCGTAACGACTGCATGTAGATCACCCGCACGCACTGCCGCGGAGCTCGTCCCCGACGAGGCTCCGGCCACCCAATGGACGCGCCACCCTTTCCACTAGTCCTACCGCACCTCCAGGAGCTCAACGCACCAAACCTCGGGCCTCCCCGTGCCCCCTAGCGACTAGTTCATCCTCACCCGAGCTCCGGCCGCCACCAAACTCGTCGCCAGCGACGTTTCCGGCCACCCCAGCTCCACCCACTGCCACCACTCGACGCGGCTTCCTCCCCGCATCACGTAGATAGTCTCCGTCGTCCTTTTGGTCGCCGGAGTGCAAATCCCGCGTTGCTCCACCGCGTCTGGCCTCGCCGGCGAATAGACGCCGGCGAGTTGACCCTGTTTAACCCCGTGTGGGCCCAGGTTGACCCCCCCTGAGTCTATGACAGGTGGGGCCGGTCTGCTAATTAGTTTAGGATTAGTTTTAACTAAATTTAATTAGTTTAGTCACTGACATGTGGGCCCAGGCCCCACTGACAGCTAATTAGTGTTAATTTAATTCTGTTAATTAGCTAAGTCACTGACAGACAGGGCCCACCAGTCAGGTTTGACCTGGCCGACCCAGTTGACCCGCTGACGTCACACCTATGTCATGCTGACGCATTAATTCAATTACTAGATTTATTCTTTAATAGGAAATTCCAGAAAATAGCCAACACTTCTAAAAATCATAGAAAATCAACCATACCTCCAAATGCAAAGATTTATATATGAAAAATGATCAGAAAAATTCAATCTATCCATCTATAATGGTTTCATGCATGACAAAACAAGTTAACCTTGATGTTTAAGCAGAAGAAGGTAATGCACTAATAAGGCCATGTTAAATGAGCTAACATTTGAATCTTTGATTCGAATGAGTTCATTCCATCCTGTTTTAGCTTGCATTAGGACAAGACACATTCATTTTGCCATGTCATAGCATGCATCATATTGTTGCATATTGTCATGTGTTGATTATGTTCGGTGTGTCTTTCGTGGTAGGTTCTGCCTCCGAGGATAACCCCGAGTATCCGTCTGAAGGGCAGTACCCTACTACCACTACAACAGGCAAGCAACCCCTTTGATCATTCCGATACAAACCCATGTTCTCGCTTCTGCTCTTGTTTACTGTATTAAGACAATGCGATTCAAACTGCTGTGTGCTACGGTAGTTGTACCCTTATTCTCTGCATGACCTGTCATTGCCACAGTAACTAGATGAAACCCACTAGCATGTGTAGGAGTTGATTGAGCCATGTTTGTGTTTCCTACCTTGCTATGCCTGCTATGCTTAGTGCTGTGTCAGGTCTGGTTCATCTGGGTGATGGGCTAGAGTGAAATGTTTATGTCGGTAATGTGAGGGATGTGTTGAACATGAATTGGTAAAGGTATCGATGAGAGGCCATGTAGGAGTACATGGTGGGTTGTTTCATTGAGGCCGTCCCTAAGAACTGCGATCTGTATGTGTGATTTTAAGAATCGGCTACTACCATGCATTGGGATCCTTAATTGACCCTCTCGGCTTCTTAATCACCCTAGTACCCTGTCAAGGAGTTGCAAATAGTTTCTGGTGTTTGTAGGTTATGTGTTGGCGGCCGTGCGTAGCGCTGACCCTAGGGGTAGGCTATGTTGCGGTAGATACACTGTGGCCGGGTATGCCGGGCGCCTGTTTGGCGTCTCGGGACCCTGTTCACATCGTTCGGGGTCGTATGTGGAAACCTCAGCCGGAATCCCTGCGGATGGAACCTGGATAGGCGATAAACCTGGACTAGGGACTTAAGTGTTTAGGTAGGCCATGGTCGACACCCTCGTTGGGCTTCCGCTTGAAGGTTGCCGAGTACATGTCGTGTAAGCGGCGGTAAGTGGTGCAAGCGTGTATGAAGAGGTATACCCCTGCAGGGTTAACATCATCTATTCGAATAGCCGCGTCCGCGGTAAAGGACTACTTGGTTGCCTATACAGTTCATAGACAAGTTAATGGTTACTACTAAAAGACTCAAGATAAGTGTGAGTACCGAGGATGGCCCTCTCGTAGGATGACGAGGGAGGATCCCTGGTGGAGTATTGTTTTGGTGAGTAGTGGACTCGTGTGCGAAAACTATTTTACTAGTGGAGTTCCGTAGGATAGCCTAGCCAAGAGTCAAAGCTGGCTTGCTGCAATAACCCCACCACCTTCTTGAGAATGAGCATGTATAGTAGGTTCTGTTGTAAGACTTGCTGAGTACCTTTGTACTCATGTTTGCTTAATTACTGTTTTCAGACGACAACACCGCCCCCTCCGATGGGTTCTACGTAGACCTTGATGTCGATGACTGACTAGCCACCTAGGTGGTGATCCTGGCCATGGAGGGCCCTATGTAGATAGACAGGCTTCGGAAGCCTTCTTGCTTTCTAGTGTCTATACTCGGACTATTTACTTCCGCTTGTGCTTGTATGCTTGTATGACTTGAGTGTCGGGTCATGTGACCCCTACCTGTATGAACTTGTTATGTATGGCTCTCTGGAGCCCTTAAATAAGTACTTGAGTTGTAGAGTTTTGTTGTGATGCCATGTTGTATCTACTCATATCGGGCATATTGTGTGTATGATTGAAATGCTTGGTATGAGTGGGATCCGACAATCTAGTTGTTTATCCTTGGCATCCTTTCTTATGGGGAAATGTAGTCTAGTGTTCCTCGAGCCATAGTAGTTCGCTACAGCCCGGTTCACCGGAGTCCTGCTACCCCAGCACTACTGCTCAGGACACTTGACTGGCCGGCATGTGTTTCACTTCGTTCCTATGTATGTCCCTTCGGGGAAATGTCACGCGGTGACATCCGGAGTCCTGCCTAGCCTGCTACAGCCCGGGTTCCTCGGAGTCCTATTAGCCCAGTGCTACAGCCCGGATTCACTCGCCGATGACCGACATGCTCGATGTGATTCATGTATGCCTGTCTCCATAGGTCTGTGCCGCTTTGGGTTCACGTCTAGCCATGTCGGCCCGGGTTCTCTGTCATATGGATGCTAGCGACACTATCATATACGTGAGCCAAAAGGCGCAAACGGTTCCAGGCCATGGTAAGGCGACACCTGTGGGATACCGTGCGTGAGGCCGCAATGTGATATGAGGTGTTACCGGCTAGATCGATGTGACTTGGAATCGGGGTCCTGACATGGGGTCTTTTAACTGAATTCATACAACTGCAACACGGGCAGAGCACATCTGATTTCGGACGACCGTACTCAGCTCTCATAAAGTTCATGAAGTTTTCAACCCCCTCGACATATGCAGCAGAGAATCTTTGAGCAGAAGTTATCCAAGTCCTGTCCATCTATTAGACATACAAATTAGTTCTTCTACTAGATATTACAGGAAAAACATATATGCTTTTTTATGAAGTCCAGAAAAAAAATACCTAGGTCGATGTCTAAAGCTATGGCAAGATATTTGGACGAGCAGATCTAAGTAACGAAATATATGTAAAGCTAATTCAGCAAACAGATTTGAGTGCCAAATTATGGCAGGCTGTTTCAGCAGTCAATGAGGCTGAGCACACAGCCATCGAACTATCGAAGGCCATCACAGCAACAAAGATCGTGTATAAAACTGTGTGGAGCTATTTCACCTAACAGATTGGCTACTAGACCATGGCAATCTACGTCACAATAAATATATGGCAGGATATTTTAGCAACTAATCGGCCTTGGCATGCCATCTCAGCTAAGCAAATTGAGTGCAAAACAGGGCAAGGAAGCTTCTTAAGCAGAGCATATTGATAGTAAACTACTTCGGCAAACAGTGAGATTAACAGCGTCTATCAGCTAACATTCAGCGCTACACCAACATGAACGGGGCCTCAGTCTAGAATGTGCGTACCGTGGGAGAAGCTGGCCGCCGTGCGTCTCCACAGGAACGTCGCCAGCGGTGGCAGCGCTGACCGTCGTGCACCTCCACAAGAAGGTAGCCAGAGGTGGCGGCGCGGCTAGAGGACGGTAGTCTACGAGAGCGTACTGTGGGAGCGAGAGGATCACCGAATGATACGTCCATTTTACATCATGCTTTTATATCGATATTTATTGCATTATGGGCTGTTATTTCACGTTATGTCATAATACTTATGGCTATTCTCTCTTATTTTACAAGGTTTACATAAGGAGGGAGAATGCCGGCAGCTGGAATTCTGGGCTGGAAAAGGAGCAAATATTAGAGACCTATTCTGCGCAACTCCAAAAGTCCTGAAACTCCACGGAATATCTTAAATTGAATAAAGAAAAATCCTCGCCAAAGATGAAGTCCAGGGGGCCAACACACTGCCCCCTCCCAGGGCGCCCCCCCCCCTCCTAGGGCGCGCCCCCTACCTCGTGGGCCCCCTGGTGGGTCTCCGACGTCCATCTTCTGCTATATGAAGTCTTTCGATGAGAAAAAAATCAGAAGGAACCTTTCGGGACGAGACTCCGCCGCCACGAGGCGGAACCTTGGCGGAACCAATCTAGAGCTCCGGCAGAGCTGTCCTGCCGGGGATACTTCCCTCCGGGAGGGGGAAATCATCACCATCGTCATCACCAACGCTCCTCTCATCGAGAGAGGGCAATCTCCATCAACATCTTCACCAGCACCATCTCATCTCCAAACCCTAGTTCATCTCTTGTATCCAATTCTTGTCTCAAAGTCCGGGATTGGTGCTATTAGGTTGCTAGTAGTGTTGATTACTCCCTGTAGTTGATGCTAGTTGGTTTATTTGGTGGAAGATCATATGTTCAGATCCTTTATGCATATTATTACCCCTCTGATTATGAACATGAATATTCTTTGTGAGTAGTTACGTTTGTTCCTGAGGACAAGGGAGAAGTCTTGCTATTAGTAGTCATGTGAATTTGGTATTCGTTCGATATTTTGATAAGATGTATGTTGTCTAGCCTCTAGTGGTGTTATGTGAACATCGACTACATAACACTTCACCATTATTTGGGCCTAGAGGAAGGCATTGGGAAGTGATAAGTAGATGATGGGTTGCTAGAGTGACTGAAGCTGAAACCCTAGTTTATGCGTTGCTTCGTAAGGGGCTGATTTGGATCCATATGTTTCATGCTATGGTTAGGTTTACCTTAATACTTTTGTTGTAGTTGCGGATGATTGCAATAGAGGTTAATCATAAATGGGATGTTTTTTCAAGTAAGAACAGCGCCCAAGCACCGGTCCACCCACATATCAAATTATCAAAGTACCGAACGCAAATCATATGAATGTGATGAAAACTAGCTTGACTATATTCCCATGTGTCCTCGGGAGCACTTTTCCTATTATAAGAGGTTGTTCCGGCTTGTCCTTTTCTACAAAAAGGATTGGGCCACCTTTCTGCACTTTATTTACTTTTGTTACTTGTTGCTCGTTACAATTTATCTTGTCACAAAACTATCTGTTACCACTTATTTCAGTACTTGCAGACAATACCTTGCTGGAAACCGCTTATCATTTCCTTCTGCTCCTCGTTGGGTTAGACACTATTACTTATCAAAAGGACTATGATAGATCCCCTATACTTGTGGGTCATCAAGACTCTTTTCTGGCGCCGTTGCCGGGGAGTGTAGCGCCTTTGGTAGGTGGAATTTGGTAAGGAAAAATTTATATAGTGTGCTGAAATTTACTGTCACTTGTTACTATGGAAAGTAATTCTCTAAGGGGCTTGTTCGGGGTATCTTCACCCCGTCCAGTAGAGCAAAGAGTTGCTCCTCAACCTACTGAACCTATTGAAAATGAAACTCCTTTTGAATTTCCTTCGGGTATGATGGAAAGACTGCTAGCTAACCCTTTTACAGGAGATGGAACAAAGCATCCTGATGAGCACTTATTATATGTGGATGAAGTTTGTGGATTATTTAAGCTTGCAGGTATACCCGATGATGTTGCTAAGAAGAAGGTCTTCCCTTTATCTTTGAAGGAAGACGCATTGATATGATATAGGCTATGTGATACGAGATCGTGGGACTATAAAAGATTGAAATTGGAATTTCATCAAAAGTATTACCCTATGCATCTTGTTCATCGTGATCGCAATTATATATATAATTTCTGGCCTCGCGAAGGAGAAAGCATCTCTCAAGCTTGGGGGAGGCTTAAATCAATGTTATATTCATGCCCCAATCATGAGCTCTCGAGAGAAATAATTATGCAAAGTTTTTATGCTCGGCTTTCTGAAAACAATCGTACCATGCTCGATACTTCTTGTGCTGGCTCTTTTATGATGAAGACTATTGAATTCAGATGGAATTTATTGGATAGAATTAAACGCAACTCTGAAGATTGGGACCTCGACGAAGGTAAGAAGTCAGGTATGACACCTAAGTTTGATTGTGTTAAATCTTTTATGGATACTGATATTTTCCGTAAGTTTAGCACTAAATATGGGCTTGACTCTAAGATAGTAGCTTCTTTCTGTGAATCTTTTTCTACTTATGTTGATCTCCCTAAGGAGAAGTGGTTTAAATATCATCCTTCCATAGAAGTAAAAGTAGCTACACCTATTAAAGTTGAAGAAAAGACTGTCACTTATAATGATCCTATTGTTCCTACTTCTTATGTTGAGAAACCACCTTTCCCTGTTAGAGTAAAGGATCATACTAAACCTTCAACTGTTGTTCGTAAAAGCAATATCAGAACTTATGTACCCCCTGAGCAAGTTAAAGTAGAACCTAATATTGCTATTGTTAAAGATCTCTTATCTGATAATATTGATGGGCATGTTATTCAGTTTAATGGTGAAACTGCTAGAATTGCTAAGCCCTGTGATAAAGATAAACATAGACCTGTGGTAGGCATGCCAGTTATTTCTGTTAAAATAGGAGATCATTGTTATCATGGCTTATGTGATATGGGTGCTAGTGCTAGTGTTATACCTTATGACTTGTATAAAGAAATCAAGCAGGAAATTGCACCTGCTGAATTAGAAGATATTGATGTCACAATTAAACTTGCTAATAGAGATACTATTTCACCTGTGGGAATTGTTAGAGATGTTGAAGTCTTGTGTGGGAAAACCAAATATCCTGCTCATTTTCTTGTTCTCAGTTCTCCACAAGAATATTGATGTCACAATTAAACTTGCTAATAGAGATACTATTTCACCTGTGGGAATTGTTAGAGATGTTGAAGTCTTGTGTGGGAAAACCAAATATCCTGCTCATTTTCTTGTTCTCAGTTCTCCACAAGATAGCTTTTGTCCCATTATATTTGGTAGACCCTTCTTGAACACTGTTAACGCTAAGATAGACTGCGAAAAGAATGTTGTTACTATTGGCTTGGATGATATGATTCATGAGTTTAATTTCTCTAAATTTAGTAAACAACATTGTGAGGAAGAATTGCCTAGTAAGGATGAAATTATTGGTCTTGCTTCTATTGCCGTACCTCCTAGTGATCCTTTAGAACACTATTTAGTAGACCATGAAAATGATATGTTCGTGAATAAAAGAAGGGAAATAGATGAAGTATTCTTTAAACAGGAACCTATTCTGCAACCCAATTTGCCTGTTGAAATTTTAGGGGATCCTCGTCCACCCAAGGTTGATCCCGTGTTCGAGCTTAAACCATTGCCTGATAATCTTAAATATGCTTATCTTGATGAAAAGAAGATATATCCTGTTATTATTAGTGCTAACCTTTCAGAGCATGAAGAAGAAAGATTATTGAAAACTCTGAAGAAGCACCGTGCTACTATTGGATATACTCTTGATGATCTTAAGGGCATTAGTCCCACTCTATGTCAACATAAAATAAATTTGGAAGCAGATGCCAAACCAGTTCATGATCCTCAACGACGTCTTAATCCTAAAATGAAAGAAGTGGTAAGAAAAGAAATACTCAAGCTTCTAGAGGCAGGTATAATTTATCCCGTTGCTGATAGTCAGTGGGTAAGTCCTATCCATTGTCTCCATAAGACTGGAGGTATTACTGTTGTTCCTAATGATAAAGATGAATTGATTCCACAAAGAATTATTACAGGGTATAGGATGGTAATTGATTTCCGTAAATTAAATAAAGCTACTAAGAAAGATCATTACCCCTTACCTTTTATCGATCAAATGATAGAAAGATTATGCAAACATACACATTACTGCTTTCTAGATGGTTATTCTGGTTTCTCTCAAATACCTGTGTCTGCTAAAGATCAATCAAAAACTACTTTTACATGCCCTTTTGGTACTTTTGCTTATAGACGTATGCCTTTTGGTCTATGTAATGCACCTACTATACCTTTCAAAGATGCATGATGGCTATATTATCTGACTTTTGTGAAAAGATTTGTGAGGTTTTCATGGACGACTTTTCCGTCTATGGTTCCTCTTTTGATGATTGCTTGAGCAATCTTGATCGAGTTTTGCAGATATGTGAAGAAACTAATCTTGTCTTGAATTGGGAAAAGTGCCACTTTATGGTTAATGAAGGTATTGTTTTGGGGCACAAAGTTTTCAAAAGAGGTATTGAAGTTGATAAAGCCAAAGTTGATGCTATTGAAAAGAGGCCATGTCCCAAGGACGTCAAAGGTATAAGAAGTTTCCTTGGTCACGGTGGATTTTATAGGAGGTTCATTAAGGACTTCTCAAAAATTTCTCGACCTTTGACCAATTTATTGCAAAAAGATATACCATTTGTCTTTGATTATGACTGTGTAGAAGCATTTGAAACACTTAAGAAAGCATTAGTCTCTGCGCCTGTTGTTCAGCCACCTGATTGGAATTTACCCTTTAAAATTATGTGTGATGCTAGTGATTATGATGTAGGTGCTGTTCTAGGGCAAAGAGCTGATAAGAAATTAAATGTTACCCATTATGCTAGTAAGACTCTAGACAATGCTCAAAGAAATTATGCTGCTACTGAAAAAGAACTTTTATCAGTTGTATTTGCTTGTGATAAGTTCAGACCTTATATTGTTGATTCTAAAGTAACTATTCACACTGATCATGCTGCTATTAAATATCTGATGAAAAAGAAAGATGCTAAACCTAGACTCATAAGATGGGTTCTCCTACTACAAGAATTTGATTTGCATATTGTTGATAGAAAAGGGGTTGAGAACCCCGTTGCAGACAACTTGTCTAGGTTACAGAATGTTCTTGATGACCCACTACCTATTAATGATAGGTTTCCTGATGAACAATTAAATGTTATAAGTACTTCTCATAGTACTCCATGGTATGCTGATTATGCTAATTATATTGTTGCTAAATTTATACCACCTAGCTTCACATACCAGCAAAAGAAAAAGTTCTCCTATGATTTGAGACATTACTTTTGGGATGACCCACATATTTATAAAGAGGGAGTAGATGGTGTTATTAGACGTTGTGTACCTGAGCATGAACAGGAACAGATCCTACGCAAGTTTCACTCCGAAGCTTATGGAGGACACCACGCTGTAGATAGAACTGCACATAAGGTATTGCAATCCGGTTTTTATTGGCCTACTCTCTTCAAGGATGCCCGTAAGTTTGTCTTGTCTTGTGATGAATGTCAAAGAATTGGTAATATTAGTAGACGTCAAGAAATGCCTATGAATTATTCACTTGTTATTGAACCGTTTGATGTTTGGGGCTTTGATTATACGGGACCTTTTCCTGCCTCTAATGGATACGCACATATTCTACTTGCTCTTGATTACGTTACTAGTTGGGTAGAAGTTATTCCAACTAGTAGTGCTGATCATAATACCTCTATTAAAATGCTTAAGGAAGTTATTTTTCCAAGGTTTGGAGTCCCTAGATATTTAATGACTGATGGTGGTTCACACTTTATTCATGGTGCTTTCCGTAAAATGCTTGCTAAATATGATGTTAATCATAGAATTGCATCTCCTTATCACCCATAGTCTAGTGGTCAAGTAGAATTGAGCAATAGAGAGCTCACATTAATTTTGCAAAAGACCGTTAATTGGTCTAGAAAGAATTGGTCCAAGAAACTTGATGATGCATTATGGGCTTATAGAACTGCATATAAAAATCCTATGGGTATGTCTCCTTATAAAATGGTTTATGGAAAAGAATGTCACTTACCTCTCGAATTAGAACATAGGGCATATTGGGCTATTAAAGAGCTCAACTATGATTTCAAAATTGCCGGTGAGAAGAGGTTATTTGATATTAGCTCACTTGATGAATGGAGAACCCAAGCATATGAAAATGCCAAGTTGTTTAAAGAAAAAGTTAAAAGATGGCATGACAAAAGGATACAAAAGCGTGAGTTTAATGTAGGTGATTATGTATTGTTATACAACTCTCGTTTAAGATTTTTTGCAGGAAAACTTCTCTCTAAATGGGAAGGGCCCTATGTTATCGAGGAGGTCTATCATTCCAGTGCAATAAAAATCAACAACTTCGAAGGCACAAATCCAAAGGTGGTAAACGGTCAAAGAATCAAACATTATATCTCAGGTAATCCCATAAATGTTGCAACCAATATTATTGAAACCGTAACCCCGGAGGAATACATAAGAGACACTTTCCAGAACGTTTCAGACTCCGAAAAGGAATAGGTATGTGGTACGGTAAGTAAACCGACTCCAAAACAATTTTTAAGGCAATATTTCTCCGTTTTGGATTATTTAGAAAAATAGAAAAATAAGTACCAGTCCAGGAAAGACACGAGGGCCCCACGAGGGTGGTGGGCGCGCCCTACCCCTCTGGGTGCGCCCCCCTACCTCGTGAGCACCTCGTGTGCCCTCCGGACTCTGTTTTCTTGCACGATACGTGTTTCGCCCGGTAAAAATTCATTATATATTCTCCCGAAAGTTTTGACTCCCGTATCACGCAAATCTCCTCTGTTTTCGTTTCGAGCTGTTTTTCTGACAGATCCAAGCCATCATGACGGCCCCAAGTGCTTCCAAGGACAAGTTTTTCGAGAAGGTTATCAACCCTTACCTCGCGGAGGTGCTGCGACACCCTCAAACCATTGAGTTGCGTGATGGGTTGCTGCGCACCCGCGATGAAGAGGGACCAAAGGGAACCGGAAGCGTGGAGACGAGGCTCGAAGCAGTGGAGCAACAATTTTTCAAGTGCCAAGGGATGGTGGAACGTGGACTCAACTCCAACCATATGATGATCGCGGAGTTCACTAGCAACCACAAGTTGGATACGGACAACATCGGGGAGACCATCTTCAAGCTTCACGAGAAGATCGAGCACCTCCAAGCCCAAATCTATGACCTGCAAAACCAAAACTGTGAGTATGAATATAGATTCAAAATGATGAGTTTGGCTGTAGATTTGAGGATTCCGGAGACTCGATCATCCTTCTATGATGGTGAACCTATGCCTTGGAAGATGGACACAAAGCCCACATCATCGACAACACCCCCACCTTCTTCACCGACAAAGGAGATATAATCACATGGGTATGGGCACTCCCCTTGGCAACTGCCAAGCTTGGGGGAGGTTCCCCGGTATCGTATCACAATCACAACTCCTATCTTTATCGTTTTTCTTAGTTTAATCCTATTAGTAGTATCTTGATCTTGTAGAATAAAGTTTATGGCATGATCTAGTTTTGAGTTTTGCTTTATGATCTCTCTTTGTAATCGAGTATGTGAGCTATATATAATAAAGATTAGTGTTGAGTCAAGGGCTTGATTATTTTTCCATGATCTTGGGTGAATAAAAGAAAGAAGAATAAGAATAAAAAGAAACAAAAAGTTCATATTGATCTTATTGAGAGTAATGACTTCACATAGAAAGAGTATGATGATTAAAAGTTGTTGGGAGTTGGCAGACATAGCTTTGGTCATTGTTGCAATTAATAGGAAGTAATAAGGAAAGAGAGGTTTCCACATATAGATATATTATCATTGGCATCTTTTATGGTTGGGAGCACTCATTAAAATATGACATGCTAAAGAGTTGATGTTGGACAAGGAAAACAACATAATGAGTTATGTCTTTCTTATATCTGAGGCAAAGTATGTTGTCATGGATCCTCTAACCTGTTGAGTTTGCCTTTCCCCCTCATGCTAGCCAAATTCTCAGCACCAAGTAGAGATACTACTTGTGCTTCCAAATACCCTTAAACCAGTTTTGCCATGAGAGTCCACCATATCTACCTATGGATTGAGTAAGATCCTTCAAGTAAGTTGTCATCGGTGCAAAGCAATAAAAATTGCCCTAAATATGTATGATTGATTGGTGTGGGAGAAATAAGCTTTATACGATCTTGTGATGTGGAAGTAATAAAAGCGACGGACTGCATAATAAAGGTTCACATCACAAGGGGCAATATAAATTGACGTTCTTTCGCATTGAGATTTTGTGCATCCAACCATAAAAGCGCATGGCAACCTCTGCTTGCCTCTGCGAAGGGCCTATCTTTTATTATTATCTTCTACCTTATGCAAGAGTCAGGGTGATCTTCACCTTTTATTTTTCATTTTATCCTTTGGCAAGCTTAGCACGTTGGAAAGAACACAATATATATATATATATATATATATATAATTGGATGTAGGGGAGCATGAACCATTATTGTTGACATTACCCTTGAGGTAAAAGGTTGTGGGGAAAAACTATAAGCCCCTATCTTTCTCTGTGTCCGATTAAGACTCCGTAACCACAAGTATTGCGTGAGTGTTAGCAATTATGAAGGACTAGATGATAGTTGAGTATGTGGACTTGCTTTTAAGCTCTGACAAAGACTCTTTCTGATGTTATGATAAATTGCAATTGCTTCAATGACTGAGATTATAGTTTGTTGGACCCCAATAAGGTTTATGATTTATACTTTTGCTTTGTGAATAGATCATCACTTGAACGTAAGTAATCATATGACAAAATCTATATATGCTGCTGTTATGAGAACAATCATGATGCCTTCATGTACGTATTTTATTTTTATCGACGCCTCTACCTCTAAACATGAGGACATATTTATTGTTATCGGCTTTTCGCTTGAGGACAAGCGAGGTCTAAGCTTGGGGGAGTTGATACGTCCATTTTACATCATGCTTTTATATCGATATTTATTGCATTATGGGATGTTATTTCACGTTATGTCATAATACTTATGGCTATTCTCTCTTATTTTACAAGGTTTACATAAGGAGGGAGAATGCCGGTAGCTGGAATTCTGGGCTGGAAAAGGAGCAAATATTAGAGACCTATTCTGCGCAACTCCAAAAGTCCTGAAACTCCATGGAATATCTTAAATTAAATAAAGAAAAATCCTCGCCAAAGATGAAGTCCAGGGGGCCCACACCCTGCTCACGAGGGTGGGGGCGCCCCCCCCCCCTCCTAGGGCACGCCCCCTACCTCGTGGGCCCCCTGGTGGGTCTCCGATGTCCATCTTCTTCTATATGAAGTCTTTCGATGAGAAAAAAATCAGAAGGAACCTTTCGGGACGAGACTCCGCCACCACGAGGCGGACCCTTGGCGGAACCAATCTAGAGCTCCGGCGGAGCTGTTCTGCCAGGGATACTTCCCTCCGGGAGGGGGAAATCATCACCATCGTCATCACCAACGCTCCTCTCATCGGGAGAGGGCAATCTCCATCAACATCTTCACCAGCACCATCTCATCTCCAAACCCTAGTTCATCTCTTGTATCCAATTCTTGTCTCAAAGTCCGGGATTGGTGCTATTAGGTTGCTAGTAGTGTTGATTACTCCTTGTAGTTGATGCTAGTTGTTTTATTTGGTGGAAGATCGTATGTTCAGATCCTTTATGCATATTATTACCCCTCTGATTATGAACATGAATATGCTTTGTGAGTAGTTACGTTTGTTCCTGAGGACAAGGGAGAAGTCTTGCTATTAGTAGTCATGTGAATTTGGTATTCATTTGATATTTTGATAAGATGTATGTTCTCTAGCCTCTAGTGGTGTTATGTGAACGTCGACTACATAACATTTCACCATTATTTGGGCCTATAGGAAGGCATTGGGAAGTAATAAGTAGATGATGGTTTCTAGAGTGACTGAAGCTTAAACCCTAGTTTATGCGTTGCTTCGTAAGGGGCTGATTTGGATCCATATGTTTCATGCTATGGTTAGGTTTACCTTAATACTTCTGTTGTAGTTGCGGATGCTTGCAATAGAGGTTAATCATAAGTGGGATGTTTGTTCAAGTAAGAACAACGCCTAAGGGAGTTCTGGATTAGGGGGTGTCCGGATGGCTGGACTATACCTTCAGCTGGACTCCTGGACTATGAAGATACAAGATTGAAGACTTCGTCCCGTGTCCGGGAGGGACTTTCCTTGGCGTGGAAGGCAAGGTTGGCGATACGGATATGTGGATCTCCTACCATTGTAACCGACTTTGTGTAACCCTAACCCTCTCCGGTGTCTATATAAACCGGAGGGTTTTAGTCTGTAGGACAACATACAGAACAACAATCATTCCATAGGCTAGCTTCTAGGGTTTAGCCTCTCTGATCTCGTGGTAGATCTACTCTTTTACTACCCATATCATCAATATTAATCAAGCAGGACGTAGGGTTTTACCTCCATCAAGAGGGCCCGAACCTGGGTAAAACTTCATGTCCCTTGCCTCCTGTTACCATCCAGCCTAGACGCACAGTTCGGGACCCCCTACCCAAGATCCGACGGTTTTGACACCGACATTGGTGCTTTCATTGAGAGTTCCTTTGTGTCGTCGCCGTCAGGCTTGATGGCTCCTACTATCATCGATAGTGATGCGGTCCAGGGTGAAACTTGTCTCCCCGGATAGATCTCTGTCTTCGGCGGCTTTGCACTGCGGGCTAATTTGCTTGGCCATCTGGAGCAGATCGAAAGCTACGCCCCTGGCCGTCAGGTTAGGTTTGGCAGTTTAAACTACACGGCTGACATCCGCGGGGACTTGATCTTCGACGGAGTCGAGCCACTACCGAGCGCACCGCACTGTCACGACGGGCATGATCTAGCTCTGCCGCCGAACAGTGCCCTGGAGGCCGCATCAGCTTCGACCCTTAATTTGGAGCCAACTGCGCCGATCGAGGATAGGTGGTTGGACGCCGCCTCGGGGGCTGCGATCCCAACGACGATCGAGCCGAACACCAGCCCCGCACTCCGCGAGACTCGTGACTCCAAGGAGCCGGACTCCTCCCCGGACTCCGAACCTTCCGCGCCCCTGCCGATCAGCGATATTATGAAATCACTAAAGTCTTTCTCTTTGTCAAGAGAGCCCTGCCCGGATCATGGCCAACAGGATTGGGATGAGGAAGACGAAGAAATTCGACGCCCACCCACCACCCACTTTGTAGCCACTGTCGACGATTTAACCGACATGCTTGACTTCGACTCTAAAAACATCGACGGTATGGACGACGATGCGGGAGGCGAAGAAGAACCACCGCCCACAGGGCGCTGGATGCCCACCTCATCATATGACGTATACATGGTGGACGCACCAAAAGATGACGACGAGGAACGGAAGGACGCATCGAAGGCTTGTTCCCTCGAGAAGCAGTCAAAGCGGCGACGCAAGCGCCGCCCCAAATCCCGCCTCGACAGAAATAACGATCACACAGACCCAGGGCTAGAGCAGGGCGAACCGCTGCCAGACAACGGCAATCCGGATAATCAAACCGAACAAACAAATTCTATCAAGGATAATAGTCCGGACGACATAACGCCGGACAAGCACCCGGAGCAGCAGAATGCTCGTAATAGGCTTGTTGCCACCGCGAGGAGTCTTAAAAAGCAGAAGCAAAGGCTCATGGCTGCGCAAGACACACTCCAAATTAGATGGAATAAAATACTTAAGACAGCAGCGAGGTACGGCGACAATCGCCCTTCCAAGAGCTTCCCAAAGCGGAAGCTGCTACCTGAATTCGATGAGGAGGCCTCAGACCCCCCACAACCAAATATCAAAGCAGCCACCTGGCCGGATAGACGACCCCTCTGCCAACACAGAGCGGCATACAGCGCCATTCACAATACAACACGCGACCCATGTGAGGGCTCGCACCCAAAGGACGGCGCAACAAGATCCATCTATGGACCACGCAAGCGCACCCCAGCATACAATGCAACACAACAAACATCCGAACAACATGGTACACCCAGCTACAGGGGTGCCGCACACCCCCTATGTTTCACCGATGAGGTGCTGGACCATGAATTTCCAGAGGGATTCAAACCCGTAAACGTAGAGAAATACGACGGAACAACAGACCCTGGGTCAGGATTGAGGACTACATCCTTCATATCCATATGGCTCGAGGAGATGATCTCCACGCCATCAAGTACTTACCCCTCAAGCTCAAAGGGCTAGCTCGTCACTGGCTTAAAGGCCTCCCTGAAAGCTCGATTGTAAGTTGGGAAGAGCTCGAAGACGCCTTTCGGGAAAAATTTCAAGGGACTTATGTCCGACCTCCGGATGAGGACGATTTGAGTCATATAACTCAACAGCCCGGAGAGTCAGCCCGAAAGCTTTGGACCAGGTTTCTTACTAAAAAGAACCAGATTGTCGATTGTCCGGACGCCGAAGCCTTGGCAGCTTTTAAGCATAGCGTCCATGACGAATGACTCGCCAGACACCTCGGCCAAAATAAGCCGAGAATGATGGCCGCATTAACAAGCCTCATGACCCGCTTTTGTGCGGGTGAGGACAACTGGCTAGCCAGATGCAGCACCAGCGACCCCAGTACATCTGAAGTTAGAGATGGAAATGGGAAATCACGGCGCAACAGCAATAACAAACGCCGGAATAAAGAAGACAGCATGAAGGGCACGGCAGTAAACGCCGGATTCAAAAGCTCTCGGCCAGGTCAGCAAAAGCCGCCCTCTAAAGGCACTAGGGCTGAACTGTCCAGCCTCAACAAAATTCTGGACCAAGTATGTCAGATCCATAGTACCCTTGGTAAACCTGCTAATCATACCCACAGAGAATGTCGGGTCTTCAAGCAGTCCGGCAAGCTCAACACCGTACACAAGGGGGAGGATACACCAAGTGAAGACGAGGACGAGCCTCCCAAGAAAGACACTGGGGAACAAAAGAAATTTCCACCAGAAGTCAAAACAGTAAACGTGTTACACGTGATCAAGGGAAAAAACAACGCGGCACTCCCAGGAAAATATACCCAAGTGCCTGTCACCGCGAAGTCCTGCCACTGGTCGTCTCAACCGATCACTTTCGACCATCGTGATTACTCAGCAAGTATCCGACGCGCAGGATGGGCAGCCCTGGTATTAGACCCAGTAATTGGCGGATATCACTTCACACGAGTCTTGTTGGACGGTGGCAGCAATCTAAACCTAATATATCAGGATACAATCCGTGGGATGGGGTTAGACCCAACAAAAATTTGCCATAGCAATACTACCTTTAAAGGAGTAACGCCAGGCTCAGGGGCTCGTTGTACGGGCTCCCTCCTACTACAAGTTATATTCGGCTCCCCCGATAACTTCCGTCGCGAGCATTTAACCTTCCACATCACTCCGTTCCAAAGTGGCTATCAAGCACTGCTCAGACATGAAGCTTTCGCTCGCTTTAATGCAATACCACACTATGCCTCCCACACACTCAAGATGCCCGGTCCACGTGGCATCATTTCAGTGAACGGAAATATCAAGCGATCTCTGTGCGCCGAAGAGAGTACGGCTGCCTTGGCAGCCGCACACTAAAGGTGCCCGGACCAGCGAAAGCATCCAATAGGTCGTCAAGACCTCAGACACAACTAATCAAAGTCCGCCGCCACTATTTATACTGAATAAATGGTCGCACCCCTATTTGTCAATACAAGGGGCTCAACGCGCGCAGACAAGTGGCAATTTTTTCTCATCTTGAATTATACATGGTTTCTTTAAAAACTATCTTTTTGCATGACAACTTTTTCACCTAAATTCCTCTCTTTTACAGATGATCATCGTGCTACACCCGTCCAGGATATGGCACAACGGATACACCCGTCCAGGACCCGCTCCAAGGATTCTTTTTAGATTAAGACCCTGTGTAAACCTTTTTTACTGTCTCTTGTTGATACATATCCACCATTGAGAAGGATGCTGACGTCTTGGCATGTGGCCACGCCAGAACAATGCATGTACCTGGACATAAGGGGCTTCTTACAAAGGCCATTATTTAGGCCCGGTTTATACCACAAAGACCGAATACCTTAGGAGTGTTCGGCATCGCTAGTTTGGCCCTATATGCATCAGCTCCGAATCATTGTCTTTGGTCAAATGTTGGGTTTGCTCGGCTCCTGTGTTTTGGTGCCTTATGGTCCACTTTACCGGCTAAGGTAGCACTAGGAGAACTACTGCGATTGTGCCCTGGTTCATCCGGACGAGCACCTCATTAGAGAAAGCCGAAAACTGACTGTCATGATATAGCGTGAGACTGGTAAACCACTCGATGACCTGTTGGAATGTTAGAATTCCTCCGCCTTAACGAAGGGCTGTTTTCCGGCCAGGCTTGTACGCACCCCGGGATCGGGAGAGTGCGGAGCCACCAGGGGCTATCTAGTAGCCCCACTGTCAAACTCCTATGGCTAAGTGAAAGTGCTAAAGCATTACAGTCCGGTTGCCTCGCTCGCTCCGCTATCACCTCCTTAATAGGACCAAGACGTTGGGTTAAGTGTGAACGCATGTTTTTTGCGAGCACCTCCACATTATATGCGTGGGGGTTGAAGCCGACGGCTGCAATCTTTCAAGTTATACACATGTATACATAAATGGCCGCCCAGGAGGCATCATATTAATTTCAGGAAAAAGTACAAAAATAGCCTTATAAAAATTTATAAAAGCATTTCGCTTCCAATGATATTACATATCACTCAAACATAATATTTTTTGAGCACTGGGTCTCTATCAAACGAGCACACTTAAGATCTTCTTCAAAGTAGTGCTCAGCAGCCATTCGGCCTATAGCCGAATCCCGCGCTGCAACAGTGGTAGCATCCATCTCCGCCCAGTATGCTTTAACACGGGCAAAGGCCATCCGTGAGACCTCTATGCATGCCGACCTCTTCATCGCATTAATGTGCGGCACCACGTCAAGGAACTGCTGCACCAAGCTGAAATAGCTGTTCGGTTTTGGCCTTTCCGGCCATAGCTGATCGACAAGAGACCTCATGGCGAGTCCGGATAACCTATTCAGTTCGGCCCATTCGGCTAATTGGTCAGTCAATGAAAACGGACGCTTGGGAGAATGGAATTATGTCCAAAACAGCTGGTCCACTTCACGGTCCGTCTGACCCTGGAAGTACTTGGCCGCATCGGCAGCGCTCGCCGCCAAATCCATATACACATCCTCCG
Organism: Triticum urartu; assembly: GCF_056163025.1. Lineage (NCBI taxonomy): Eukaryota > Viridiplantae > Streptophyta > Magnoliopsida > Poales > Poaceae > Triticum > Triticum urartu. The sequence goes on from NC_141879.1 coordinate 698,510,862, forward strand.
AACTCCACAGCCGATCCAGAGGGGCATACCATGGATCTCCGAACTTCCTCCGCAACATAAAGGATTTCCCAGCTACAATATCCCCAGCTTCCCGCAGCTACTCCTTCACCCTCATAGCAGAGCGGATGTCTTTTCTCGTCACAGCAGCCTTCTCAAGGTCTGATGCCTTCGCTAGGTTTTCCTTTTCAAGAACCCGGCAACGGTCAGCGGCGGCTTTTAATTCTATGGCCATCTTGGCCATCTTATCTCGGCTCTCTCCATGCGCGGCCTTCTCGGCTTTCAACTCTTCAGCCGCCTTCAAAGCAGCCGCATTACCAAACCTCGCTTGTTCCTTGGCTCGGGAAAGTTCTGCCCGCAAGGCTTCAATAGTGGCAGCTCCATCTGCAGTCACAACATATTAAAGATACTGGCATCATCCTGCTCTTACTATGTGGCGTTTACCAGATAATGACACTTACCCTGTGCCTCGTCAAGCCTTTTGTTAACAAGCTCGATGTCGGCGTCTGCCGCATCCAACTGCCGTTTTAAATGGGCAAACTCGCTAGTCCGACTAGCCACCAAAGCTTCCATCACCTGCATATAGAGGCAGTATGGTTATTACCGGGGAATATGATCCTCTGTTCGTCGTCGTTTCCGACGACAACCAGAGTCTCAGGGGCTACTATCTACACAAGGCACACCTAGCATGTGCAGGACTATCATACATTATTTTACGTACCTCAAAGCCTGTCAGTAGACTCATAAAAGCTTCATGCAATCTGCTTTCGGCGGACGAGATTCTCTCCATCACCGTATTCATCAGCATACGGTGTTCATTTGAGATGGCCACTCGCCCCACCAACTCCCTCAGAACATCCAATCGCGCACCAGACGGTGTCGGACTCTTTTGTCTGCTCTCTTCGGGAGCCGGACACTGGGAGCCTCGGGGGTCAATGGGATTATCTTCTGGCCTCACCGGACTCGGAGAGGCCCTCCGAGATGACACTTCGGGGTCGCCCGCTTCCGGAGCGGAGGAGTCCGGAGGAGGCGTTTCGCTCTCCATCATCTCTGGAAGAAGATCCCCCGAAGACGAGCTCATTTGAGAGGGGCTAAGGCCCGAACTGCAAAGATATATGCGGTGGTTATTTTCTCAGAAGAAAAAGATGGCATACCTGTACTATTAAAGTATTTTGGGTTACTTACGACTCACAGGAGAATTGATCCCCCCGCGGACTTTGTGCGGCAAAAGCACCCCCCAAGGTAGGACCCTCTGTGGGAGACTTGTTCTCCCGTTTGGAAGCTTTGGCTTCCGAATCCCCGGGCGCAGTCCTTTTCCTCCTTCGGTCGTCTTCCTTCATGGAGACCCTCGCTCCCTCGGTTAGAATGGACAGCGTTGGGGGCCCACGTCCGCCCGTATTATCCTCCCCAGTATCTTCCTTCAAGGGCTCCGGGCAAGGTGCGACCTGGAGCATCTTTTCCAATTCCAGATTGTCCAAACCCTCAGGGAGGGGGGCCGAACACCGAATCAACTTCGACTTTGTTAGCCAGTCATGGTCAAAAAGCGAACTCTCAGAAATAACTTCGTAAGAAATGAGAGATAGTATGTTCGGCCGGAAGATTCCTTACCTGTTCGGCGGCGCGGTTACTGTTCAGGCCCACATCCTCGGTGATTTCCAGACACTCTACCTGAGGTCTGAAGAATGACTTGTACATCTCCTCGTGCGTCAAGCCAAGGAAATTTTGAATGACACGCGGTCCCTCGGGATTGAACTCCCACAAGCGAAGGGGCCGGCGTTTGCAAGGCTGGACTTGTCGAACCAGCATAACTTGTATTACCGCAACCAAACTAAAATCTCCATTGAAGAGATCTCGAATGCGTCTTTGCAGTATAGGCACGTCCTTGGCTGGACCCCAGCTCAGACCTCTGTTGATCCATGACATCAGTTGTGGGGGAGGGCTCGAGCGGAAAACAGGGGCGGCCGCCCACTTGGCACTTCTAGGAGCCGTGATGTAGAACCACTCATGTTGCCACAAGTCAGACACCTCTGGAATGGAACCTTTGGGCCATGGAGCTCCCGTCATCTTGCATATTGAGGCACCTCCGCACGCTGCATGTTGCCCCTCGATCATCTTTGGCTTTACTTCAAAGGTCTTGAGCCACAGGCCGAAGTGAGGGGTAACCCGGAGGAAGGCCTCACACATGACAATAAATGTCGTGATATGAAGAAAGGAGTCCGGAGCTAGATCATGGAAATCTAGCCCGTAATAAAATGTCAAACCCCTGACGAAAGGATCCAGAGCAAGGCCTAGACCTCGAAGGAAGTGGGAGACGAACACGACGTTCTCGTTGGGTTCGGGGGAGGGGACAGCCTGCGCTCGGGCAGGCAGCCGATGCGAAACCTCGGCGGTCAGATATCTGGCCTCCCTCAACTTTTTGATGTCTTCTTCCGTGACGGAGGAAGGCATCCATCGGCCTTGAAGGCTAGATCCGGACATGATTAAAGGTTCGGAGCACCTGACCTGAACTTTGGGTGTTTGAGCTTCAGGTGGGGGAAGGATTCGATTGAGCAAGGGAGGGAAAAAATAAAAGCCTTATCCCTTTATAAAGAGGGTGAATATCAAGCGTCCTCTGCGTGGCCGTTTGGACTTCCCTATAGTCTAGGAGTCCTAGAAGCAGTTGGGTTACCCACGCCCGTATCAATGAGAATCCCGGAATAAGGGGACACGATCTCTGCTTTAACAAGACGTGCCAAGGAAACCGCCTCGCATGACACGCTGAGGTGGGATAATCAAACGATTCGAATAAAGGCTTGGCCATGGTGTTGTCATGCTACGGAATACGTCAGCAGATTAGATTGGTGTGAACATTATTCTCTCTATGGCAATATGTGGAAATTTATTTTGCAGAGCCGGACACTATCTTTGTGTTCAAAATCTTCTATGAAGTACTTGGAGGAGGAACCCGCCTTGCAATGCCGAAGACAATCTACGCACCGGACTCGTCGTCATTGAAGCCAGGTTTAGGGGCTACTGAGGGAGTCCTAGATTAGGGGGTTTCTGGATGGCCGGACTATACCTTCAGCCGGACTCCTGGACTATGAAGATACAAGATTAAAGACTTCGTCCCGTGTCCGGGAGGGACTTTCCTTGGCGTGGAAGGCAAGGTTGGCGATACGGATATGTGGATCTCCTACCATTGTAACCGACTTTGTGTAACCCTAACCCTCTCCGATGTCTATATAAACCGGAGGGTTTTAGTCCGTAGGACAACATACATAACAACAATCATACCATAGGCTAGCTTCTAGGGTTTAGCCTCTCCGATCTCGTGGTAGATCTACTCTTGTACTACCCATATCATCAATATTAATCAAGAAGGACGTAGGGTTTTACCTCCATCAAGAGGGCCCGAACCTGGGTAAAACTTCGTGTCCCTTGCCTCCTGTTACCATCCAGCCTAGACACACAGTTCGGGACCCCCTACCCGAGAGCCGCCGGTTTTGACACCGACAGCGCCCAAGCACCGGTCCACCCACATATCAAATTATCAAAGTACCCAACGCGAATCATATGAACGTGATGAAAACTAGCTTGACTATATTCCCATGTGTCCTCGGGAGCGCTTTTCCTATTATAAGAGTTTGTTCCGGCTTGTCCTTTGCTACAAAAAGTATTGGGCCACCTTGCTGCACTTTATTTACTTTTGTTACTTGTTGCTCGTTACAATTTATCTTGTCACAAAACTATCTGTTACCACTTATTTCAGTATCTTGTCACAAAACTATTTGCGGAGAATACCTTGCTGAAAACCGCTTATCATTTCCTTCTGCTCCTCGTTGGGTTCGACATTCTTACTTATCAAAAGGACTATGATAGATCCCCTATACTTGTGGGTCATCACCGAACCGCGGCGCCGACGTATCGGTGCCGCGGGGAGGGCGGCTTTGGCGGAGCGAATGGAGTGGAGGGGACAGGAGGAGGGGGGTTTGGGGATTATTATTGGCTAGTTGGGCGAAGGGTGGTTGAATCGGATTCGGGGGGAATTTTTGGGTGGGGGGGGAGGATTTTCGCACGGTGGGCGGGGGGAGTTTGGCGCATGGTCGGTTTCTCCAAGTGCAGTCCCACGTGTCAGTGAAGAGGCAAGTCGAAGCGCGTTCTGTTTGCGTGAGCCGTGTGCAGGACCGAACGTGTGTGGGGTGCAATGCGACCGCGACATGAGTGCTGTGAGTGTACCTCATTTTTTCCTATTAAACTAGGTGCTTCGACCCCTCAAAAAAAATATGTTGCTTCGCGCGATCCATCGATACTACTACTAGTAATCCGGTAATCCCGACTAAAACGGCACGGCCGGGTCTTTTACCGCGCGATATGTTGGGAGGTTGGCTTAGTTGGGTTTTTTAGGACGAGTAATGCTACACCTACGTAATCCCAGATACGTAATTAACGTAATGTGAAACGTGTGAGCTGTTCATTGTAGATTGGGGGAGGGAGGGGCCCACCACCATGAAAATCAGGGGAGGAGAGAGAGAGTCAATTTACGTTAACCCTTTCGTAGGTTCCCGTAGATGTAGAAAGATGTGTCTGATCCTGCAATATAGGCCGTCCGACAATTTACCCGCACTCCTATCCACATTTGCAAATAAGGCTTTCCCTCGTTCATCCTTTTCTCCCACAAGATCTTGATCTTCCGTGCAACGCACAGGCATCTTGCTAGTACTCCTACAATATGTATATTATTGTGAAAGTTCATATACACCGGCCGAGATTAATGCAAACATGGCAGATTTTCATTACAGTTTGAACTTTTATAGGACAAAAAAATAAAAGAAACCTGACCCTAAACCTATTCTACGGCGGCGACTAACGTCCTCCATCTGTGATCTCCATGTACGGGGGCGGGGTTCAAGACCCGTGAAGTGAAGGTGCGGTCTCCGGCTAGGAAAAGTAGAACACGGGAGACGGACCGGCCAGTTGGCACACCATGCCCTGCCGCCTCCCATGCCCTACTCATCCTCGGAGGAGTCCCTGACCTCGGCGGTGCCGGGCGTTGGACGGCGGCAAGTAGGACGTGTGGCTGACGGTGCTCCCGTCGTCGGCCGCCAGCGTGGCCACCGCTTGTGCGGCGACTTCAGGGAGGGCGGCGACCTCGAGCTCCATCCCCGAAGACAAGATCTCCCGCAGAGCGTTCGCGCTTGCGGTCGTGGCGGATGTGGTTCCAAGTAGGAGGACGATGCGCTATGGTGTGGAGGTTAGCTGGGCGTTGCCGCTTTAAGTAGCGCATTCCGGTGAGGCCAAGCGTCCGGGTGCGTCATTAAGTCACGAGAGTTGCTCCTCGGGCACCGAGCCTCTTAATGACGACATATGAACGGACGGCATGAATGCGGGCAGCTGGCGCCGGCTGGGAACACACCGCGTGACGGCGCGAGGGACGAGGGTTTTGGTGTGCCAGGGTAGTCAACTGCGGTCGTGGCAACGTTGGAGATGCCCTTTGCTCACATGTGATCCCCGCATGTCATTGAAAAAGCAAGACGACCCGGCATGGTGTCAGGTCCAGAGGATGCAGTTGGCCATGCTACACCACTCCGCGGATGCGTCGCGGCGCCCCCTGCATCCTCGACGAGCCGGGTGTTGGGGTGTGTTTGGATTGTGGCCAAAGTGCACCTTGCCAAAATTTTGGTCATGACCAAAAGATTGGTCTTTGTTTGGATGGTTGCCATTTTTTGGCATGCCAATGAAATCTAGCCAACTCTAGTTCATTTTTCTTGCCAATGTCGGCCAAATCATGGGCAACCAATACCTCAACCAAAATTTTGGTCATGACCCAAAGATTGGTCTTTGTTTGGATGGTTGCCATTTCTTTGGCATGCCAATGAACTCTAGCCAACTCAAGTTCATTTTTCTTGCCAATGTCGGCCAAATCATGGGCAACCAATACCTCAACCAAAATTTTGGCTACCCAATGCTTTGATGGGGCAACCTTGGGCACAAACCAAACATACCGTTGGTCGTGCCACAGCACTAACGCCACCCTCGGCAAACTGAAACCGACCGTGTCTAGCGACGATATGAGCGTGTCGCTCACCACGGTCGCCGTGTCCAGAGGCAGTGCTGGAGCTGTGCCCCGTTGTTGGCCCCAACGACCCACATGAACGGTTGTCGGTGGCGAGGAGGTCGGGGGCTAGCTCCTCCATTGGACTAGTCTGCGCTACGTCGTCCCGACGGGTGTGCCACACATGTCTGTTTCCCTGTTTTCCCGGCCATATTCGAGCGTCAGTGCTCCGCCTTGCGCATTAGGCCTTTCACTATGTAGGACAAGCGAGACAACTTATTGTTTATTTGAGCCGTTCAAGTATAATCATGTGGCGTTTCCTTATTTCTCATTCCTCTCCAACCCTCTTCTCCATCGATCATGTCGCCCTCTAGTCGAGTCCATCCTCCCGCATGCCTCATTTGAACATTCCGCCGAGTATCATTCGCATGTACCCATCCTAGCTAGTCCTCTTTCAATAGATCTCTGGACCCCGAGATGAAATCGAGAGGGAACAAGTGGGGGCACGTGATACCTAAGGCGGATTCAAAATTTTGAACCGGTGATCATAGCATCCGCAAATCATATATAAAGGGTATTCAATGTTCGTTTCATTTTTGAACGTACAATATACCCCCTCCTATCCTTTCTACTCCCTCCTTCCATCTATATTGGGACTAATGCATTTTTCAAGACCGCCTTTGACTATTGACAAGATTAATAGTACATGACATGTATAATGCGAAAATTATATCATTGGAAGCTCCTTTCACATACGAATTTGATGGTATGCTTTGTTTAAGTTGCATGTCATATATTATTGCTCTACCTTTTGGTCAAAGTTAGCCTCGAAAACGCATTAGGCCCTATACAGATGGAAGGAGGGAGTAGTTTAAATATAAGTTTTATGTGTAGTCCAAGTATATCTACTTTGATAAAAAAGTTATCAACATTCAACAACGCCCAATCAATATTGTTAGATTCGTACGTACTCCTAGATTTGTACTCGAGATGGTTTCCAATTTGACTATTGACAAGATTAATAGTACATGAGATGTATAATGTGAAAATTATATAATTGGAAACTCCTTTCACATACGAATTTGACTGTATGCTTCGTGTAAGTTGCATGTCATATATTATTACTCTAACATTTGGTGAAAGTTAGCCTCGAAAAACGCATTAGACCCTGTATGCTTTGTGTAAGTTGCATGTCATATATTATTACTCTAACATTTGTGTAAGTTGCATGTCATATATTATTACTCTAACATTTGGTCAAAGTAGTATAGTGGAAGTGCATCCTCTGACATAGGTATCCCTGCCTTACCCTCCCTTTCGATCACTTACTGGCGGACCCCATGCTTGCTAGGCCCCGCATGTCAGTTACTCAATGGGTTCGGCCACGTCAGGGGATCCTCATCCGTAGTATACTCCCTCTCTTTTTATTTACCCCGCATAAAACGGAGGGAGTGGTCGTATAATAAATGACGCAGGCGGGGGAGGGGGAGGGACGTCGGTTTGCTCTCAACTGCGGTCCCACAAGAGAGTGAAAACGCAAGACGAAGCGCGTTCCATTCAGTGAGCGACGTGGAGGGTCCAGCATGCCGGGCTGCAACGCGAACGCGACAAGAGCGATGTACAGTCAAAACCGATTGACCGGTCGTCACCGGAACCACTATTCACACCAGAACCTTCGCTGCTCGGCCTACGCCAGCCACTGCCCTAAAACCACACCAAATCTCAGCCCATTCCCCCACCTTTCGATCCCCTAGACCACATCAAGCGTCCCCTAGTTCGCCGGAAAGCCATGGTGCGCCGCAAGATCACTTACTACAAGATGCTGATGCCGGAGTGCTGCGCAGAAATCACGGCGGCGGTCGGCGCCACAGACCTCCGTTCCCAAGCTCGCTTTGCGGCGGGCCAATCCCCGAGTTCGTTGGGGCCAAGCTACGAGGAGGAGGAAGCCAATCCAATGTTCATGGCGGAGGTCGCGGCGCAGAAGGCCCCCGATGGGTATGAGACAATGGACGTCGACTTCGTGCCAGCGTCCGAGTCCCCCATGGTGTAGGCGGACCAGCGGTTCAACATGGCGATACTAAAGGAGGACCGAGGGGCAGAGGCTCAACTCGACGCGGAGTGCGCGCATGCCGCTGCCATCGAGGCTCTCCCGTAGGCGGAACCGGATGTCGTGGATGTGAACCGGGCGGCGGAGGCTCAACTTGAGGCGGATGCCGCTGCCATCGAGGCCCTCCTGCAGGCGGAACCGGACGTCCTGGACTTCAACCGGGCGGTAGAGGCTCGACTCGACGCAGAGCGTGCGGATGCCGCTCTCATCGACGCCCTCCTGCAGGCGGAACCGGACGTCCTGGACTTGAATCGGGCGGCGGAGGCTCGACTCGATGTGGAGCGCGCGGATGCCGCTGCCATCGAGGCCCTCCTGCAGGCGGAACCGGATGTCCTCGACTTGAACCTGGCTGTGCTCTTGTCCGTGCAGAGCGCCCGCACGCTCTGCTTGAACGAGTAGCTGGAGGCCGAGGACAACCATGGTGTGGAGACACACGTCGGCAGCGACGGCTGGTTCGCGCCGGCAGCCAAAGACGACGAGGCTGTCTCTTTCCGCGAGCAGTGATATTTTTTCTTTATGTTGTTGTTTTCATGGATCTTTTGCAGTGTAAAAACATATATTTGTTATGCAAGGCGCTTGACTTGGGTCAGTCTACCATTTCAGGCGGTTGGATGAATATCCTACATCTCCTAACCCTTCTTTCCTTCTTCCTCACCTCTTCTTCTTCCCCAACAGGCCACCGCACGGGCCGTATGGATACTCCCCAACATGCGGTTGGATAAACATACTCTATGAATGAAAATTATGTATCAGCAATAGGATGGCTGAGTTTGGTGTGTTCACATGCGACAGCACGTGTCAGTGAGGGTGTGTTCCCTTGGTTGGGTTTGCGGCGTGCAGGAGCGACTGTGTGAGGGTGCGGTGCAACCGCGGCATGCAGGAGCGACCGTGTGAGGGTGCGGTGCGACCGGGATAGCCGTGCGCAAGTGAACCTCTTTCTCATTTTGAAAACTTTAGGCAAGCTTGGCAAAAATGTGTGGCGAAGTTTGGCAAGGCAAGGCTTAGACCCAAACAGGATAAGTACGTACGTACTAGGAGTACTAGTGTTAAAAAAGAAAGGCTGGGTTTTCCTTTGCGGGATTTAATCGATACAAATCCTCGTTTCACGTATCAATTAATGCGTATTTTTTTCTCCAAAGACCAAAGAGCTAACCATCTCACTCCTCATCGCTTGATTAATGCAGCGCCATGCAAACCAACCTTCTTACTTTCGCATGCATGCAGGGGATATTAATGTCCTTGGTTGCTAACCCCATCAATTTTGCCTCGATTAGTGTTAGTGGCCCTTTGCAAATTGTAATTTTGATATACTGGCCTTGTGTACAAAAAAATGTAGGTAGTAACTATATTTGACTTCCTTCCCCATTGCGGTGACGTCGACGATATTTTTATTTTTTTTGGTGCTTTGGCGAAGTGCGTTCGACGGAGAACACCATTGAGGGAGACCACGGTAAGTCGTTCGCAAGTGCCGCCTGCAAGCCGAGACAACCGCCTTATTTGCATCCAGGAAGTCCTTTACTAGTACTACTAGGAGTAACTAATGCGGTGAGATGGCTTCTCGAAGAAGACGATGGAGAAGCGGGGTCATCGAAATGTGAAATGATGGTTGCTTCGCCGTTCTTTTGTGATTTGTGATAGAAGGGACAGGGGAGTAGACTCTGTGCTCTATACTGTAGTACTACATGCGTCCAAGCATGGGAGAAAGAGGAGAGACGTTGCATTTTTCTATTCCTTCAATCAATCAATCACGGAACTTTGGTTCCATCTTTTTGGCTTTGGCAACACCGTCTACAATGGTTCCCACGATGCCAAAAGCTATTTTCACATTTGGCTACACATTGTGGATGCCCTTAACCGTACCACTTGGTTTTGCTCCTGTGTGCTATATATACAAATCTCAATTATATTGATCTAAAAAATTATAGAATCGAGATTAGTAAAAAGGAGGTGATTTTGCCGCGCGGATGGCGGGGGAGGTTTCTTATTTGAGCAATGCTACATCCACGTAATGGTTTACGTAAAGTTACAAACTGATGTGATGTGGGACTATTTGATTGGATTAAAGGAGAGGATTAGGCCCACCCCACCTGAAAATCAGGGGGGCATATATAGATTCGATGGAAAGTATAAGTAGCAGCTGCGTAGCCCTTTGTAAGTCTAGGATTAGGCTTCCTATTTTTGGAGGACGTTGTCCTGGCGGTTTGCTAACATGTGATCCCACGTGTCAGTGCTTTACCAAGCCGATCCGCGTCCCACATGAGGCAGAACAACGGGAGAAGCAACACGTGGTTAAGTTGAAGAAGATGAGGGAGAAGCGGATTCAGCAACGAGTGAAATGATGGTTGCTTCGTCCCTCCAACTTAACTCCAGGAAAGGTGCAGCTTTGTGATTTGACGCCTCATTGCTCATTACTACGCCGGCGCCATGACTGGGGTGCTTCACCCCGGCTGCTCTGCACTGTATTCCGGTATGGCACGTGGACCCGGTAGCTTGATGTCCCACATGTCGGCGAAAGGGACTAGAAGATTTATGAAAGCGAGCGCTCCACTCTTACGACGGAGGAGTAGACGACACGATGGCCCAGTGAACTGTCACTTGTACTGTATAGTACTAGTATAGTTTTGTTGTTTCACACGATCCATCGATACAAACCCGATTAAACAGGAAAGGGCGGGATTTTTCCCGCGCGGTAGATGATACTGGCCATACATTTCAAAGGCAATTTTAATGTATGCAAAATGAATAATTATAAGTAACAATATGATATCTAGTACAACTAAAAACACATATGATTTATTGTGTTAGAGTGTAGTAGTAGTGTTGTGTTGCATAGTTGTTAGATGTAACATGCGAGGACGTGTAGAGATGTAGTTTTGGAGGGCCTGCAGAGAGAAAAGCGTAATACGGTCAGCGAACTTCAGAATAAGCTGATTACAGTCACTATATACGTTCTGCGGTGATTATACGGTCACTTGCTCACAGCTCAGCATCGGATTACACTCTGTTGACCGGCCAAATAGTCTGCGTGGCGCCATGTTGACTAGTTAAATTGACCACGTTCGTTGTGGGTCCCACCTGTCAGTTCGCATAGGCAAAAGGTCAGATAAACACAAATTTACGCAGGCGCGACAAGGCTCCAACCCGTGCGCGGGAATCACCCGGTTGTGTATGTGTCTGTCAGGGCCTGATGTGTGCGCATGCACGTGTAGGTTGAGCACTTGAGCGTGAGAGTGTGTGTTGGTCGTGTGGTGTACTGGTGTGTGCATGCATGCGTGCGTGTGTGCGTGTGAGTGTTGCGTGCGTGCGTGGCTGCGTGTGTACGTGTGAGTGTTGCGCGTGTGCGTGGGTGCATGTGTTTGTGTGAGTGTTGCGTGGATGCAGTTCGTGTGCATGCGTGTGTGTGTGTATAATCACCACACCAGCTCCTGTGTGTTAAAACAGACGGCTCAGCATACCAATACAAGGCCACCTTGTCCGTTGTGCCCGCGGTCATGACTTCGAACCGCCGTCCAAATATTTTTTTGTCGTTTGTTATCATTCTTACTAGCAAGATGCCCGTGCATTGCACGTAACATCAAGATGCATTTGTATGACTTGTTTATCTTGTGAGAGAAAAGGATGAACGAGGGAAGGCCTTATTTGCAAATATGGAGAGGTGTGTGGGTACCTTTTTGCAAAATTGCCATACTTTCTTTCCTATCCGTCAGATATAGATCGGACGGCCTATATTGCAGGATGGCAGGCACACCATCATCACCAACTCTGTTTTTATAAGAGTGTATTTTATGTATTTTATAAGAGTGTAGATGTAGAGTAGATACAAGTCGACAGGTGGGCACGATGGTAGTGAGATAATGTGATGTAACACTAGAGCTTCCACATGGATCGTTTAACTGGTCAACTAGTCATGTCATGAGCAAATACAGAGTTATACGGTGAGGCCGTGACTGCATAATAACCACTAAACATAAATGGTGACCGTAATGAGTGGATTCTGAAGTCCAATGTACGTATCATGCTTTCGCTTCAAATACAATGATCGTCATTGCATATATCGTGAGAGAAAGATGAAACATGCGTGAATTTTCTGGGGGCTTACTTTTAGAGGACCTGGAGATAGTTTTGTGTGCATACGTGAAAGGGGCGTACAGGGGGGTATGCGATGGAGAGAGAGATGCTCTTCGTTTCTCTTTATTATGACTAACTTTGTATATAGTATAAAAATATACAAATTCACAGTGCGGAATAAATATCATTGTGGCCACCATGCAATGCAAATTAGCGTTCGTACTCCTCCATATGACTTTGTAATGTTGTATACATTTAGAAACTCTAAAATAATTTTTTGGCCACACTTTATTCAAAAGGAATGTTGTATGCGAAATAAACGTGAAGAGAGGGCTTTTTAGATCAATGGGGTACGTGATGTAACATGTGTGAATGTGTAGTTGATGCATTTGGCGGGGCCTAGAGAGGTATGTGTGTGTATTACGTATTCGAGAGAGGCATGGATAGAGGGGCCGACGGGGGGCGTGGGAGAGATAGCACGAGAAATGAGAGTGGTCTAAATAGAGAGAGAGACACGAATATGACGTCACGACAAGAGATTCCATTCCCTTGAGTGTGAATATGCAAGGGGGGGAATAGAGGCACCAGGAGAAATTTTTTGTGTGTGTGGTGTTTGTGTTGGTATGTGTGGGTGTGAGAAGATAATGAGACGTGGGGGCAGAGGGTGTGTCACTGCGTGAGGTCCGGTGGGTCGAGGTGAGGCCCTTCGTTCTGTTCCGTACTGCGCCACATTGGTCGGCCCGTGATGCATTTAGGAAGACCCATGGATGACTAGTCGTACAAGACAAAGATAGCAGAATTTTGAAGGACTCTGTGTCCACTGACAAAGCCGGCTAGGATTTGTAACCCTAGGTTTTAGGACTAAGGTAACCCCTTTATCTCTGATATTACTATTCATCCAACCTAACTTTAAGGGGAATCCCACAGAATGCTCTGCTAGAATCATACTCGTCGATTAGGAAGAGAGGTGTGAGACAATGCGTGAGAGACAGGTGTAAATATAATGTGCCTACATGAGACACGTAGGCAGGTCCATGTATATAGAAAGGGTCGATGAGGATTGTGCATGTGTATGTTTGCGAGAGGAAGAGTGCTTGTGATAAAGGTTAGTGAAAACAGTTGTAAATGGTTACGAGAGGGAGGGAGGGTTATATCTAGAGGATGTGTGCGAGAAAGACACCTCGGGAGAGAGTGTGTGAGCATGTGTGAGAGACCACCGATGGAGAGTGAAACTACACGTAAAAGACTGCTCTACACATTGATTAAAGATATAAATTGTATCCAAATATTAGGATGGGATCATGATATTTGCAATTCACGTAAGGAGCGGTCATTGATCCATCAGACATCTAGATTCTATCGAATTTGAGCATGTCTATGTTATTATTCGACACAATTGATCCACATAGTTAGTATTTCGAACTCCAGACAATGCATCGCTTTAGCAATCGAATATAAACGTGAGTATAGTTCATGTTGTGTGTGTAAAGCACATTATACATACGAAAGTTACACAATGGACATTATAAATAGCTACTACCTATAAACTAGCATACATTTGAATTCAACTTAAGGTGGTTTAAAAAAAATCGAATTCAACATGAAGTCCATTCAATTATTTGAATTTGATATCATGGCATTTGTAAACCATACCTAAATTATGGGGGCACCAATCTTTGCTCTGATTTTGTACATAATAGCATATGTAGTCGTGTACAAAATAGATTCAAATTTAGCTCCTCCATTCCAACATAATCGTAGTTATAGGATTTTCAAGTGTCAAAATTTCAAAAAGAAGCGGATAATTTAATGAGGTTTTCAAACATACAAGGTCAAATATAACATTGTATATTTAGGTCAATCCTCATAGTTCAAGAGTACTCTAAAGGTGAATGCTTGTGTTTCAAAATTTCGAACGAAGCGCCAAAAGAACCTCTACTCGCCCGAAACCGCGTGAGACCAATGTTTGGTAGTACAAGGAAATTACTTTTCTAATAACTCCGACCCGTGAAACCTACCGGCCCGACGTCCAAAGGTCTAAACCGGGGTAGGTTTGTAGCTTCATCTAGACGCCATGCAACCGCATCCAAAAAACATTCATACACAATGGCCGCATAAGCACACATGCACGCGGCCGAAATCGCTCCCGCCCACTATTTGGGACACCAGGGATAACCATCCTACCCCCGACCCGCAGTAGGTCCAAAATTTAAGAGTGGGGCAAAGTTTGTACTTTCCCCAAATTTCAAACAAGCGCGTCTCATCTTCTGTTCAAAAAAGCCAAAAACAAGCGTGTCCCAGACAGAAACATGGTTCCCTCCACCCGTCCGATTCCCCATTCATACTCCGTGGGCGCCAAAACTACCTCTCCACCAGCCGCGAAACCCCGGCGTCCTCCGTCCACCACCCCATCCCACCCATCAACCGCCGCCCTCCTCCATCACGCCGGAGCCGATACCCCGACGTCGTCGTCCACCGCAACGCCCTCCACGGCTAGTAGTTGAAGCCGAGGCCGAGCCGTCCGTACCCGAGCCAGTTCAACCACGCCGTCCTGCGCCTCACCGCTGTCGCTCCAACTTCGCCACCCTCCACTGCACCAGAGCTGTTCCTGCTACGCGGTCCTTCGCCGCCTCAGATCAGCTTCCCCTCCGCCCACATACAGCCACGGCAACACAGTCAACAATTTGGCCATGGGTTCGTCCAAGCATGCACCCTCCAGAACATCGGTTTCCTCGGTAAAAACAAGAAGATCGGCGCGACATGTGGAGGTGACCACACCGGCAACCAAAAAGGTACTCCTCTTCCCTTATACGTGCAAATCTTACGTCTCTGCTTGCACGGTATTCATCCCACAGAAGACAATAGTTGACCGCTTCTTCTTGATACTAGATGTTCCTAGTAACTCGCGATGCACAAGGTTTCTCCTCATATACTATTTCACCTTAGCTAGAGGTCTGTCGCCCCCCTAAATTTCAATTTCTGGCCAGTTGATTCCCAATTAACATAAGCATTCCCCGGCGTAACAGGCGCTAGTACGCCTATTACACCGGGGAAGCAGCGCCTTGGTGTTTATCTTAGGTGCGTGTGCGGCCTATAGCTACTAGTGCCCGATCTGAAGGTCGGCCAGTATTAAAGGGATGGCCTGGGGGCGCTGCCAAGCACGGCGGTGGTGTGAGGTCGATGGGAGGGCGGGGCGGTGGACGCAGGGGTATGGACCGGTGGTCCCTGGCGGTTTGAGAAAGATCGTCAACAGTGACTGGCGGGAGGTAGATGAAGGCCATCTGCCCGTTCCTTATAGATCGGACGGTTCATTAAAAAAATCGACTGGCCTATTTATTTTCAGTCGACTGTTATCTTAGATATGACCACATGTGGTGGTGTGCTGGAGGAGTACCTGCATTTCCTGTGCTCATATATTACAAAATCATACGGAGTAGAATCTAATTTTGTTTGCCATGCAATGTTGTAGAGCTATCATATGTCTCATGTCATTTATTTTTCAGCCATCTGCTATCTGCTACTTTTACAGTGCACTAGTTCTTCACACACTTCACCCTTACTCTCACTATTGTGTTTTCATGCAAGGGTATTTCAGACTCTGCTGCCATGAGAGAAGCCAAAAAGAAAAGAGATAAGTTGCTCCATCTTGGTGTGCAGCTAGGCAAGACACGGTACAACGCTTTAAAGTGTGCAGTGTCAGCAGATGGAGACGGGGAAGATAGCTCTGGAGTTGATGACCTCGCTCGCAATGAACCACCATCACAGGTGCTTTCTTTAACTTCGCGGTGTCATATGTGGTTGCATGTTCCATATGGTGTCTAGCTTGTATTCGAAAGGCCGAAGTCGATAAGATAAGGAAAGATATTTTTTTACATGAACCACCATCCCGTGAGCACCAGAAGACAAATAGCTAGTCAGGGCACTGGCTGAGCCAGTGACAAGCCCAGCAAAGATAGGCATCACCTGGAAGCCAACTAAAAAGTTGTGATGGTGGCGAAGCAGCCCGCCTCCCACCAGGCTCTTAGGTCCTAGATGATCATGCTCACCACTCCAGCCGGATGTCTAGCTTGTATTGCTTCCAATTTGGTTAAATTGCATCTGCTTAGCTTACACATTATACCTTTGAATATGACATGCCTTTCTGTTTTTGGTACATACTAGTACATCTGTGTATTAACCATGTTCTTACATCAAACTAATGTTCTTGTGTATCCCTCATCAATCACTTATGACGAGGCAGGCAGGCAAGGGGACTACTCCTCATTTAAAGAATGCAGTGTCAGCCTCCCGACATGATTCTCAAGAAACAGAAATGCTACATGAAGATAGTGAACGTAGCTCTGTAGTTGATTACAGCATTTCCCCTACACTGGCATCGCATGTGCTTGCTCTAACTTGGCAGCGTGATATGTGGTTGCATGTTGCATATGGTGTCTAGATTGTAATTCTTCCAATCTGGTTAAACTGCATGTGTTAGTCTGCTTAGCTTATACATTATACCTGTTAATGTGACATGCCTTCCTGTATTTAGTACATAGTACATCTGTCTATTAAGCATGTCCTTACATAAAACTATTGTTTTTTTTGTATCCCGCATCAATCAACATGACGAGACACCTTTAGTATATGTAGTGCGATATTAGTTGCATCTTTCATATGATTTATAGCATGCGCTGCTTCTAATTTGTTGAAATTCCATTTATGATGGGATGCTTTTAACTTGGCAGAGTCATATTGGTTGCATCTTTCATGTGGTGTATAGCTTGCATTGCTTCTTATTTGCTGGAATGGTTTCTGCTTAGTTTAGACAAACAGTTGTGAACATGCCATGTCGTCCTGTTTTTCGTACATATTCCATCCTAGTATCATGTGTTTGCCTTACATCAAAGTAGTGATTGTCAGTATCATGCATGAATGAGTTCTGAAGAGAGAATTTTATTGCTTTTTCTTGTCGGTTTTACTTGACAATTCAAAATCAATAAAGCGGAAGGAAGTTAGCAAGGCAGCGGATAAAGGTGCTCCTTCCGAACGGAGGGCCTCTACAGTTTCTACTCCTCCACACCCCCAAGATGATTTCCAAGACAACACATGCATAGACACTCAACAAAGCTGTGTTTATGATGAGCACGTCTCCCCTAGTGCAGCATCACCGGTGCTCCCTCTAACTTGGCACTGTTATATGTGGTTGCATGTTATGTGTGATGTCTAGCTTGTATTGCTTCTAATTTTGTTGAATTCCATCTGCTTACTTTACATATTATACTTAAATAATACACATGTTCCCATTTCTAGAACATACAATATCTATCTATCACACCATGTTCTTACATCAAATTACTACTATTGTGTAACCTGCAACAATCACTTATCATAAGACACGTTTGACTTTGGAGTTTGATATAGGTTACATCTCACATTCTTTTCTAGCTTGTATTACTAATTTGTTGAAATGGCACTTATGACGAGACAGTTTTAACTTGGTAGAGTGATATTCGTTGCATCTTTCATATGGTGTCTAGCTTTCATTGCTCCTAATTTTTTGAAATGCCTTCTCCTTAGTTTACACATCATAAGCTGTGAATATGCAATGGCACTAATGACGAGAGACCTCTAACATGGTAGTGTGATGTTGTTTGCATCTTGCATATGATTTATTTCTTGTACTGCTTCACATTTGTTTAAATGCCATTTATGATGAGACACTGTTAACTTGGCAGAGCGATATTTGTAGCATCTTTCATATGGTGTCTACCTTCCATTGCATTACTTCTAATTTGGTGAAATGTCTTCTTCTTAGTTTACACATCATAGTTTTGGTTATCTCTTCCGTCCTGTTTTTCATACATATTACATCCTCCTATCATGTGGTTGTCTAACATCAAAGTTCAGTTCGTCTGCATCACGCATCAATTTGTTCTGAAGAACTAAATTGTTATTCATTTTTCTTATCGGCTAAACTTAACATGGCACAGAGAAAGAGGAAGAAACACAGAATGGCAGGGAATGAGAAGCGGATGAATCCTGCAGATTTTGCTGGTACTGATGGTGCAATAGAAGGTCAAAGTCCAGCAGAAAATTCTACAAACACGGCATCCCATGCTACACGAGTTGCAAAAAAAGACAAATAGAAACAAATAGCTGCCACCAAACAAGCAGAGACAGCCCTAGTTCTTGCAACACCTACCACAGTACTACCAGCTGCATGACGTACTCGTGTGTCAACTGAGCTAGCAGCACGTTCCCAAGCTCCCTTGCCACCTGACACTACTTCCCAAGCACTCTTGACACAAGACGAGTTGGCGGTATTAGATGAACCTTGTGAGCTTCAACAGAAAGAAGGTAGTTGCTGGAGTCAAGTTACAGTTGCATGCTTCTTTATATGTAGTGTCACAGTTTGATGTACACTAACACTTCCTATGTTTGTTGTTGGACTAGCACCTAGGCGCAAGAGGAAACAAACATCAGGGATAATGCTCGATAGGTTAACTAAATCTAGAGGAGGAAGAATGGACATCCTTTTTGAGGCAGGTTTAAAAAGGACACGTGATGCTACAGAGTCAGCCAAGTTAGTATCAGAGGCAGCGGTTGCTGTTAGGTGTCATGTACGTATCCTCCCAACATGGATTCAGTACAGGAATGACAAAGACGAAACCCAGTTCAACATCTTCCTCGACCATTTATCTGTAAGTATGGTTATGTATGGAAACTGGTAATATCGTCTTGCTCTGTCCAATACTTTCTAGGTTGCTGATAATGAGACTCCCATAATTTTCAATAGATGAGGTTCAAGTTGGATAGCCAAGATGATGCAACCAGACAAGCTTGCACCCATGTTTTCAAGTCTGCTCTACGACAGTATCGATATAACTTGAGGAAAACTCACTTTGAAGGCAAGGCTAACAGTGAACTTGCCCAAACATCTCCAGTGGAAAATATATCTGATGAAGACTGGAGAGGCCTCGTTAAACACTGGTCCGATCCGAATTATCTGGTAGATTATATATATGTCATCAGATCACATGTTGAAGTCCTATTTACGCATGTGCCACACAAATCTATCTTCTTGTAGGTGAACTGTTCAAAGAACAAGGCCAACCTTACGAAAGTGAAATTCCAACAGACGACAGGATCTTGTAGCTATATTGCACACTACGAGGCTCTTGTAATTAGCTGTTGTTTCACTCTTTTCGCTGTACCATATTATCAGATCTATATTGACTTGTTCCAAATGTAGAGGAAAGCCCGCAAGGACCAAAAAGTACCTGAACCAAATGCTGTGGAAATCTTCAAGGACTGTCACACCAGCAAGAAGAAGGGCATGACTACACCAGTCAAAGCCGTTATTGTAAGTCCTTAATCCTCATGCCTTTTAACTACTACTTACTCTGACTTGTGCCTTGAACTGCATGGTTTGCAGCCAAGGTCTATTACTCTTTTCAATTTTATACACAATTGTCTTAGTGTATCATTGCACCTTACAAGGTTTAAAAGAGAGGAGTGATGTTCCTTTGATCTTGACCAGTAATCTAGTTCCATGCTGGACTTGCCCACACAATGTTACAATTGTCTGTTTGTCTATTCTTAGTTGTTTTGTGATATGAATGACGTCATACTATGCTTACCGTATTATAAACTTTGTCTCTTCATCCTTAGCCCTTAATACAATGTGAAGAAAAAATAGACAATACATTAGCGATGGTACATGGTCATATGTTTGGAACCTGGTTTTATTATGTACTTTGCAATAAAATACAACTAATATTTTACATGGGTTCACCAGAATAAGTTCTGTATATAGACCAAAGCTATTTTGTTTAGTTTTGCTACCTCCTTAATATCTTTTGTTCTGGTACTACTAATGTAAAACCTCAACTTTTCAGTGAGCTATGGAAAAAATGGTGGAACCGCCACCTTCTAAAGGTGACGAGGCAACTATAACCGCAATGTCAGCTCTTGCGTTAGTGGGTCAGTACCTGTCCACTAACAGTACCAAAAGCACGTTCCTGCGTAATACTGGGTTGGTTGTTAAGGCAATATCGTCCAAACTGCCTCATGATCAAGATATGCAAGCTCAAAGCAATGTTGTATCTGCGCTCCAGGCACAAGTCCATTCCCTAACAGAGGCCCTTTGTGAAACAAGGAGAAACATTGCTCAATGTCGTCAAGATATGCATGGTTTCGAAACAAGACTATCAGACATTTGCTATGTTGTTCAGGAGCCTAGGGGAAATGAAGGCGAGGGTTATGGTGCTGCATCGGACAATACAACATGAAAACGTAACAGTCAGGTCAAATGAACTGAGCTTCTGAACTTCTGGTGGTGCATTTATCTGCTAGACTATTAAGTTTTATGCCAACCTTCCTTTTTTTATATAGTTGTAATTTGTTTTGGTGCGATACAAAATTTATTCTTAACGTGCAGCCACCGCCTGAAGAAAATAGCAAGCCATTTTTCTATAGTGTAGGGTGTTCCCTATATTTGCACTGGTGGCGATTTTGATGCCGAGTGGATGTAATCTGTGCAATCGCCTTAATAGCCTAGCGTTAGTTTCGGCCTTATTTATTTCCTAGTCTTCTTTTTCCCTGGTTTGCTAGTGGCCGCAACTACCATGGGCCATATACGGGCCGTAGGATCCATGGGTCTCCTACGGGCCGTCGATAATGGGCCTATAATCGGTGGGCCTCGGGCCATCAGATAAATGTGTCTACATGGGCCATAATCGGGCGTAATTGGTATCGGCCCAGCATGGTAACAGGCCATTAACAGGTCGTAGGACAGCAAAGGCTTAATTCTGTCACAGGCATAACGGGTCGTTAATGGGCCAGGATATAGGACGGGTTGGAAACGGCGCAACGGGTTAACAGGCCAGAAACGGGCCGACTCTTGCCATGGGCCGAATTTAGCCCATTAGGGTAACAGGCCAGTAACGGGCCAACTCTTGCCATGGGCCAAATTTGGCCCATTAGTGGAACAGGCCAGTAACGGGCCAACTCTTGCCATGGGCCGAATTTGGCCCATTAGGGGAACATGCCAGTAACGGGCCGGAAGTAATCGAGGGCCGAAAAGGAGCCCAAGAACGTATGGGCCGTCAATAGGCTGAAAGCTAACACGGGCTGGAAACGTCCCATGTAAATCACGGGCCGTTAACGGTTATAAAGAAAATTACTGTTCATTATGGGCTAGACTCACCGTGGGCCTGTAATGGGCCGAAAGATACGAAGGCCTCATATGGGCCGAAAGACGTCGTGGGCCATACATGGGCTGAAAGTGAAATGGGCTGGTATTATATTCGATGGCCCACATGACGTTGTTGGGATGATTTCCTTTAGGGCCTAACGGGTCGTGAGTTAACGGGCCATAAAATGGGCTATTTGCGAAGAGACCGTTAACAGGATTTTCATGGGCCAGGCCGTTAACTTTTGACCAAGTCAAACGGGCCGGCTTTGTAAGCTAAATGGGCCACTGTTGGGCCGTGCCACGTGTCGACATATCATAGGCGCCTATCTGACCCACTGACGAGCTGACACGTGTTTCGTCCGGCCAATAAGAATTTTACATGTGGAAATTTCCCATTGGTCGGGGCTGTTAACGGGTTATCGGATCCAAAACCCGACCCGATAGCTTAACAGCGTTCCGTTACGGTGGATGCCACGTGTTGGTCACCCTTGACGAAAGCACTTCTATGACGCGCGATTTATCGTCATGGAAGTGGACACTTCTGTGATGATAATTTTGGTAATGTCATGGAACACTTCTACGACAGCACATGTATGACTATCTTGATTCTGTTATAAATTTGTCATGGATGTACATGCATGACAAAAAAGCGACCTACTGTGACAAACACGTATCATCACGGAACTGTATTTTTTTGTAGTGTTCATAGACGATTTTAGCAAGTTTACATGGATCTACCTAATCAAACATAAGTCAGAAGTTTTTCATAAATTTCATGACTTCCAAAATCTTGTTGAAAGACAATTCAGCCGAAAAAATCTTGCTCTCCAGACAGATTGGGGGAGAATATGAGAAGCTAAATTCCTTTTCACTAAAATAGGAATATCCCACCATGTCTCGTGCCCCCATGCACATCAACAGAATGGGTCAGCCGAATGCAAGCATTGTCATATCGTTGAAGTAGGTCTTTCCCTTCTTGCTCAAGCTTGTATGCCCCTAAAGTTCTGGGATGAGGCTTTTATTGCTGCCACGTATCTTGTCAATAGGTTGCCTAGCAAAGATATCAATTTGAAACTCCACTTGAAAAGTTGTTCAATGACAAACCAAATTATTCGTCGCTTAGAATTTTTTGGTGTGCTTGCTGGCCCAACTTGCGTCCATACAATGTGCACAAACTTCAATTTCTTTCTAAACGGTGTGCATTCCCTGGTTAAGGTAACCTACATAAAGGCTTCAAGTGCCTAGATATCTCTAACGGGAGTGTATACATCTCAAGATATGTTGTCTTTGATAAAATAATTTTCCCTTTCTCTGAATTGCACCCAAACGCCGGTGCTCGCCTACGGGCTGAGATTCTTCTTTTATCTCCGGAACTCTTAAGTCCAATAGATCACGGGGGCAATACATGTGCTGGTCAATTGGCAACTAGTCATAACACTGATTTCCAGGAAAAAAAATGTTGTTTTTGGTCATGATATTATGCAGAACTAGCACTTGTTACCTGGTTGCACACGCGCAGGACATGAGGCAAAGACAGGCGCTGATGCCGAGAGATCTGGCATGGCACAGACGCCTCGACTGCAGTGGGCACAAATCCCAGGGAGGGTTCACCTGACCCGAGCATTGCGGGCAACCTCTCCGCACACGACACGCGGGCGGAGTCAGGCGCACGAGCGGGTGGGTCCGGCTCGCCCTTGCCTTCATGCGACGACAGTCGGCCCGGGTCAGCTGGGTGCGCGACATCTCCTGTGCGCCATAATCAAGCCGGTAACAGTCTCGTCATGGGCTGCACCGCCTGACTCCCAGGCGCCTGATCCAAGGTGGATCGACTACTCGAGTGGCGAAGGAGATTCTTCTGGCCAGTAAATGCGAGGAGGCAGATCCTCTGTAGCCACTGTTGAACCTGATGCAGCCATAGGAGGTGGATCTTCTGCGGCTAGTTCTTCAGGTGCTATTGTTCCTACACGAGTAACTCGGTCACAACAAGGTATTTTCAAACAACAATTACCAAAGATGGAATCGTCAGGTATAAGAAAAATTTCAGTTTGCAAATTTTTCTGCCACCGGTTAATCACAGAATTTGATAGAAGCCTTAAGTGACAAGAATTGGAAAAATGCCATAAATGATGAGTATGATGCTCTAATGAGAAATCAAACATGGCATCTAGTGTCACCTAAGCAAGGGAGAAACATTATAGACTGTAAGTGGGTATATAAAACTAGAAAGAAAGCTGATGGCACAATAGACAGATAAAAGGCTAGATTAGTAGCTAAAGGATTCAAACAAACATATGGTATTGGTTATGAGGACACTTTCAGTCAAGTCGTAGAAGCTGCTACTATTAGACTTGTTTTGTCTGTTGCTATCTCCAGGGGATGGAGTCTTCGCCAACTGGATGTACATAATGCGTTTTTGCATGGCATTCTCGAGGAAGAGGTCTATATGCGACAACCACCTGGTTTTGAGGATGGGTCAAGGCCACATCATGTGTGCTAATTGGACAAAGCTCTGTATGGTCGAAAACAGGCACCCAGAGATTGGTACTCAAGGTTGAGCTTAAAGCTACAACAGTTTGGTTTCCGACCCTCAAGGGAGACACCTCTCTATTCTTCTTCAAGAAAGGGAAGGTGATCATATTTATGTTGATGATATAATTTTTGCTAGATCTTGGTCAGAAGCCACCACAGCATTGTTAATTTTTTTGAAAAATGAGTTTGCAATTAAAGATCTAGGGGAGTTGCATTATTTCATAGGCATTGAAGTTAAAAGATTAGATGAGGGCATTTTGCTAACTCAAGAGAAGTAAGCCAAAGATATATTGAGGCGTGTGGGAATGATAGATTGTAAGCCTTCCAGCACACCTATGTCAACCACTGAAAAATGGTCATTGCACGAAGGAGAGTTACTAAGTCCAAAAGAAGGAACAAAATATAGAAGCACAGTTGGTGCACTCTAGTATTTAACATTAACAAGACCGGATATATCTATCTCTGCCAATAAAGTCTGTCAGTTTTTGCATGCTCCTACTTCTGTTCACTAGACAGCTGTAAAGCGAATACTGAGGTATATTCAAGGAAGTCTTGGAATTGGTTTGACAATATGTAAATCTCCTTCAACAATAGTTAGTGCCTTATCTAATGCAGATTGGGCAGGATGTCCCGATGACTTGAAATCCACTAGAGGCTTTGTTGTGTTCTTTGGTTCGAATCTTATATCATGGAATGCAAAGAAGCAAGCAACAGTCTCATGCTGTAGCACTGAAGTTGAATACAGGTCTTTGACAAATGCTACTGCTGAGATAATGTGGGTAGAGACACTTCTTGATGAACTGAACATTGAGACCAGTGTGCATATTTATGGTGTGATAATCTTGGAACAACATATTTATCTGCAAATCCTATTTTTCATGCTAGGACAAAGCACATAGAAATTGACTTTCACTTTCTTCATGAAAGAGTTGCACAAAAAGTTTTGCTGATCAAGTTTATTCCAACTGGAGACCAAGTTGTTGATGGGTTTACTAAGCCACTACATGTTCGACAGCTTCAAGCCTTCAAGAACAATCTGAACCTTGACATGTCAAAATTGAGGGAGGATGTTAAACAATAGGTTGTAGCGTGTCAACTTATACAAGTCGTGTATATGTGTGTGTATGCGTGAGTTATCCGAGGAGGTTGTTAGCAAGTCTATCCTATCTTGTATAGCTTGGGCTAGGGGTCAAGACTTGAACAACCTCCTCAACCACATGTATCTTCTATCCTATATATTAACACGTATGTGTCCCTGATGTAGATCATCAAACGCTTAACACCTTTTCTTGAGGTAGATGGGGCCATTGGATCCACGATGTGTGAGAGTTAGGAGCAGTTTGATCGGCGAGGATGATCGAGCTGTGCACTGTGAATCAAGCCATACATGAAGGTATATATAAACAGAATGCCAAGCATTCAGCGCTGAGTAAGTCATTGCCGAATTGAATTCCTAGTTGAACGGTTTATGTTACGGTGGCCTTTTCATGGTAACTAACTCCAGGACCAGGTTTCATTTGTTGATGGTAAATCCAGGTTTAATCAAGCTGAGGTTACGTGAGTGCTAAATCAATCCTCCCTCATATTGGTTGGAAGAAACCCTGATTTCATTGATATTTCTCAAAAAAAACTTGTGGGGACAACTTTTAATCTATTCAGCAACTATCTAGTTTTTTATTTTTTTAGAAAAGGAGGATGACCCCCGGCCTCTGCATCTGGGCGATGCATACGACCACTTTATTAATTATTCTCACAAGACTTTAGACTAGCCACAATGGATAGTAACATAGATTAGTAACATGCCTATGTTACCAGTCTATGTTACTACCTCTATAGTGGGGAGTAACATAGGTGTGATAACATGCAACACTTCATTTATTAGGTTATAGACACATCTTGCCTTGATATGTGTGATGTTACTAATACTAGTAGTAACTAGCTATGTTCCCACTTTCATCTCTTTCTTCATTTATTGCATGCCACATGATTTATTTAACCTAGATATGTGTGATGTTACTACCTATGTTACTCCCAATGTGGGTAGTCTTACAAAGTCATACAATAGTAAGACTAAAGCCGCCGTCTAAGCAACAAACTGTCGCTACACCTATCCAGTTGATGAAGGGGCGCAGATAGCCTGGGCCTCTAATACCAAACAGGCATCGTAGCCAAGCCTAACATCTAAGACCTGAGACCCCAACCTAGCCACTTGCCGTGTCTGGGGCACACAATGGTATGGTGTGCTCTCAGAGGCTGCCGCCGCCAACTGCCACCGCTCCATCTTCAGAACTGTACTGATGCATCAACCTTGCTCGGTCCAGCTATTGTCGACGCCACCACGGCGCCCAACGGCACCTCCTCCCTGCGCGCAAACAGCTGAACACCTCGTGGTCGCCACTGACACACCTCAGCGCCATGCTACCAAGTACCACCAGCCGACACAGCTTGAAGTCCTTGGAGGATCTGTCGTGCGTAGCACCTATCGACCAGGCATGACCAAGCGTAGCACCTGTCGGTCAGGCATGACTTGACATCTCCACAGAAGCTCCATGCAAGACGAAGCCGC
The DNA here is from genome assembly GCF_056163025.1 of Triticum urartu. Classification (NCBI taxonomy): domain Eukaryota; kingdom Viridiplantae; phylum Streptophyta; class Magnoliopsida; order Poales; family Poaceae; genus Triticum; species Triticum urartu. Next base: position 698,537,338 of record NC_141879.1, read on the forward strand.
GCCACCTCCTGCCTCTGACTTCCAGCGCTGCTCCACAAACAATGCTCCCAAGAGAGAAATAACACCGTAGTGCCACCATCGTCCATTCTGGAACACCAGATCCTAGGGTTTCCCCCGGAGCAGCACGAGTGGGTCGACAGTAGTTACACGATGATGCCTTCATCAAGGTAATGGCGTAGAACGTCGCCATCGCCTGCCGTCGGCTCGGTTTTCACCGGCAACCATGTCTCCCCAAGTCGTAGCCGGAACTAGATGATGGATCTCGAGATCCGATCACCAAGCTTCTGGCCGGCCACCGCCGACGAAGAAGATGACCACCACCACTAGCTACACCGGCCAGAACAGATCTGCCATGGATGCCGCCAAGCAGTCCACCAGGCCGTCGACGCCGCCGCCGAATTAAAGCCAGATGACATGTCTCCGAAGACTGCATCGCGCCGCCGCGCAATCCAGGCCAGCCGCCCGTGGCCCGAGGCAGGGCCGACCGCCGCCGCCGTCGGAGCCAACATCGTCGCTTCTAGATCGGATGCACCTCCATGCATGTTGGGGTCCCGCCACCCCTGAGACGCGGGAGGGAGGAAGAGCCCCCGCCACCGCCGTCGGCCTCCGGGCGCAAGCCGGCGGTGTCCTCCGGCTGCGGCGGGAGGAGGGGAGGAAGATGGGCTAGGCCCCGGCGGTGGCTAGGGTTAGGGAGCCACCCTAGTCGCCCGAGCGGGGGGCAACCCGAGCAAACTGCACTACTCAAAGTGATCTCAGCAACTGTCTAATACATACTAGAATATTGGAAGTGAAAAATACATCAAGATCTGTGGACCAACTAGTGACGACTACAACCACTAGAGCGAGCTGAAGGCGCGCTGCTATCGCCCTTCCTTATCGGAACCGAGCAAATCTTGTTGTAGTAAACAGTCGAGAAATTGCCATGCTAAAGCCTCATATGACCAGCGCACCAGAACAGCTGTTGGAAATATGAGCAATTTACCAGATGATTTTATTAATGGAAATACTAGATAAAGCATGACTAAAATAGCATAGATAAAGCAAGTCATGCGATCTGACAGAGACAAGATAAATAACATCTGCAAATATGAACTAGAACCGAACATGTCTAGAGCAGAGAGTAGAACAAGGAACTGTGACAAGACCTCTAGCAGGAAAAACAAGAACACGTACGGGACAGCAGTAGCAATAGTAGCACTGGACTTGGGGTCGGTGTCCTTGGTAGCCATGTCGTCGAGGAGGTTGTCGACGTCGGGGAAGAAGTCGTCGTCGGGGAAGTAGTCGTCGGAGTCTGGGGCGTCCGTGACGAAGAAGTTAGTAGTCGCACTGAGCGCTCCCCCAAAACCTTATCACCCTTCTCCCGTACAGGACTCAAAGAGGTGGAGTTTCGGAGGCCTACTGTCCCGACCTGCGGTGCACGCCGCATGCCGGGATGGGGAAGATCTTAGCAGCAGTGCAGTGCTAAGGAACCAGTGGTGAGAAGAAGAAATAGTTCTGGTGCGTCTCTCTGAGAGGAGCGACCTCCCTTTTATAGGCGCAAGAGAAGGAGGCGAGAGGGTAGCGATGGTAGGCAAAACGAAGAGACAGAGATGAAGCGAACAGACAGCAGCCGAAGGGCTGCACCGTTCGCATTCGAACTCCACTATCTCAAAAATCTTTTCAGCTTTCGTGTGACCTTTCGTATACCGGTTGTGCGTGGCAAAAAAATAGACATCGGCTCGGCTCATTCCCGCAACCCGCGGCGCGTGTGACGAGGCGTGGTGTGGCGAGGCGGGCGGCGGAGGAGGAGCGCGCGTGGATGTCCCTCTTGTTCTCATGCTCATACAAGTGGGGAAAGATCCTCCCTTATAAAGAGGTCCATCTCCCTCTAAACTAGAATGTGAGAAAAAACTTTAACTCCACCTCTTGCCTTGCACGAATGGGCTGCATGGGCATCTAGGATTTATTAGGAATTTCTGAAACTGCTATTGGGCTAGGCCCAAAATAGACAAAATTCTAGCAATCCCCCACCAGATCCCAAAGGCACAAAAAATGTGCCTTTGGTTCCAAAACACTATTTTATATACCGGTACTGCAATGGAGATTGTTAAGTTGAACTTCCACCTAGAACTCTATGCTACACTAGTAAGCAACTTGAACAGTGGACTAGGCCTTGAACTGCAAGTTTTCTACGAATCTAGCTTCACACAAAGCCTTGACCGATACGTGGCTACCGTGGGTCTTCCCCGCGGGTTGAGCTTATGCGTCATACTCCGAGACCTTTCATGAGTTTACTAAAGAGAACCCTACTCTCATAGATTGCAATGTTTAACAATCAGACTCATATAGGTGTGTTCTTCAAAAGATGTTCTGTAGGACAACATCTCTGCTTAAAGAGCCACTTAGAACACATTAAGATATACATCAACCTGCCATGCAGATTAGGAGAGTATTGCATCTTCATGGAGTGGTATTGTTAATAGTAAGGATACTGTCCTCTCAGTTGACCAACAGCTTGTCTTCCACATCTAATTCACGGGATCTCCGATCACAAAGAATAGGTTGCCACTGTGAACAACTCATATTGTGGGTCTCATACCCATCTCCCTCAATGCATTATCTATCACATTACGTGATAAACCCTTAGTAAAAGTATCTGCCAGATTTTTAGATGTTTGCATATAATCCAATGCAATAACTCCAGTGTTTCTCATTTTCCTGATAGACTTTAACCTTCTCTGAACATGTCTTCATGACTTCATGTTGTCCTTAGAGCTGCTCATTTTCGTGATCATAGTTTGGTTGTCACAGTTGATAAGGATACCCGGTACAGGTTTCTCAACAACCGGCAAGTCATTCAAGAGCCGCCGAAGCCAATCCGCTTCGACCGTATCTGTATCTAGTGATGTGATTTCTGCTTCCATTGTTTACCTCGTTAAGATGGCCTGCTTGCCAGACTTCCAAGAAACAGCGCCACCTCCATGAGCGAATACATATCCGCTCGGGGCCTTTATCTCATCAGCATCTGAGATCCAGTTTGAGTCACTATACCCTTCAAGCACCTTTGGGTGCCCGGTGTAGTGAATTCCATAATTAACAGTGCCTTTCAAATAACGCAAAACTCTCTCTAGAGCTTTCCAATGCACATCTCCTGGTTTTGAGACAGACCGGCTCATTTTGCTAACAGCAAAACAGATGTCAGGCCTTGTAGCACTGGTTAAATACATAAGCGAGCCAATAATTTGAGAAGATTTCAATTGGTCTCTAGCAATTCTTCAATTCTTTCGAAGCAACACACTAGCATCATATGGTGTTGGAGAGGGCTTGCAGTCAATGTAACCAAAGCAACTCAAGATCTTTTCCACATAGTGAGATTGAAGCAATGTAATCCCACCATCATCATCTCTCAACAATTTGATGTTCAGACTGACATCAGCCACTCCTAAATCCTTCATCTCAAAGCAACGAGATAGGAAATCCTTCACCTCCTTAATAACCTTCAGATTTTTCTGAAAATCAGTACGTCATCGACATATAAGCAAAGGATAACTCCCTCGCCCCCACCATGGCGCTAGTACACACATTTATCAGCTTTGTTTACAACAAAGCCAGTGGTTGTTAAAGTTCTTTCAAACTTCTCATGCCACTGCTTCGGTGCTTTCTTAAGTCCATACAAAGACTTCAGCAACTTGCACAATTTTCCTTCCTGACCATCTATTACAAACCCATCTGGTTGTTCCATATAAATTTCCTCTTCTAGCTCTCCATTTAGGAAAGCAATCTTAACATCCATTTGATGAATGAGAAGATCATGTGAGGCAGCAAGTGAAAGTAGTACTCGAACAGTGGTTAGTCGAGCCACAGGTGAGTAAGTGTCAAAGAAGTCGTCACCTTCCTTTTGGGTATAACCCTTAGCCACGAGTCGAGCCTTGTACTTCTCAATAGTACCATCAGGCCTAAGTTTCTTCTTGAATACGCATTTGCATCCTATAGGTTTGCACCCATAAGGACGGTCAGTTATCTCCCAATGAATCCATCTCACTATAGACTGCTTCCTTCCAGTAGTCAGCATCCTCAGATGCATAGGCCTCTGAAATAGAACTGGGAGTGTCATCTATGAGATACACAAGAAAATCATCACCAAAAGAATTTGCAATCCTCTGTCTCTTGCTCCTAGTAGAAACTTCATTGTTCTCCTCCACAGGATCTTCAAAGTGTTCCATCGAAATGGCAGGTTCAGTAATTGTAACTGGTTCCTGATTCGATGAACTAGGCATCTTTTGATTAGATGAGGTAGGCATATCCTTCATGGGAAAGATATCTTCAAAGAAAGTCGCATCATTCGACTCCATGATCGTACCGACATGCATGTCAGGTACCTCAGATTTTACAATCAAAAACCTATAACCAATGCTATGAAAGGATATCCCAAGAAAACACAATCCACAGTCTTTGGTCCAAGCTTCCACTTCTTTGGAATTGGCACATTGACTTTCGCCAAACAACCCCATGTTCATAGATAAGAGATCTTTAACCTTTTCTTCTCCCATTCCTCGAATGGAGTTATCTCTTTGTTCTTTGTGGGAACTTGGTTTAAGACATGACATGCCGTCAATATCGCCTCCCCCCACCATGCCTTGGAGAGACCCGGTGTTTCTAACATGGCGTTAACCAAATCAATTAGCGTACGGTTCTTTATTTCGGCCACCCCATTTGACTGAGGTGAATAGGGAGGCATCCTCTCATGGATTATACCATGTTCCGCACAAAAAGAATCAAATTCATTTGAGAAATACTCTCCACCACGATCGGACCTAAGCCTCTTGATCTTTCGATCAAGTTGGTTTTCCGCTTCAGCTTTATATATCTTGAAATAGTTCAAAGCCTCATCCTTAGATTTCAGAAGATACACATGACAGTATCTAGTGGAGTCATCAATTAACGTCATAAAATACTTATTTCCACCTTTTGTCAAAACACCATTCATTTCACATAGATCTGAATGTATGAGCTCTAGTGGTGCAAGATTTTTTGTTTCTGCAGTCACATGAGACTTACGAGGTTGCTTAGCTTGCACACACACTTGACACTTAGATCCCTTGACGGTGGTGAAAGTAGGGATTAAGATTAACTTCGCTAGTCGCGACATGCAACCAAAGTTAACATGACAGAGACGTGAATGCCACACATTTGATTCACTATTTTTGCAAACATGATTAACAACTTTATTGCAAACATCTGATAAGGATAAACGAAATAGGCCTCCTGACTCATAGCCTTTACCAACAAATGTTCCATATTTGGATATTACAAATTTATTCGACTCAAAGACAAGCTTGTAGCCATCTCTACACAGAAGAGATCCGCTAACAAGATTTTTATTGAAGGAGGGGACATAATGCACGTTCTTCAGCCGCACGATCTTCCACGAAGTAAACATCAGATCGACCATGCCAACAGCACGAACAAAAGCACTTGAACCATTACCCATCAGCACGGTGGAAGTCCCTGCGGTCTGATAAGACGAAAACATGGCAATATCACCGCATACATGCACATTAGCACCCGTGTCAATTAACCAATCAGGAGAATGACATACTGAAAGAATAGTGGGAAATATACCATATCCAGCATCCTTCATGTGGGTGTCTCCAATGACAACATTAGCGGTCTTGCCGCCTTTCCCAAGATGACGCTTGTCATAGCAATTAGGGCAACTAGGAGCCCAATGATCAGGATCTCCACACACATGACAAACACCTTTCTTCTTGTCATTCTTCTTCTTGAAGTTCGTGTGCTGTACAACCTTGTTCTTCCCATAAAACTTTGCTTTACCATCAAACTTGCCCTTGTTCTTGAACTTGTGGGGCTGGAAGTTTTTCTTCTGTACCAGATTGGCACTAGAACCTCCCTCAATACCTCGAGCACGGTTGTCCTTTGCTCTCGGCTTTTCTTCCACATCAATAGTACCTATGAGATCCGGAACGGAAAACTCCTACCTCTTATGCTTCAGTAAGGTAGCAAAGTTCCTCCACGTGGGAGGAAGCTTAGTGATGATACCTCCGGCAATAAACTTGTCCGGTAGGTGCTCAAGTTCTCTAGCAAATGACTGTATCTCATGAGCTTGCTCAACCACGGAGCGCTCTTCAGTCATCCTGTAATCATAGAATTGTTCCATGATGTACAGCTCAGTGCCAGCATCCGAGACCCCAAACTTGGCCTCGAGCGTGTCCCAAATATCTTTTCCATTATCAATTGACGCATAATCATCAACTATGTTCTCACGAAGAACACTCAAAAGAGCAGCCTTAAACAGAGTATCCATTTTCTGAAAAGCTTGTGCCTATTGAGCATCATGCTCTCCTTCAGGTTTGCCAAGAGTGGCATCATAGCAACTCATGGTCTGAAACCATAAGACTGCTCTCACGCGCCATCTCTTATAGTGGATACCCTCAAACATAGGAGGTCTCATGGAAGCAGCAAAACCACTCGGGGTAAATTTCCTATAATAAGGTTTTTGGATTGTTGGAAATATGAGCATTTTACCATATGATTTTATTAATGGAAATACTAGATAAAGCATGACTAAAATAGCAGAGATAAAGCAAGTCATGTGATGTGAAAGAGACAAGATAAATAACATCTGCAAATATGAACTAGAATCGAACATATCTAGAGTAGACAGTAGAACAAGGAACTGTGACAGGACCTCTAACAGGAAAAACAAGAACACGTACGGGACAGCAGCAGCAACAGTAGCACTGGACTTGGGGTCGGTGTCCTCGGTACCCATGTCGTCGAGGAGGTTGTCGATGTCGGGGAAGTAGTCATCGGAGTCTGGGGCGTCCGTGACGAAGAAGTTAGTAGTCGTGCTGAGCGCTCCCCAAAAAACCTTATCACCCTTCTCCCGTATAGGACTCAAAGGGGTGGAGTTTCGGAGGCCTACTGTCCTGACCTACGGTGCACGCTGCAAGCCGGGATGGGGAAGGTCGTAGCAGCAGCGCAGTGCCCAGGAACTGGTGGCGAGAGGAAGAAATAGTCCCGGTGCGTCTATTTGAGAGGAGCAATCTCCCTTTTATGGGCGCAAGAGAAGGAGGCGAGAGGGCAGCGGCGGGAGGCAAAATGAAGAGACAGAGATGAAGCGAATAGCAAGCAGCCGAAGGGCTGCACCGTTCGCATTCAAACTCCACTATCGCAAAAATCTTTTCAACTTCCATGTGACCTTTCGTATACCCGTAGTGCGTGGCAAAAAATTTAGACATTAGCTCGGCTCATTCCCGGAACCCACGGCGCATCGTTACGAGGCGTGGTGTGGCGAGGCGGGCAGCGGAGGAGGAGCACACGTGATGTCCCTATTGTTCTCATGCTCATACAAGTGGGGAAAGAACCTCCCTTATAAAGAGGTCCAGCTCCCTCTAAACTAGCAATGTGAGACTAAACTTTTGCTCCACCTCTTGCCTTGCACGAATGGGGTGCGTGGGCCTCTAGGATTTATTAGGAATTCCTGAAACTGCTATTGGGCTAGGCCCAAAATAGAAAAAATTCCAGCAATCCTCCACCAGATCCCAGAGGCACACAAAATTTGCATTTGGTTCCAAAACATTGTTTTATATACCGGTAGTGCAGTGCAGACTGTTAAGTTGAACTTCCACCTAGAACTCTATGCTACACTAGTAAGCAACTTGAACAGTGGACTGGGCCTTGAACTGCAAGTTATCTGCGAATCTAGCTTCACACAAAGCCTTGACCGATACATGGCTACCGTGGGTCTTCCCCGCGGGTGGAGCTTATGCGTCATACTCCGAGACCTTTCATGAGTTTACTAGAGAGAATCCTACTCTCATAGATTGCGACGTTTAACAATCAGACTCATATAGGTGTGTTCTTCAAAAGATGTTCTGTAGGACAACATCTCTGCTTAAAAGTGCCACCTAGAACACATTAAGATATACATCAACCTGCCATGCAGATTAGGAGAGTTGAGGGAGTCCTGGATTAGGGGGTCTCCATTGGCCGGACTGTTAGACTATGAAGATACAAGATTGAAGACTTCGTCTCGTGTCCGGATGGGACTCTACTTGGCGTGGAAGGCAAGCTAGGCAATACGGATATGGATATCCCCTCCTTTGTAACCGACCTTGTGTAACCCTAACCCTCTCTGGTGTCTATATAAACTGAAGGGTTTTAGTCTGCAGGGTTTAGCCTCTCTGATCTCGTGGTAGATCTACTCTTGTACTACCCATATCATCAATATTAATCAAGCAGGACGTAGGGTTTTACCTCCATCAAGAGGGCCCGAACCTGGGTAAAACATTGTGTCCCCTGCCTCCTGTTACCATCCAGCCTAGATGCACAGTTCGGGACCCCCTACCCAAGATCCGCCAGTTTTGACACCGACATTGGTGCTTTCATTGAGAGTTCCTCTGTGTCGTCGCCGTTAGGCTTGATGGCTCCTACTATCATCGATAGCGATGCGGTCTAGGGTGAGACTTTTCTCCCCGGATAGATCTTCGTATTCGGCGGCTTTGCACTGCGGGCTAATTCGCTTGGCCATCTGGAACAGATTGAAAGCTATGCCCCTGGCCATCAGGTCAGATTTGGAAGTTTGAACTACATGGCCGACATCCGCGGAGACTTGATCTTTGATAGATCCGAGCCACAGCCGGGCGTGCCGCAGTGTCACGATGGGTATGACCTAGCTCTGCCGCCGAACAGTAGCCCAAAGGCCGCGCTCGCATCAGCTCCGACCCTTAGCTCGGGGCCAACTGCGCCAATCGAGGACGGGTGGTTAGACACCACCTCAGGGGCTGCAGTCCCAACGGTGATCGAGCCGAACACCAACCTAACCCTCTGTGCAACCCGTGACTCCAGGGTGCCGGACTCTTTTCCGGACTCCAAACCATCCGCACCCCTGCCAATCGAATCCGATTGGGCGCCAATCATGGAATTCACCGCCGCGGATATCTTTTAGCACTCGCCCTTCGGCGACATTCTGAATGCACTAAGGTCTCTCTCTTTGTCAGGAGAGCCCTGGCCGGATTATGGCCAACAGGATTGGGATGCGGACGACGGAGAAATTCGACGCCCACCCACTACCCACTTCGTAGCCACTGTCGATGATTTAACCGACATGCTCGACTTCGACTTCGAATACATCGACGGTATGGACGACGATGCGGGAGGCGAAGAGGAACCACCGCCCACAAGGCGCTGGACGTCCACCTCATCATATGACGTATACATGGTGGACACACCAAAAGAAGACAACAACGAGGAACAGAAGGATGCAACGAAGGCTTGTCCCTTCGAGAAGCAGTCAAAGCAGCGGCGTAAGCGCCGCCCCAAATCCCGCCTCGGTAGAAATAACGATCATACAGACCCAGCGTTGGAGCAGGGCGAACTACTGCTGGACCACGGCAATACGGAGAATCAAACCGAACAAACCAATTATGTCAAAGATAATAGTCCAGACGACATAACGCCGGACAGGCACCCGGAGCAGCAGAATGCCCGTCAAAGGCTTGTTGCCACAGCGAGGAGTTTGAAAAATAGAAGCAAAGGCTCAAGGCTGCGCAGGACACACTCCAAATCAGATGGAGTAAAGTACTCAACACAGCAGCGAAGTACGGCGGCAATCGCCCCACCAAGAGCTACCCAAAGCGGAAGTTGCTACCTGAATTCGATGAGGAGGCCTCAGACCCCCCACAACCAAAAATTAAAACAGCCATCTGGCCGGATAGACGACCTCATGGCCAACATAAAGCGGCAAGCAACGCCGCACACAAGCCAATACGCGGTCTACGCGAGGGCTCGCTTCAAAAGGAGGGCAAAACCAGATCCATCTATGGACCACGCAAGCGTGCTCCAGCATACAATGCAACACAACAAACATCTGAACAACGCGGTACACCCAGATATAGGGTGCCGCACACCCCCTATGTTTCACCGATGAGGTGCTGGACCATGAATTTCCAGAGGGATTCAAACCCGTAAGCATAGAGGCGTACGACGGAACAACAGACCCTCGGGTCTGGATTGAGGACTATATCCTCCATATCCATATGGCTCGGGGGGATGATCTCCACGCCATTAAGTATTTACCCCTCAAACTCAAAGGGCCAGCTCGACACTGGCTTAAGAGCCTCCCCGAAAGCTCCATTGGAAGCTGGGAAGAGCTCAAAGACGCCTTTCGGGCAAATTTTCAAGGGACTTATGTCCGACCTCCGCACGCGGATGATTTGAGTCATATAACTCAACAGCCCGGAGAGTCAGCCCGAAAGCTTTGGAACAGGTTTCTTACTAAAAAGAACCAAATTGTCGATTGTCCGGACGCCGAAGCTTTGGCAGCTTTTAAGCATAGCGTCCGTGACGAATGGCTTGCCAGACACCTCGGCCAAGAAAAGCCGAGAACAATGGCGGCATTAACAAGCCTCATGACTCGCTTTTGCGCGGGTGAGGATAGCTGGATAGCCAGATGCAGCACCAGCGACCCCAGTACATCCGAAGTTAGAGATGGAAATGGGAAATCACGGCGCAACAGCAATAACAAACGCCGGAATAAAGAAGACAGCACGAAGAGCACGGCAGTAAACGCTGGATTCAAAAGCTCTCGGCCAGGTCAGCAAAAGACGCCCTCTAAAGGCGTCAGAGACGAACTGTCCAGCCTAAACAAAATTTTGGACCAAATATGTTAGATCCATAGAACCCCCGGTAAACCCGCTAATCATACCCACAGAGAATGTTGGGTCTTCAAGCAGTCCGGCAAGCTCAACGCCGTACACAAGGGGGAGGATACACCAAGAGAAGACGAGGATGAGCCTCTCAAGCAAGACACTAGGGAACAAAAGAAATTTCCACCAGAAGTCAAAACAGTAAATGTGTTACATGTGATCAAGTGGAGAAACAAAACGTCACTCCCAGAAAAATATGCCCAAGGGCCTATCACCGCGGAGTCCTGCCACTGGTCGTCTCAACCGATCACTTTCGACCATCGTGATTACTCAGCAAGTATCCGGCGTGCGGGATGGGCCGCCTTGGTATTAGACCCAATAATTGACGAATACCACTTCACACGAGTCCTGATGGACGGTGGCAGCAGTCTAAACCTGATATACCAGGAGACAATCCGCGAAATGGGGATAGACCCAATGAAAATTCGCCATAGCAATACTACCTTCAAAGGAGTAACGCCAGGCCCAGGGGCTCATTGCACGGGTTCCCTGCTACTAAAGGTTATATTCGGCTTCCCCGATAACTTCCGTAGCGAACATTTAACCTTCCACATCGCTCCGTTCCAAAGTGGCTATCAAGCACTACTTGGACGTGAAGCTTTTGCTCGCTTTAATGCAATACCACATTATGCTTCCCTGATGCTCAAGATGCCCGGTCCACGCGGCATCATTACAGTGAACGGAAGTATTAAGTGATCCTTGCACGCTGAAGAGAACGCGACTGCCTTGACAGCCGCACACTAAAAACTGCCTCGCCAACTAAAGTATTTGATAGGTCGTCAATACCACGGACGTGGTTAGACGAGTCCGGCACTTCTATATGTAATTTATACGGGATTGATGGCCACACCACTATTACAAATACAGGGGGCCCGATGCGAGCAGACAAGTGGCAATTTATACTCATTTCTAGTTATACATGGTTTCTTTAAAAAACTATCTCCCTGCACGACAACTTTTTCACCTAAATTCCTCTCTTTTACAGATGACCATCGTGCTACACCCGTCCAGGATACGGCACGACGGAGACACAGGCGCAGACGTGCAGCAGGGACCCGTTCCAAGGATTCTTTTTAGATTAAGACCCTGCGTAAACCTTTTTTATTGTCTCTTGTTGATACACATCCACCGAATTCTCAACACAATCGAGAAGGATGCTGACGTCTTGGCATGTGGCCACGTCAGAATAATGCACGTACCTGGACACAAGGGGCTTCTTATAAAGGGCACTATTTAGGCCCGGTTTATACCATAAAGACCAAATACCTTAGGCAGTGTTCGGCGTCGCTAGTTTGGCCTTATATGCATCAGCTCCGAATCATTGTCTTTGGTCAAATGTTGGGTTTGCCCAGCTCCTGTGTTTTGGTGCCTTACGTTCCGCTTTACCGGCTAAGGCAGCACCAGGAGAACTACTGCGATTGTGCCCTGTTTCATCCGGACGAGCACCTCAGTATAGAAAGCCGAAAACTAACTGTCATGATATAGCGTGAGACTGGTCAACCACTCAATGACCTATCAGAATGTTAGAATTCCTCCGCCTTAACAAAGGGCCGTTTTCCGGCCAGGCATGTACGCACCCCGAGATCGGGAGAGTGCGGAGCCACCAGGGGCTATCTAGTAGCCCCATTGTCAAACTCCTATGGCTAAGTGAAAGTGTTAAAGCATTATAGTCCGGTTGCCTCGTTCACTACGCTATCACCTCCTTAATAGAACCAAGACATTGGGTTAAGTGTGAACACGCGTTTTTTGCGAGCACCTCCGCATTATATGTGTGGGGGTTGAAGCTGACGGCTGCAATCTTTCAGGTTATACACATGTATACATAAATGGCCGCACAAGAGGCATCATACTACTTTCAGGCAAAAGTATAAACATAGCCTTATAAAATTTCATAAAAGCATTGTATTTACAATGACAATACATATCACTCAAACATAATATTCTTTGAGCACTTGGCCTCTATCAAACGAGCACCCTCGAGAACTTCCTCGAAATAGTGCTCGGCAGCCACTCGGCCTATGGCCGAACCCTGCGCCGCAACAGTGGTAGCGTCCATCTCCGCCCAGTATGCTTTAACACGGGCAAGGGCCATCCGCGAGCCTTCTATGCACACCGACCTCTTCATCGCATTAATGCGCGGCATCGCACCAAGGAACCGCTGCACTAAACTGAAATAATTGTTCGGCTTTGGCTTTTCCGGCCATAGCTGATCCACGACAGACCTCATGGCGAGTCCGGACAACCTATTTAGTTCGGCGCATTCGGCTAGCTGATCAGTCAATGGAAGCGGACGCTGTGGAACGTTGAATTGCGACCAGAACAACTTGTCCGCTTCACGATCTGTTTGACCTTGGAAGTATTTGGCCGCATCGGCAGCGCTCGCCGCCAAGTCCATATACGCATCTGTTGAACTCCACAGCCAATCCAGAGGGGCATACCGTGGATCTCCAAACTTCCTCCGTAGCATGAAGGGCTTCCCAGCCGCAATATCCCCGGCCTCCCACAGCTCCTCCTTCTTCGCTCTCATCGCAGAGCGGGTGTCTTTGTCCGCCATCGTGGCCTTCTCAAGGTCCGTTGCCTTCACTCGGTTTTCTTTTTCAAGGAGCCGGCAACGGTCGGCAGTGTCTTTTAATTCTATGGCCATCTTGGCCATCTTCGCTTGGCTCTCGCAATGTGCGGCCTTCTCGGCTCTCAACTCTTCGGCCGCCTTCAAGGCAGCCGCATTACTAATCTTCGCTTGTTCCTTGGCTCGGGATAGTTCTCCCCGCAAGGTTTCCATGGTGGCAGCTCCATCTCCAGTCACAACATATTAAAGATACTGGCATCATGCTTCTCTTACTATGTGGCGTTCACCAGATAATAACACTTACCCTGTGCCTCGTCAAGCCTCTTGTTAACAAGCCCGATGTCGGTGTCCGCCGCATCCAGTTGCCGTTTTAATTCGGCAAACTCACTAGTCCGGCTAGCCACCGGAGCTTCCCCCACCTGCACATAAGGGCAGTCTGGTTATTGCCTGGGACTATGATCCTCTGTTTGCCTCCGTTCTCGACGACAACCAGAGTCTCAGGGGCTACTATCTACACAGGGCACACCTAACATGTGCAGTACTATCACATATTATCTCACGTACCTCAAAGCCTATCAGTAGACTCATAAAGGCTTCATGTAATTCGCTTTCAGCGGATGAAATTCTCTCCATCAATGTACCCATCAGTGTACGGTGTTCTTCTGAGATGGCCGCTCGCCCCACCAGCTCCCTCAAAACGTCCGACCGCATACTAGACGATGCCTGACTCTTTTGTTTGCTCTTTTCGGGAGCCGGACGCTGGGGACTTCGGGGGTCTGTGGGATTATCTTCTAGCCTCACCGGATCCGGAGAGGCCCTCCGTGATGACACTTCGGGGTCGCCCGCTTCTTGAGCAGAGGAGTCCGGGGGAGGCGTTTCGCCCTCCATCATCTCTGGAAGAAGATCCCCCGAAGACGAGCTCAGCTGAGAGGGGCTAAGGCCCGAACTGCAAGATATATGCGATGGTTATTTTCTCAGAAAAAAGATAGCATACCTTTACTATTAAAGTATTTTGACTCGTTGGAGGGTTGATCCCCCCGCGGACTTTGTGCGGCAAAAGCACCCCCCGAGGCAGGACTCTCTGTGGGAGACTTCTTCTCCCGTTTGGAGGCTTCGGCTTCCGGATCCTCGGAAGCAGTCCTTTTCCTCCCTCGGTTATTCTCCTTCATGGAGACGCTCATTCCCACGGTTGGAACTGGCGGCGATGGGGGCCTGCGTCCGCCCGTATTATCCCCCCCCCCCCCGTATCTTCCTTCGAGGGATCCGGGCAAGGTGCGACCTCGAGCATCTTTTGCAATACCGGATTTTCCAAACCCTCAGGGAGGGGGGCCAAACACCGAATCATCTTCGCCTTTGTTAGCCAGTCCTGGTCAAAAAGCAAACTCTCAAAAATAACTTCAAGATGAATAAAAAACAGTGTGTTCGGCCAGAGGATTTCTTACTTGTTCGGCGGCGTGGTTACTGGTCAGGCCCACGTCCTCGGTAATATCCGGACACTCTACTTGAGGTCCGAAGAATGACTTGTACATCTCCTCGTGCGTCAGGCCGAGGAAACTTTGAATGGCACGCGGTCCCTCTGGATTGAACTCCCACAAGCGAAGGGGCCAGCGTTTGCAAGGCTGGACTTGACGAACCAGCATAACTTGTATTACCACAACCAAATTAAAATCTCCCTCAAAGAGATCTCGAATGCGGCTTTGCAGTATAAGCACGTCCTTGGCTGGACCCCAGCTCAGACCTCTGCTAATCCATGACATCAATTGTGGTGGGGGGCCCGAGCGGAAAGTGGGGGCGGCCGCCCACTAGGCACTTCTGGGAGCCGTGACATAAAACCACTCCCGTTGCCATAGTTCAGACACCTCTGGAAAGGAATCTTTCGGCCATGGAGCTCCTGCCATCTTGCCTATTGATGCACCTCTGCACGCTACATGTTGCCCCTCGATCATCTTCGGCTTCACTTCAAAGGTCTTGAGCCACAGGCCGAAGTGAGGGGTAATGTGGAGGAAGGCCTCACACACGACGATAAATGTCGAGATGTGGAGAAAGGAGTCCGGAGCTAGATCATGGAAATCTAGCCCGTAATAGAACATCAAACCCCTGACGAAGGGATCCAAAGTGAGGCCTAGGCCTCGGAGGAAGTGGGAGACGAACACGATGTTCTCGTTGGGTTCGGGAGTAGGGACGACCTTCCCTCGAGCAGGCAGCCGATGCGAAACCTCGACGGTCAGGTATCTGGCCTCCCTCAGCTTCTTGATGTCCTCTTCCGTAACTGAGGAGGACATCCATCGGCCTTGAAGGCTGGATCCGGACATGATTGAAGATCCAGAGCACCTAACATGGGCTTTGGGTGTTACAACTCGAGGCGGGGGAAGGGTTCGATTGAGCACGAGAGGGAAAAAGCGAAAACCTTGTCCCTTTATAAAGAGGGTGAATATCAAGCGTCCTCTTCGTAGCCGTTTAGGACTTGCCTATAATCTAGGAGTCCTAGACACGGTTGGGTTACCCACGACCGCATTAATGAGAATCCCGTAATTGGGGGAACACGATCTCTGCTTTGACAAGACGTGTCAAGAAACCGCCTCGCGTTATGTGTGGAGCTGGTTGAAGAAAAACGGTTCGAATAATCACTGGGCCATGACATAATGTCATGCTGCCAAAACAAGTCAGCGAATTGGATTTGCAAAAATATTATTCTCTCTACGGCGGTATGTGGAATTTATTTTGCAGGGTCGGACACTATCCTCGTATTCAAATTCTTCTGTGATGTATTCGGAGAAAGAACCCGCCTTGCAATGCCGAAGACAATACTGCGCGCCAGACTCATCGTCATTGAAGCCTAGTTCAGGGGCTACTGAGGGAGTCCTGGATAAGGGGTTCTCCGGATAGCCGGACTATCTCCATTGGCCGGACTATTAGACTATGAAGATACAAGATTGAAGACTTCGTCTCGTGTCCGGATGGGACTCTACTTGGCATGGAAGGCAAGCTAGGCAATACGGATATGGATATCTCCTCCTTTGTAACCGACCTTGTGTAACCCTAACCCTCTCCGGTGTCTATATAAACCGAAGGGTTTTAGTTCGCAGGACGACAACATACAATCATACCATAGGCTAGCTTCTAGGGTTTAGCCTCTCTGATCTCGTGGTAGATCCACTCTTGTACTACCCATATCATCAATATTAATCAAGAAGGACGTAGGGTTTTACCTCCATCAAGAGGGCCCGAACCTGGGTAAAACATTGTGTCCCCTGCCTCCTGTTAACATCCCGCCTAGACGCACAGTTCGGGACCCCCTACCCGAGATCCGCCGGTTTTGACACCGACAAGAGTATTGCATCTTCATGGAGTGGTATTGTTAATAGTAAGGATACTCTCCTCTCAGTTGACGAACAGCTTGTCTTCCAAATCTAATTCACGGGATCTCCGATCACAAAGAATAGGTTGCCACTATGAACAACTCATATTGTGGGTCTCATACCCATCTCCCGTGATGCATTATCTATCTCATTACGTGATAAACCCTTAGTAAAAGGATCTGCAAGATTTTTAGATGTTTGGATATAATCCAATGCAATAACTCCGGAGTTTCTCATTTCCCTGACATACTTTAACCTTCTCTGAACATGTCTTGATGACTTCATGTTATCCTTAGAGCTGCTCTCTTTTGTGATCACAGTTTGATTGTCGCAGTTCATAAGGATACCCGGTACAAGTTTCTCAACAACCGGCAAGTCATTCAAGAGCCGGCGAAGCCAATCCGCTTCTACCGTAGCTGTATCTAGTGATGTGAGTGGTGCTTCCATTGTTGACCTTGTTAAGATGGTCTGCTTGCAAGACTTCCAAGAAACAGTGCCAGCTCCATGAGTGAATACATATCCGCTCGTGGCCTTTATCTCATCAGCATCTAAGATCCAGTTTGAGTCACTATACCCTTCAAGCACCTTTGGGTGCCTAGTGTAGTGAATTCCATAATTCGCAGTGCCTTTTAAATAACGCAAAACTCTCTCTAGAGCTTTCCAATGCACATCTCCTGGTTTTGAGACAGACCGGCTTAGTTTCCTAACAACAAAACAGATGTCAGGTCTTGTAGCACTGGTTAAATACATAAGCGAGCCAATAATTTGAGAAGATTTCAATTGGTCTCTAGCAATTCTTCAATTCTTTCGAAGCAACACACTAGCATCATAAGGTGTTGGAGAGGGCTTGCAGTCAATGTAACCAAAGCGACTCAAGATCTTTTCCACATAGTGAGATTGAAGCAATGTAATCCCACCATCATCATCTCTCAACAATTTGATGTTCAGAATGACATCATCCACTCCTAAATCCTTCATCAAAAAGCAACGAGATAGGAAATCCTTCACCTCCTTAATAACCTTCAGATTTTTCTGAAAATCAGTACGTCATCGACATATAAGCAAAGGATAACTCCCTCGCCCCCACCATGGCGCTAGTACACACATTTATCAGCTTTGTTTACAACAAAGCCAGTGGTTGTTAAAGTTCTTTCAAACTTCTCATGCCACTGCTTCGGTGCTTGCTTAAGTCCATACAAAGACTTCAGCAACTTGCACAATTTTCCTTCCTGACCATCTATTACAAACCCATCTGGTTGTTCCATATAAATTTCCTCTTCTAGCTCTCCATTTAGGAAAGCAATCTTAACATCCACTTGATGAATGAGAAGATCATGTGAGGCAGCAAGTGAAAGTAGTACTCGAACAGTGGTTAGTCGAGCCACAGGTGAGTAAGTGTCAAAGAAGTCATCACCTTCCTTTTGGGTATAACCCTTAGCCACGAGTCGAGCCTTGTACTTCTCAATAGTACCATCAGGCCTAAGCTTCTTCTTGAATACCCATTTGCGTCCTATAGGTTTGCACCCATAAGGATGATCAGTTATCTCCCAAGTTTCATTTGCCAAAATGGAATCCATCTCACTACGGACGGCTTCCTTCCAGTAGTCAGCATCCTTAGATGCATAGGCCTCTGAAATAGAACTGGGAGTGTCATCTATGAGATACACAAGAAATACATCACCAAAATACTTTGTAGTCCTCTGTCTCTTGCTCCTAGTAGGAACTTCATTGTTCTCCTCCACAAGATCTTCAAAGTGTTCCATCGAAATGGCAGGTTCTGTAATTGTAACGGGTTCCTGAGTCAATGAACTAGGCATCTCCTGATTAGATGAGGTAGCCATATCCTTCATGGGAAAGATATCTTCAAAGAAAGTCGCATCATTCAACTCCATGATCGTACTGACATGCAAGTCGGGATGGGGAAGATTGTAGCAGCATCGCAGTGCTCAGGAACCGGTGGCGAGAGGAAGAAATAGTTCTGGTGCGTCTCTCTGAGAGGAGCGACCTCCCTTTTATAGGCGCAAGAAAAGGAGGCAAGAGGGCAGCGATGGGAGGCAAAATGAAGAGACAAAGATGAAGCAAACAGCCTGCAGCCGAAGGGCTGCACCGTTCGCATTCAAACTCCACTATCGCAAAAATCTTTTCAACTTCTGCATGACCTTTCGTATACCCGTAGTGCGTGGCAAAAAATTTAGACATCAGCTCGGCTCATTCCCACAACCCGCGGTGCGGCGCGGCGCATCGTGACAAGGCGAGGCGGGCAGCGGAGGAGGAGCGCGCGCGGATGTCCCTCTTGTTCTCATGCTCATATAGGTGGGGAAAGAACCTCCCTTATAAAGAGGTCCAGCTCCCTCTAAACTAGCAATGTGGGACTAAACTTTAGCTCCACCTCTTGCCTTGCACGAATGGGCTGCGTGGGCATCTAGGATTTATTAGGAATTTCTGAAATTGCTATTTGGCTAGGCCCAAAATAGACAAAATTCCAGCAACAGCAACCGCCGCCGATGAAGAGAAGCGTAGATCAGAAGGATCTAACATGTAGACACACAAACACATATGAATGAAGACCACAGCCATATGGATCCACCAAAGACATATCCCACACGCCCTTCAACGATGCTAGAAGCACCACAGAGGCTAGGTGGGAAGAACTTTATTCCGTCATCAGAGATACACCGTCGCCTCGCATCTCTGAGCAGGACACAAACCTAACAAAACCTAGAAAAACATTAAAAAATGAAGCCCTCTCGCCGGTAAGGACTTGGATCTATCGCGCCTCCATGGTTCTAAGACCACAGGAGACGAGCTGGACCAGCGGTGATGCCGGCAGAAGGCACGAGAAACCCTAGAGGTCGGATGCATAGGCGTAGGAACCAAGGGGTAGGATCTTTACGCCAACTCTTCTTGCTATTTCTCTAGTTGACGGTGTAAGTGTTATTTAAAATTAATAAAGCAAGCTATGAAGGCATTTTCATCAAATAAATAACTTGGCAGCCAAACATACAGAACCAAGAGCGACCAGCGGAGATGACTTTTTTTACCACTTTTAAATGTCATTATAATATTACTAACTCCAGTTAAAAGAAATGCATGTTTCTCTCGACCTCTCATGTCTCCAAGGTCCAAGCAATAAGAGCATCTACTGCAACACCTAACTAATCCTCCCCTATAGAGTGAATAGCAAAAAACTACCACATTACGGGCTATCGTTCTGGAAAACTACCACTTTTTTTAATTTTCCAAAAAACTACCACAAAAATGGTGGGCTGTTTCAAAAAAACCCAAGTGGCCGAACGGTTACGTTTAAGGTGGGGTTATGACATGTGGGGCCCGCCCGTCAGGGTTTTGTTGGCTACAGGGCTCATGGCGCGTGGGTGACGGCCATTAGGGCGCACGAGCCGTCCCGACCAGGTAAACACGGATCCGGGCCCCTCACTCTGTCTCCCTCGCGCTCAGTCACTCTCACTCTCCCCCCTCTCTCTGTTTCCCTTTGCCGAGCTCGCCATCGTCGCCGACCATCTCAGTTCCTCGTCGCCGGCCAGGACGCCTTCTTGGAATGATGGGGATGAGAACTCTCGTGACGACAGCATGGGGGGGCAACCTGATGGACATGGAGTACTTTGTAAGCCTCATCCTCCTCCTCTCTGTCATTATCTAGGGTTAGGGTTAGGGTTGAATTGATTTGGGAATGAGGGTTGGTGAGCTGTATATTTGGATGGATGGATTCGTTTGCATTGGTTAAGTTTTAGTTTTCATCTAGGGTTTGGATGGCACTGTGATGCCTGATCTGATCTACCTTGTAAATATAATCTGACCTTGAGCAGGGCAAAGCTTGACTCAAGTTGAACTAGTTGATGCATTGGTTCTGATCTACCTTGTACTGCCTATAGGACACACCTGACACCATCCCTGAGACACTCTCGTGTGGTGCTCCCATGGAGGAAGTTGCCAAGTGCACTCTGCACCAGATGAAGCCTAGGAAGTGTGTTGCTTTTGAAGGTGCTAACACTGGGAGGAGGTTCTATGGATGCCCTGTTCAGGTGAGTAATTTAGTATGCTGGTTGGATTCAGTTATGCTGGCTGGATTCAGTTATGCTGGGTGGATTCAGTTAATGTGTAGGTGGATTCAGTTAATTTGTATGTGGATTCAGTTAATGTGTAGGTGGATTCAGTTAATGTGTAGGTGTTTTTTAGTTTGCGGAAAGTAAGTGATTGAGTTATGCATTTTCTGAAGTATGTGTTGTCTGATCAAACTATAGGGAGGTGTGAATTGTGGTGTAGTTCAGTGGGTTGATCCTGTCTAGCCTGATGCACTTAAGAACTGCCTCATCAAGCTGTGGGAAATGTTCCATGAGCAAAATCTTGGAAGGATTCAAGACAAGCATGCATATGAGGATGAGATTGCCAAGTTGAAGAAGGAGTACGATCATCTCTGCACTGAGTATCATAAAATGGTTGATGATGTTAGAAAGATGTTTGACTGGCAGGATGGTGTTGGCAAGATTGACTACCAGCAAGCAATGGATGCTGAGAAATATGAGGAGAAGAAGGAAGAGCTAGAGCTAGAGATGAAGATGGACAAGCTAAGGCTAGAAAAAGAACAGAACTGTATCCTTCAGTCCTAGGCAGAGATAATTCACAACACTAGGAAGGCTATGAAAGAGATCAAGGTGGAAAGGGATCTTCTTGCACAAGAGAAGAAAGATCTTGAGAAAGTAGTTGTTGACCTGCTGAATGCTGGCCATGGGAGCAAGAAAAAGCTTGAGCAAATCAAGGCCATACTAGAGGCTTGAAGATTTGGACAATGGTGGTTAAGTAAGTAAGGTGGCCTACAAATATAACAGGCCTTGCAAGATGATGGTAGGAGTATATTTTGTGCAGTCCTATATGAACTGTTTAAGTTATGGCAACTGGAGTGGTGCTAGACTTTGAGAACCTTTGCTAAGTCTAGCTTATGTTATTGTACTTTTAAGAACCTATCTATCTTAAGTAATGCATTGAAGAACTGTTTTATTTCCTAAAGCTAGCTGATACGTCTCCAACGTATCTATCATTTCTTATTGTTCCATGCTATTATATTACCCATTTTGGATGTTTATGGGCTTTACTATACACTTTTATATCATTTTTTGGAATAGCCTATTAACCGGAGGCCCAGCCCAAATTGTTGTTTTTTGCCTATTTCAGTGTTTCGCAGAAAAGGAATATCAAACGGAGTCCAAACGGAATGAAACCTTCGGGAGAGTTATTTTTGGAACAAACACATTTCAGGAGACCTTCGGGAGAGTTATTTTTGGAGGCGGCCACGAGGTAGGGAGGGGCTCCCTAGGGGGGTGGGCGCGCCCCCCACCCTCGTGGGCCCCTCGTGGCTCCCCTGGCCGACTTCTTTCGCCTATATATATCAACATACCCTGAAAACATCCAGGAGCACCACGAAACCCTATTTCCACCGTTGCAACCTTCTGTACCTGTGAGATCCCATCTTGGAGCCTTTTTCGGCGCTCCGCCGGAGGGGGAATCGATCACGGAGGGATTCTACATTAACACCATAGCCTCTCCGATGAGTTGTGAGTAGTTTACCACAGACCTTCGGGTCCATAGTTATTAGCTAGATGGCTTATTCTCTCTCTTTGAATCTCAATACAAAGTTCTCCTCGATCTTCTTGGAGATCTATTCGATGTAACTCTTTTTGCGGTGTGTTTGTCGAGATCCGATGAATTGTGGGTTTATGATCAAGTTTATCTATGCGAAATATTTGAATCTCCTCTGAATTCTTTTATGTATGATTGGTTACCTTGGCAAATCTCTTCGAATTATCAGTTTGGTTTGGCCTACTAGATTGATCTTTCTTGCAATGGGAGAAGTGCTTAGCTTTGGGTTCAATCTTGCGGTGTCCTTTCCAAGTGACAGCAGGGGCAGCAAGGCACGTATTGTATTGTTGCCATCGAGGATAAAAAGATGGTGTTTATATCATATTGCTTGAGTTTATCCCTCTACATCATGTCATCTTGCCTAATGCGTTACCCTGTTCTTATGAACTTAATACTCTAGATGCATGCTGGATAGCAGTCGATGTGTGGAGTAATAGTAGTAGATGTAGGCAGGAGTCGGTCTACTTGTTGCGAGCGTGATGCCTATATACATGATCATGCCAAGATATTCTCATAACTATGCACTTTTCTATCAATTGCTTGACAGTAATTTGTTCACCCACCGTAATACTTATGCTATCTTGAGAGAAGCCACTAGTGAAACCTATGGCCCCCGGGTCTATTCTCCATCATATAAGTTTCCGATCTACTTTATTTTGCAATCTTTACTTTCCAATCTATATCATAAAAATACCAAAAATATTTATATTATTATTATCTCTATCAGATCTCACTTTCGCAAGTGGCCGTGAAGGGATTGACAACCCCTTTATCGCGTTGGTTGCGAGGTTCTTGTTTGTTTGTGTAGGTACGAGGGACTTGCGTGAACCCTCCTACTGGATTGATACCTTGGTTCTCAAAAACTGAGGGAAATACGTATGCTACTTTGCTGCATCACCCTTTCCTCTTCAAGGGAAAACCAACGCAGTGCTCAAGAGGTAGCAAGAAGGTTTTCTGGCGTCGTTGCCGGGGAAGTCTTCGCACAAGTCAAGACATACCAAGTACCCATCACAAACTCTTCTCCCTCGCATTACATTATTTGCCATTTGCCTCTCGTTTTCCTCTCCCCCACTTCCCCCTTGCCGTTTTATTCGCCCTCTCTTTCCCGTTCACCTCTTTTTCGCTTGCCTCTTGTGTGCTTGTGTGTTGGATTGCTTGTCACAATGGCTCAGGATAATACTAAATTGTGTGACTTTTCCAATACCAATAATAATGATTTCCTTAGCACTCCGATTGCTCCTCTTACCGATGCTAAATTTTGTGAAATCAATGCTTCTTTGTTGAATCTTGTCATGAAAGATCAATTCTCTAGCCTTCCTAGTGAAGATGCCGCTACTCATCTAAACAACTTTGTTGATTTGTGTGATATGCAAAAGAAGAAAGACATGGATAATGATATCGTTAAACTGAAGTTATTTCCGTTTTCACTTAGAGATCGTGCTAAAACTTGGTTTTCGTCTTTGTCTAAAAGTAGTATTGATTCATGGAATAAGTGCAAAGATGCTTTTATCTCTAAGTATTTCCCTCCCGCTAAGATCATCTCTCTTAGAAACGATATTATGAATTTTCAGCAACTTGATCATGAACTTGTTGCACAATCTTGGGAGAGGATGAAATTAATGATTCGCAATTGCCCTACACATGGATTAAATTTATGGATGATCATACAAAAAATTTATGCCGGATTGAATTTTGCTTCTAGAAATCTTTTAGATTCGGCCGCAGGAGGCACTTTTATGGAAATCAATTTAGGAGAAGCTACTAAACTCCTAGATAATATTATGGTTAACTATTCTCAATGGCACACCGAAAGATCTACTAGTAAAAAAGTTCATCCGATAGAAGAGATTAATGTTTCGAGTGGAAAGATGGATGAACTTATGAAATTGTTTGCTAATAAGAGTGCTCATATTGATCCTAATGATATGCCTTTGTCTACTTTGATTGAGAATAATAATGAATCTATCGATGTGAATTTTGTTGGTAGGAACAATTTAGGTAACAACGCTTATAGAGAAAACTTTAACCCTAGGTCGTTCCCTAGTAATTCCTCTAATAATTATGGTAATTCCTACAACAACTCTTGTGCAAATTTTAATAATATGCCCTCTGATTTTGAGATTAGTGTTAAATAATTTATGATCTCCCAAAAGAATTTCAATGCTTTGCTTGAAGAAAAATTACCTAAGATTGATGAGTTGGCTAGGAATGTGGATAGAATTTCTCTTGATGTTGATTCTTTGAAACTTAGATCTATCCCACCTAAGCATGATATCAATGAGTATCTCAAAGCCATGAGAATTTCCATTGATGAGTGCAAAGAAAGAACCGCTAGGATGCATGCTAAGAAAGATTGTTTTGTAAAAGCGTGTTTTTCTAGTATTCATGAAAATAATGATGAAGATCTAAAGATGATTGATGTGTCTCCTATTAAATATTTGTTTTGCAATATGAATCTTGATAATTATGGTACTGGAGATGATTCAACTTTAGTTAAAAGGCGTCCCAATGATTCGGAGTTTTTAGATCTTGATGTAAAATTTGGTAAAAGGGGGATTGGAGAGGTCAAAACTTTACATAGCAATGAACCCACTATTTTGGATTTCAAGGAATTTAATTATGATAATTCTTCTTTAGTAGATTGTATTTCCTTGTTACAATCCGTGTTAAATTCTCCTCATGCTTATAGTCAAAATAAAGCTTTTACCAAATATATCGTTGATGCTTTAATGCAATCTTATGAAGAAACTTGAATTGGAAGTTTCTATCCCTAGAAAACTTTATGATGAGTGGGAACCTACTATTTAAATTAAAATTAAAGATCATGAATGCTATGCTTTGTGTGATTTGGGTGCTAGTGTTTCCACGATTCCAAAAACTTTGTGTGATGTGTTAGGTTTTCGTGATTTTGATGATTGCTCTTTAAACTTGCACCTTGCGGATTCCACCATTAAGAAACCAATGGGAAGGATTAATGATGTTCTTATTGTTGCAAATAGTAATTATGTGCCCATAGATTTTATTGTTCTTGATATAGATTGCAATCTTTCATGTCCTATCATTCTTGGTAGACCTTTCCTTAGAACGGTTGGTGCAATTATTGATATGAACAAAGGAAATATTATATTCCAATTTACATTAAGGAAAGGCATGGAACACTTACTAGGAAGAAAATCAAATTACCTTATGAATCTATTATGAGAGCCACTTAAGAATTGAATACCAAAGATGGCAATACTTAGATCTATTCTCGCTTTTATGCCTAACTAGGGGCGTTAAATGATAGCGCTTGTTGGGAGGCAACCCAATTTTATTTTTGTTCTTTACTTTTTGCTCCTGTTTAGTACTAAATAATTCATCTAGCTTCTGGTTAGATGTGGTTTTATGTTTTAATTTGTGTTTGTGCCAAGTAGAACCTTTGGGAAGACTTGGGTGAATTCTTTATGATGTTGCTGTAAAAAACAGAAACTTTAGCGCTCACGAGATTAGCTGCCATTTTTTACTGGAGAGTGATTTTAGGTTGATTATTTTCGCATATGATTAATAGACAAATTCCTCACGTCCACCAATTTATATCAAAAAATTTAGAGTTCCAGAAGTATTCAAAAGTTACAGATTACTACAGATTGTTCTGTTTTTGACAGATTCTGTTTTTCGTGTGTTGTTTGCTTATTTTGATGAATCTATGGCTAGTGTCGGGGGTATGAACCATAGAGAAGTTGGAATACATTAGGTTTAACATCAATATAAATAAATAATGAGTTCATTACAGTACCTTAAAGTTGCGGTTTGCTTTCTTGCACTAACGGAGCTCATGAGATTTTCTGTTGAGTTTTGTGTTGTGAAGTTTTCAAGTTTTGGGTAAGATTTGATGGATTGTGGAATAAGGAGTAGAAAGAGAGTAAGATTGGGGATGCCCAAGGAACCCCAAGGTAAATTCAAGGACAACCAAAAGCCTAAGCTTGGGGATGCCCCGGAAGGCATCCCCTCTTTCGTCTTCGTCCATCGGTAACTTTACTTGGAGCTATATTTTTATTCACCACATGATATGTGTTTTGCTTGGAGCGTATTGTATGATTTGAGTCTTTGCTTTTTAGTTTACCACAATCATCCTTGCTGTACACACCTTTTGGGAGAGACACACATGATTCGGAATTTATTAGAATACTCTATGTGCTTCACTTATATCTTTTGAGCTAGATAATTGCTCTAGTACTTCACTTATATCTTTTTAGAGCACGGCGGTGGTTTTATTTTGTAGAAATTATTGATCTCTCATGATTCACTTATATTATTTTGAGAGTATTTTATAACAGCATGGTATTTTCTTCGGTTATAAAATTAGTCCTAATGTGGTGGGCATCCAAGTTGGGTATAATAAAAATGATCATATAGAGTGCATTGAATGCTATGATCAATTTGATGCTTGATGATTGTTTTGAGATATGAGGATGGTAATATTAGAGTCATGCTAGTTGGGTAGTTGTGAATTTGAGTAATACTTGTGTTAAAAATTTGTGATTCCCATAGCATGCACGTATGGTGAACCGTTATGTGATGAAGTTGGAGGATGATTTATTTATTGATTGTCTTCCTTATGTGTGGAGGTCGGGATCACGCAATGGTTAACTCCTACCAACCCTTCCCCTAGGAGCATGCGTGTAGTACTCTGTTTTGATAACTTGTAGATTTTTGCAATAAGTATATGAGTTCTTTATGACTAATGTTGAGTCCATGGATTATACGCACTCTTACCCTTCCACCATTGCTAGCCTCTCTTGTGTCGCATAACTTTCGCCGGTACCATACATCCACCATATACCGTCCTCAAAACAGCCACCATACCTACCTATTATGGCATTTCCATAGCCATTCCGAGATATATTGCCATGCAACTTTCCACCGTTCCGTTTATTATGACACGCTCCATCATTGTCATATTGCGTTTGCATGATCATGTAGTTGTCATCGTATTTGTGGCAAGGCCACCTTTATAATTCTTTCATACATGTCACTCTTGATTCATTGCATATCTCGGTACACCGCCGGAGGCATTCACATAGAGTCATATTTTGTTCTAAGTATTGAGTTTAAGTAAATAAAAGTGTGATGATCTTCATTATTAGAGCATTGTCCCAAGTGAGGAAAGGATGATGGAGACTATGATTCCCCCACAAGTCGGGATGAGACTCCGGACTTTTTGAAAATAAAAGAGGCCAAAGAAGCCCAAATAAAAAAAGAGGCTAAAGAAGCTCTCCAAAATAAAAAAATGAGAGAAAAAAAGAGAAGGGACAATGTTACTATCCTTTTTCCACACTTGTGCTTCAAAGTAGCACCATGATCTTCATGGTAGAGAGTCTCCTATGTTGTCACTTTCGTCTACTAGTGGGAATTTTTCATTATAGAACTTGGCTTCTATATTCCAATGATGGGCTTCCTCAAAATGCCTTAGGTCTTCATGAGCAAGCAAGTTGGAAGCACACACACTTAGTTTCTTTTTGAGCTTTCATACACTTATAGCTCTAGTGCATCTGTTGCATGGCAATCCCTACTCACTCACATTGATATGTATTAATGGGCATCTCCATAGCCCGTTGATACGCCTAGTTGATGTGAGACTATCTTCTCCTTTCTGTCTTCTCCACAACCACCATCCTATTCCACATATAGTGCTATGTCCATGGCTCATGCTCATGTATTGCGTGAAGATTGAAAAAGTTTGAGAATACTAAAGTATGAAACAATTGCTTGGCTAAAACCGGGGTTGTGCATGATTTAAATATTTTGTGTGAAGAAGATAGAGCATAGCCAGACTATGATTTTGTAGGGATAACTTTCTTTGGCCATGTTATTTTGAGAAGACATGATTACTTTGTTAGTATGCTTGAAGTATTACAATTTTTATGTTAATATGAACTTTTATCTTGAATCATTTGGATCTGAACATTCATGCCACAATAAAGAAAATTACATTGAGAAATATGCTAGGTAGCATTCCACATCAAAAATTCTGTTTTTATCATTTACCTACTCGAGGATGAACAGGAATTAAGCTTGGGGATGCTTGATACGTCTCCAACGTATCTATAATTTTTTATTGTTCCATGCTATTATATTACCCGTTTTGGATGTTTATGGGCTTTACTATACAATTTTATATCATTTTTGGGACTAGCCTATTAACCGGAGGCCCAGCCCAAATTGCTGTTTTTTTGCCTATTTCAGTATTTCGCAGAAAAGGAATATCAAACGGAGTCCAAACGGAATGAAACCTTCGGGAGAGTTATTTTTGGAACGAACTCAATCTAGGAGACTTGGAGTGGACGTCAAGAAGCAGCCGAGGCGGCCACGAGGCAGGGAGGCACGCCCTAGGGGGGTGGGCGCGCCTCCCACCCTCATGGGCCCCTCGTGGCTCCCTTGACTGACTTCTTTCGCCTATATATATCAACATACCCTGAAAACATACAGTAGCACTACGAAACCCTATTTCCACCGCCACAACCTTCTGTACCCGTGAGATCCCATCTTGGAGCGTTTTCCGGCGCTCCGCCGGAGGGGGAATCGATCACGTAGGGCTTCTACATCAACACCATAGCCTCTCCGATGAGTTGTGAGTAGTTTACCACAGACCTTCGGGTACATAGTTATTAGCTAGATGGCCTCTTCCCTCTCTTTGAATCTCAATACAAAGTTCTCCTTGATCTTCTTGCAGATCTATTCGATGTAACTCTTTTTGCGATGTGTTTGTCGAGATCTGATGAATTGTGGGTTTATGATCAAGTTTATCTATGAGAAATATTTGAATCTCCTCTGAATTCTTTTATGTATGATTGGTTATCTTTGCAAGTCTCTTCGAATTATCAGTTTGGTTCGGCCTACTAGATTGATCTTTCTTGCAATGGGAGAAGTGCTTAGCTTTGGGTTCAATCTTGCGGTGTCCTTTCCTAGTGACAACAGCGGCAGCAAGGCACATATTGTATTGTTGCCATCGAGGATAAAAAGATGGGGTTTATATTATATTGCTTGAGTTTATCCCTCTACATCATGTCATCTTGCCTAATGCATTACTCTGTTCTTATGAACTTAATACTCTATATGCATGCTGGATAGCGGTCGATGTGTGGAGTAATAGTAGTAGATGCAGGCAGGAGTCGGTCTACTTGTCGCGGACGTGATGCCTATATACATGATCATGCCTAGATATTCTCATAACTATGCACTTTTCTATCAATTGCTCGACAGTAATTTGTTCACCCACCGTAATACTTATGCTATCCTGAGAGAAGTCACTAGTGAAACCTATGGCCCCCGGGTCTATTCTCCATCATATAAGTTTCTGATCTGCTTTATTTTGCATCTTTACTTTCCAATCTATATCATAAAAATACCAAAAATATTTATCTTATTATTATCTCTATCAGATCTCACTTTCGCAAGTGGCCGTGAAGGGATTGACAACCCCTTTATCGCGTTGGTTGTGAGGTTCTTGTTTGTTTGTGTAGGTACGAGGGACTTGCATGAAGCCTCCTACTAGACTGATACCTTGGTTCTCAAAAACTAAGGGAAATACTTATGCTACTTTGCTGCATCACCCTTTCCTCTTCAAGGGAAAACCAACGCAGTGCTCAAGAGGTGGCACTAGCAATGTTGTATTAGTTTATTTTTGGCCTAAAACCATTATGTATACAATCTGGGCCTAGTACTGGGCTGGTTTATTACTCCTGTGCCTACCTACCACCAACCTTTAGTACTCTATAAAGCCCACCCCCTTGGCAGAAACCGCAGTCAATCCCCCCTCCCCCCCCCCCCACCCTTCTCCACCCCCAGGCGCCAAAGAAAACCCTAGAATCCCAGGGAGAAATGGATCCTGGGGAGGTGATAGATGGAGAAGAAGAGGTGCCCAGGGGAGCCAGGCACAGAGATGCAAGGAGGAGGGTGAGAAGACAACTTGCAGAGATGATCCTTACAGCACACAATCGCAAGGACATAGAGCAGTTCCTGGAGGCATTCCCCTGGCTCCAACCCTAGTGATGATGATATCATCTACTAGGCAAGGAGGAGGGCAAATTTCCATCCTTTTCAGGTCACTAGGCAGAGCTGGACTAGGGTTCTGTACCCATGATATTGCTATTATGTTTCTGTGGTCTTAGATCTGTCTCTCTATATATGTGATGGATGAATTTGGTGTAAGAATAATGTTGAATGAGCTATGTATGTGATGAATCAAGTTGTCTATGATGCAATGTATGAAGTTGGTGTAAGAATAATGTTGAATGATCTATCTATGTGATGGATCAATCTGATGCAATTTATAATTGAATTTTTTATCTATATTTGTATGTATGAATGATTTGATCTTTTCATCCTAGATGGCCAAATCTTGCTGTTTTAGGGTTGCCACCATAAGTGACCAAATTTGGCCACTTTATGGTTGGTAGACAAGTTGCCACCCAAAGTGACCAAATTAGACCACTTTAGGGTTGGTACACAAGTTGCCCCCACAAAGTGACCTAATTTGGCCACATTTTAGGTCATATCAACGTAAGAAACAATTTTATATGAAACAATTCATAACTTAGGTCATATCAAATCAAAATAGAGCTTGATAGCAGATAACTCAATTGTTCCAAGCAGTTCAAACACACATCACATAACTTAATTGTTCAAAGCAGTTCAAACACACACACAAACACACACACACACACACACCAGATAACTTAATTGTTCTAAGCAGTTCAAACACACACCTCATAACTTAATTGTTCAAATCACAACATAGTTCCAAGCAGAGTGGAGTGCAACATATTCAATGGTTGCCACTGGCTGTGAAATACAAATCAAATTTGCTTAGGGCCCTCCTCTTCCTCTTAGAACCAACATTAGCTTGACCTGAGGTTGATGCTACCCTTGGAGCATTGAAACCTCTTGCAACTCTTGATCTGGTGTTCTTTGCTGGAGATGAAGCACTTGATCTTATGTTCTTGGCTGGTGCTGAAGTTGTTGCTGGGTTCTTTCTCTTTCTTGATCCAGCTGTTGAGACTGCAGTACCAGCGGTGGTTGCCCTAGCTGGAGCTGGAGCTGTACCTGATGATGTGGCCCTAGATGTAGCTGGACCTGATGATGTGGCCCTAGCTAGAGGTGGCCTGGGTGGTGCTGAAGTTGATGGGTAGGATGCCCTGTTTTCCTATAATTAAAAACAAGTTGCAGCTAAAAATATGTATGCATTAAAAACAAGTAGCATATTTTCATAGATGAATTGGCTTAGTTACCTGGTGATTATTTTTCCTTGTCACAAACTTGGCCTTACGACAGTCTCCACACATTGTCCACCTGAGTCAGAAATGCCCACATCACCAGGGAAGCAATACTCATCAGCTTCAGGTACAAAATCTTGAAACTTTGGGATCTCTGGCTGACTGTGAGCTTTGGAAGTAGGACCTGGATTTGTTGCTGCTCTTCTCACAGGCTTGAGTTTCGCAGGCCTGCATTTTGCCACAACTATTTCGTCTCCACTGTCAGCCTCTTTCTCCTCCTGCCAAAACTCTAAAACAACACTGTCACCTTCAAACTATGGTCTGTCTTCTACAGCATCTCTTTCTTTTTCATTTCCAATATTTTCTTCGCCTCTCTTCCAAGCCTTGTAAGACATCTTTATCCCTCTATAGTCACCCCTATCAATCTCAAAGTCTGAGGATGATTTGTCAATATCACCATCCTCTTCACCAGCAGCATGTCCATCATCATCTCCATCATGAGCTTCTGAAATGTTCAAGTTACAGCTTTGCTGTGTGTTCAAATTAACTTCAAAAGGGTGGACCACTCCATCTTATGACAGACTTAACACAAAACCAGGACCCCCCACTGGACTGCCTATTGGAATTTGTTCTTCACAAACATTGTGAGCCCTATTACATTCAATATCTCTATCTTCATTTGCCTTGGAAACAATGATATTCAGCACTATGAAATCTGAGTGGTCTATCATTTCTTCAACTGCATCTTTACTATCCAGAAGCAATAAACCTTCCTGTCCAATCCCTTGTTCTTTTACCCAGTGCATGTAGTCATCTGACCCATAGCCTTCAGTTTCAGTAAGTGCTATCAAGTTCAGAAAAGTGATGTCTGAAATAGAAAACCTCCTTTCCAAGTTATCTCTGCCCTGGAAATGCAGCCTCACCTCCCAAATTTCATCATCCAGCCTGCATTACATAATATGTTATTTGAAAAACCCAACTAACCAAGTGTTCTTTGCTACAAAATTCAGTGCACACTAACTATAAAGTACAGTAAGGAATCTGAATCCAACAAATGCTTCTCTGAATCCACCATGCATTTCTACTAAATCTAACTAATCCTTCAGTGCTAAATGATAATGCTGCATCCAAAACATGCCACAGAGTGTTTCCTCAACTTTGATTCAGTGCATGTTCATGTTCTAAGATGAATCACAGCATCATCAACCTAGGGTTTGGTTAAAAAACTAACTAAATTATGCTATGTTGTTTGAACTGAACAAGCGAAAATGTAGAAACTGTTGAAGGAGCTCATAAGAGACGAAAAAAACTTACTCCACCCCTCCAAATAAGAGGCCTAGTGCTGGGAGTTGGCCGGATCCGCTTGCACAACGCTAGCAAGAGACCTCGCTGCTCTATACTCAAGCGAGAACTGGCAATCATCAGGCGACGGCGGTGCAGCCTGTGGCGTAGGAGCCTACGTCAGAGCTGCAGCCTGTGGTGTCCGCTACAGCGGCAGTGGCGCCGCCGGCTGAGTTGCGAAGCTACCGCTCCCCAGCCAGTTGTCAACCTCTGAGTACTCACCGCCTCCATCCCCCCTTCCACCTCCACCCGTTGAATGGCCGCCATCGCCTGGTTTCGCCGCCGCCGACGCCATCGGCTAGGTCGGAGAGGGAGGCGCGAGAGAGAGAGGGAGACAGAGTGAGGGCGGGCCGGATCCGTCTTGACCGGGTCGGGACGGCTCGTGCGCCCTAACGGCCATCACCCGTGTGCCGTGAGCACTGTGGCCGACAAAACCCTGACGGGCGGGCCCCACATGTCATAACCCCACTTAAAACGTAATTGTTCAGCCACTTGGGTTTTTTGGAACAGCTCGCCATTTTTGTGGTAGTTTTTTTTTTAAATTAAAAAAATGGTAGTTTTCTGGAATGATAGTCCGTAATGTGGTAGTTTTTTGCTATTCACTCTCCCCTATACGCTCACGGACGCGTCTACGGACAATGCGTGGTTAATCCTCAAATACCCGTGTCCACAGCCCGGTACCTCGTATCCAGCCCCCTAAATCCATGTTGTCCATGCATCGTGAAAGGAACTACGTAGATAATCATATCAAATGAAGGAACAAATGGACATCAATCAATGAAATTCCATACGGGCATAAACATGAAAAAATTGCATGATAGATAATTTGGTGCATGAGGTCCGCTCCAAATTTCAGATCATTTAGACATCTGATTAGCTCTCAGCAAAAAAGACAAATTTAGGATCTGTAAAGAAAACTTTACTGTTTATGTATTGTTCTTGGCCCAATTTATCTTTTTTGCTGATAGCTACTCATACTCCCTCCATTCTTTTATATAAGGTGCATTTGTTTTTTGAGAAGTCAAACGAATGCAAGTTTGATCGAGTTTTTAGAAAAATATATCAACATTCAAAATACAAAATTTATATCATTTGATCCATCATGAAAAGTAGTTTCATATTTTATCTACTAGGTATTGCAGATGTTGTTATTTTATTTTATAATCTTGGTCAAACATTTAAATTGTTGACTTGCACGAAAACCTATACACCTTATATTCTAGAACAGAGGGAGTATGTCCCAATGATCTGAAATTTGGAGCGCACCTTGCGCACCAAGTTATGTACCATGCAAAAACAAATTGGATTTTTTTAATATTTTTGAATTTTTGATGATTTTTTTCTCGACCAAGTGCAGATGAGCCTGGCCTCGGCAATGAATATTCGTCATTTGACCTCTTGTCAATCGGAAACAATATCGATTTTGAGCTTGTCTACTAGCGCAGAATTCGCCACTGCAAGTGATCACCTTCTCATTTGCGGGATCAATCTACATAAGCAAACCAAGAAATGAGATGGGTTCAACAAGGTCATACACTCAAAACGGGGAGCATTTCCAGTATTTAATTATGTATATATTTTCTCTTTGTTTGTAGCCACACCCCCTCATTTCTCTTTGCACTGTAAATTTGAGCAATTCGCTATGTTGCGACACGTTCATCTCCTGAATTTTTTTTTAACTCGCTCATCCCCTGACTAGGACAAAGCAATGCATGACTTATACATGAGACCTTGGGGTTGATCTTATTCATATCTGCGAAAGAAGATAATCAAACAAAAGTAAAGATAGCATGCACACTCGCGCCACTTTATTCAGTTCTCCTTCTCAGAGTCGGTCAATATGGATGTCTTATTGACCCAGGACCAGGAGCCCGGCGGTAGAAGTAGGGCTCGTCGAACCACCATATCGTCCTCCACAGGAACCCCAGGGTCGACGACGGCGCCGATTCAGCAGGAGCTGGTGCTGAATTCGGCGCCACCACCGGAGCCTCCGCCAGGTCATGATCGTGAGCCCAACCAGGAACACCCTGGAGAGGCGATGGTGCCTCTACATGCTGAAGAAGGCCGCGAGCTGCGTGCACGGTTTGCCCCGCGACGAGGCACGCGAGCAGGAGCAGCAGCGTGGCGGTGATGGTGGATGGAGCCATTGGATCCACGATGCGTGAGAATCAGGAGTAGTTTGATCGGCGAGGACGATCGAGCTCTGCGCTGTGAATCAAGCCGTACGTGAAGGTATATAGAGAGAGAATGCCAAGCATTAGCGCTGAGTAACTCGTTGCCGAATTGAATTCCTAGTGGAACGGTTTATGTTACGGTGGCCTTTTAATGGTGATTAACTCCAGGACCAGGTTTAATTTGTTGACGGTAACTCCAGGTTTAGTTAAGATGAGGTTATGTGAGTGCTAAATTTAATTAAGATGAGGTTATGTGAGTGCTAAACTAATC
This sequence comes from Triticum urartu, assembly GCF_056163025.1. Taxonomy (NCBI): domain Eukaryota; kingdom Viridiplantae; phylum Streptophyta; class Magnoliopsida; order Poales; family Poaceae; genus Triticum; species Triticum urartu. Next base: position 698,572,664 of record NC_141879.1, read on the forward strand.
CTGCCTCGTTGTGGTTGGAAGAAACCCTGATTTTATTGCTATTTCTCTAGCTTTTTTTTACGGGGAAAGCTTCCAACCTATTCATTAACTGTCAACGTAGTACATAGAACAATAGAAGTAAAAATACATCCAGATCCATAGACCACCTAGCGATGACTACAAGCACTAGAGCGAGCAGAAGGCGCGCCGCCGTCATCGCTCCTCTCTCATCGGAGTCAGGCAAACCTTGTTATAGTAAATGGTCGGGAGGTTGTCATGCTAAGGCCTTATAGGACCACCTGAACGACAACCGCCGCCGATGAAGAGAACAGAAGATCGGAAGGATATAACCTGTAGACACATGAACATAGACGAACGAATACAGGATCCACGTGGATCCACTGAAGACAAATGCCTACTGAATCCACGAGATCCGCCGGAGACAAATCTTCGCACGCCATCCAACGACGCTAGAAGCACCATCGGGACGGAGGTTCTAGCGCCACCGGGACGGAAGCTAGGTGGGGAGAACGTTATTCCATCTTCAGAGATACGTCCACTAGTAGAAAACAGGGCTATGGTCCAGGCCGGCTCAGCCCATTAGTCCCGGTTCAGTGTAGAACCGGGACCAATGTGGGCATTGGTCCCGGTTCGTGAGCCCAGGGGGCCGGCCAGGCCACGTGGGCCATTGGTCTCGGTTCATCTGGACCTTTTGGTTCCGGTTGGTGGGACGAACCGGGACCAATGGGCCTCGCTCCTGGCCCACCACCATTGGTCCCGGTTGGTGGCTTGAACTGGGACCAAAGGCTCCCCTTTAGTCCCGGTTCATGCCACCAACCGGGACCAATGAGGTGCCTATATATACCCCCTCGCGCAAGAGCAGAGCACAGTGCTCTGTTTTTTCTGGCCGAGAGGGAGAGGGCTTTGTGGTGCTCTAGCTCACCTCCTATGCACATGAGGTGTTCGATGGAATGCCCGAGCCACACTACTTAAGCTTTCTACTCTCGAAGCTCGACCTCCAAGCTCCATTTTCCTCGAGATTTGTCTAGATTTAGCGGTCCGTCATGCCCCGTCCCCGTCTTCACCGCCGTCGATCACCCGCGCCGATCTCATCACCGACACCACCGTGGTGAGCCTCTTGTTCTTATCTTCTTTCTGAAAGGAAAAATATTCTTACTTGTATGTTTAGATAGATACTTGTATCATTTTCTTACTTTATTATTGCATCTTATATAGTGCGATGGTTTTGGTATCCGCCCCCGTCGGCCCTCGTCCTGTCTATGATTCGGATTTGGTATGTATGTTATCTTTATAACTATTGGTTCATTTATTGTTTATGAAAATTATGCCGACCAACGTGACATAGATTTTATTTATCTAGGATGTATGTGAATCGAAAATGCCAACCGACCCTATTGTCGAGAGGTTAAATTTAGTTGAAGAAGAAACAATTTGTTGAAGGAAAAAATAAAAAAAATTGAGGAGGAGAAGATGATATTGGAGTTGCATGTTGCGGATGTCGTCGATGATCACAAGATCAAGATGGATGCAATGCGCTTGAAGATCAGAAAGATTAGAAAATATGCCATTCATACCGAGGCTTGGTATCATTATGCCGTTGGATCAATTGTTACCTTGGTTGCGATTATGATCGCATTTGTTTTCGCATTGAAATGTTTTACATAGTTTCAATGTATGGTTTAATTAATTAGATGCTCTGGAGAGCTATATGTTGTTAGATGAGAACTATGTATGCACTTTGGTTTTAATGTGATGATGAACTTCTATTAATTTGGACACTTAATTATATATAATGCACGCAGATGAACCGGCAATGGATGTACGGTGAAAAACACACCCGCGAGTACATTAAGGGCGTGCATGAGTTTCTCGATGCGGCTGAGGCAAACAAGCAGAATGGTTTTATGTGTTGTCCATGCACTGAATGTGGGAATACGAGGTCTTACTCTAACCGAAAAATCCTTCACTCCCACCTGCTTTACAAGGGTTTCATGCCACACTATAATGTTTGGACGAGGAACGGAGAAATAGGGGTTATGATGGAAGACGGCGAAGAAGAAGAGTACGATGACAACTATGTGCCCCCTAAATACGGTGATGCTGCAACGGGGGGAGCTGGTGAAGATCAAGAGGAACCAGACGATGTGCCCAATGATGCTGCCACGGGTGAAGCTGCTGAAGATCAAGAGGAACCAGACGATGTGCCCGATGATGATGATCTCCGCCGGGTCATTGTCGATGCAAGGACGCAATGCATTAGTCAAAAGGAGAAGCTGAAGTTCGATCGCATATTAGAGGATCACAAAATAGGGTTATACCCCAATTGCGAAGATGGCAACACAAAGCTCGGTACCGTACTGGAATTGCTGCAGTGGAAGGCAGAGAATGTTGTGGCTGACAAAGGATTTGAGAAGCTACTGAAAATATTGAAGAAGAAGCTTCCAAAGAATAACGAATTGCCCGACAGTACATACGCAGCAAAGAAGGTCATATGCCCTCTAGGATTGGAGGTGGAGAAGATACATGCATGCCCTAATGACTGCATCCTCTACCGCGGTGCATACAAGGATCTGAACGCATGCCCGGTATGCGGTGCGTTGCGGTATAAGATCAGACGAGATGACCCTGGTGATGTTGATGGCGAGCCCCTCAGGAAGAGGGTTCCTGCGAAGTTGATGTGGTATGCTCCTATAATACCACGGTTGAAACGTCTGTTCAGAAACGAAGAGCATGCCAAGTTGATGCGATGGCACAGTGAGAACCGAAAGAAAGATGGGAAGTTGAGAGCACCTGCTGATGGGTCGCAGTGGAGAAAAATCGAGAGAAAGTACTGGGATGAGTTTGCAAGGACCCAAGGAATGTATGGTTTGCTTTAAGCGCGGATGGCATTAATCATTTTGGGGAGCAGAGCAGCAATCACAGCACCTGGCCCGTGACTCTATGTATGTATAACCTTCCTCCTTGGATGTGCATGAAGCGGAAGTTCATTATGATGCTAGTTCTCATCCAAGGCCCTAAGCAACCCGGCAACGAAATTGATGTGTACCTAAGGCCATTAGTTGAAGAACTTTTACATCTGTGGAATTGAAACGGTGTACGTACGTGGGATGAGCACAGACAGGAGGAATTTAACCTTAAGGCGTTGCTGTTCGTGACCATCAACGATTGGCCCGCTCTCAGTAACCTTTCAGGACAGACAAACAAAGGATACCACGCATGCACGCACTGTTTAGATGACACTGAAAGTATATACCTGGACAAATGCAGGAAGAATGTGTACCTTGGCCATCGTCGATTTCTTCCGACCAACCATCAATGTCGAAAGAAAGGCAAGCATTTCAAAGGCGAGGCAGATCACCGGAAGAAGCCCGCCATGCGCACCGGTGATCACGTGCTTGCTATGGTCAATGATTTACACTACGTAATCTTTGGAAAGGGTCCCGGTGGACTAGCTGTTCCGAATGACGCTGAGGGACACGCACCCATGTGGAAGAAGAAATCTATATTTTGGTACCTACCCTACTGGAAAGACCTAGAGGTCCGCTCCTCAATCGACGTGATGCACATGACGAAGAACCTTTGCGTGAACCTGCTAGGCTTCTTGGGCGTGTATGGGAAGACAAAAGATACACCTGAGGCACGAGAGGACCTGCAACGTTTGCACGAAAAAGACGGCATGCCTCCGAAGCAGTATAAAGGTCCTGCCAGCTACGCTCTTACGAAAGAAGAGAAAGAAAGCTTCTTTGAATGCCTGCTCAGTATGAAGGTCACGACTGGCTTCTCGTCGAATATAAAGGGAATAATAAATATGCCAGAGAAAAAGTTTCAGAACCTAAAGTCTCATGACTGCCACGTGATTATGACGCAACTGCTTCCGGTTGCATTGAGGGGGCTTCTACCGGAAAACGTCCGATTAGCCATTGTGAAGCTATGTGCATTCCTCAATGCAATCTCTCAGAAGGTGATCGATCCAGAAATCGTACCAAGGCTAAGGAGTGATGTGGCGCCATGTCTTGTCAGTTTCGAGCTAGTGTTCCCACCATCCTTCTTCAATATCATGACGCACGTCCTAGTTCATCTAGTCGACGAGATTGTCATCCTGGGGCCCGTATTTCTACACAATATGTTCCCCTTTGAGAGGTTCATGGGAGTCCTAAAGAAATATGTCCGTAACCGCGCTAGGCCAGAAGGAAGCATCTCCATGGGCCATCAAACAGACGATGTTATCGGGTTTTGTGTTGACTTCATTCCTGGCCTTAACAAAATAGGTCTCCCTAAATCGCGGTATGAGGGGACACTGACTGGAAAAGGCACTCTTGGAAGAGACTCAATAATATGTAGGGACGGATATTCTTGGTCTCAAGCACACTACACAGTTCTACAGAACTCTACCTTGGTGACCCCATATGTCGATGAACACAAGAACAGTCTGCGCTCCAAACACCCGGAGCAGTGCGACGACTGGATTACATGTGAACACATCAGGACTTTCAGCAGTTGGTTGGAAACACGTCTCAGAGGTGACAACACTGTTTGTGATGAGTTGTACTTGTTGTCCAGGGGACCATCTTTGACTGTATTGACTTACAAAGGATACGAGATAAATGGGAATAAATTTTACACGATCGCCCAAGATCAAAAGAGCACCAACCAAAACAGCGGTGTCCGCTTTGATGCAGCAACTGAGAGCGGAAAGGACACATATTATGGTTACATAGTGGACATATGGGAACTTGACTACGGACCTGATTTTAAGGTCCCTTTGTTTAAGTGCAAATGGGTCAATCTTTTAGGCGGCGGGGTACAGGTAGACCCATAGTACGGAATGACAACAGTGGATCTGAAAAATCTTGGGTACACTGACGAACCGTTCGTCCTAGCCAATGATGTGGCATAGGTTATCTATGTGAAGGACATGTCTACCAAACCGAGAAAAAGAAAAGATAAGGAAGCGAATACATCATACGATGAGTCAAAGCGCCACATAGTTCTTTCAGGAAAAAGGGACATCCTGGGAGTGGACGGCAAGACAGACATGTCTGAAGATTATGAAAAGTTTCATGAAATTCCTCCCTTCAATGTCAAGGCTGACCCAAGCATCCTGATAAACAATGAAGATTATCCATGGTTACGGTGCAATAAGCAAATGACACAAGCAAAGAAAAAGTGAAGACTTTCTCCCGCAATAAGCAAATGCTATGTGGGTGAAATTATGATACCATCCCAACTTTCAACTTTTTCAGAGTTCATTTGAAATGCTTTCATGTCTTATGGTTCGAAACTTTGATACTTCGAAAGTGATTGTCCATTTTGTACACGAAGTGCATCAAGTTTTTGTCGTAACCCTCTCTACTTTTTGGAACATGCTATGTGGGTGAAATGATGATACCATGCCAACTTTCAACCTTTTCAGAGTTCATTTTGAAATGCTTTCCAATTTCAGAGTCATTTAGCTCAAAGAATGAATTAATAGCAAACAGAATGAACTACAAAACTTTTATGAAAATAAAAACAATAAATTAAAATATTATGTTATGATCAACTAAAATAAAACTATAATATTCTTCAATAGCAAAAAGAATATAATTTTTGTGACCTAAAATCAAACTATAAGTATTTAATCGTAAGTATAAATAAAAAATAAATAGCAAAGAAGAAAAAAATTCTATTTTTATAGTAAAGTTATTCATAAACTAGTGATTCACACAAATTTTATAAAATTCCAATTTAAACTATTCAAAATTTTAAAACTAATGACACTAACAGAAAGTTTATAATTTTTTGTGACCTAAAATCAAAAAAAATCACTAAAAAACTATAAGTATTTAGTTGTAAGTATAAATAAAAAATAAATAGAAAAATATTTCTATTTTTATAGTAAAGTTATTCATAAACTAGTGATTCACACAAATTTTATAAAATTCCAATTTAAACTATTCAAAATTTTAAAATTAATGGCACTAACAGAAAGTTTATAATTTTTGTGACCTAAAATCAAAAAGAAATCACTAAAAAAACTTAAGTATTTAGTTGTAAGTATAAATAAAAAATAAATAGAAAAAAATTCTATTTTTATAGTAAAGTTATTCATAAACTACTATTCAAAATTTAAAACTAATGGCACTAACAGAAAGTTTATAATTTTTGTGACCTAAAAGCAAAAAGAAATCACTAAAAAACTGTAAGTATTTAGTTTTAAGTAGAAGTAAAAAAATAAAAAACCAAAAAAATGTAGAAATAAAAAAGAAAAAACCAAAAAAATGCCACCTACTGGGCCTCCACGGCCTGAATACGACTAGAAACCCTACATGGGCCAGGATTCAGGCCCGCAGAGGCCCAATAGGCCCACAGGCAGTAGCAAGTTTAGGCCCGAAAGCCTGCATTAGAGAGGAGCTCGAATGGAGAGGCACAGCAGGGCTTATAAACCAGTGCCGGCGCCCTTCCGCTAGCGATGTGGGACTAAACTTTTGGGCGCAGGCAGCACAAGGGCATTGGTCCCGGTTGGTGGCACCAACCGAGACTAAAGGGGGCATTGGTCACGGTTCGTGCCACCAACCGTGACCATTGCACCCCTTTAGTCCCGGTTGGTGCCACCAACCGGGACCAAAGGCCGCCGCTTCCCGCCCTTTGGGCTGCCGAAAATTGGCCTTTGGTCCCTGTTGGTGGCACCAAACGGGACTAATGCCCACCTTTAGTCCCGGGTTGTGCCACGAACCGGGACTAAGGCCTCGCCCGTGCCCGTCGTCGCCCGCGCCCTCGCCGTCGCCCGCCGTCGCCCGCGCCCTCGCCGTCGCCCGGGCCCCTGCCCCAGCCCGCCCCTGCCCCGACGCGGCCGCCCCGGCCCGCCCCCGTCACCGTCGCCCGCGCATCGCCCCGGCCCGCCCTCGCCGTCGCCCGCGCCCCTGCCCCGACGCCATCCTCGCCGCCGACCTCTCCTTAGCTTGGTCCGGCCGCGGGCGCCATCCCTTTGCAAATTTTTGTTCATAGATGATAGAGATCAAATGATGATTTTTTTGTTCATAGATGCATGATAGATGATCAAATGATGTTTTTTTTTGTTCATAGATGATCATATGATTTTTTTTAGGTTATTTTCATTTGTAGAATTTTTTTATGTATCTAGGAATATTTTTGTTTATAGATGATAGATGATCAAATGATGAATATTTTTGTTCATAGATGATAGATGATCAAATGATGATTTTTTTTTGTTCATAGATGATAGATGATCAAATGATGTTTTTTTTGTTCATAGATGATCATATGATTTTTTTTAGGTTATTTTCATTTGTAGAAATTTTTTATGTATCTAGGAATATTTTTGTTCATAGATGATAGATGATATATATGATGATGATATATATGATGATGTTTTTTTTTCATATATGCATTTTTTCCATATATATGATGATGTTAGTGGAGAGGAAAAAGTAAAATAAGTTAAAGGAAAATAAGTAGAGAAAGAAGGAGAAGAAGAAGGAGAAGACGAGGAGAGGAAGAAAAGGAAGAGGAGAAGAAGAAAGGAATAGAGGAGAAGAAGAGAAAATTAGAATATATATTCTATTTTCTCTTTTCTCCTCTATTCCTTTCTTCTTCTCTTCTTTTTTTTCTTCTTTTTTTTCTTCGACACATGGGGGGGTCGAGAACGTCGGACAATCATGAGAGAGGCGAGGAATAAGGGGAAGAAGAGGGAGAAGAAGAGGAGAGGAAGAAGAGGAAGTCTTCTCCTCTATTCTTTATTTTCTTCTTTTTTCTTCTTCTTCTTCCTCTTTATTTTATCGGGAACGAGGGTCGTTGAGAGGTCGAGGAGCGGTACAGGAGAAACCCTAAATAGAAAGTATCGTCGGTGTGAGATACATGTACCGTCGGTGTCGGACACTACACCCACATCCCACAAGTGGCGCGGGCTTCGACGCCCACGTCACTTGTGGGATGTGGATGTAGTGTCCGACACCGAAGGCCACATGTATCTCACACCCACGATACTTGCTAGCTATTTAGGGTTTCCTCTACCGAAAAGAAGAGGAGAAATAAATAAGAAGAAGAAAAAAGAAGAAAAAGAAGAGGAGAAGAAGAAAGGAATAGTGGAGAAGAAGAGAAAATAGAATATATTCTATTTTCTCTTTTCTCCACTATTCCTTTCTTCTTCTCCTCTTTTTTTTCTTATTTTCTTCTTCTTCTTCTTATTCTTCTTCTTATTCTTATTAGCCGGAAGTAGAGAGAGGTTTCCTACTGTCAAAGTATTGAAGAAATCCATGCCTTCATCATTAGCCGGAAGTAACCAGGGCATGTTGGTACGAAGTTCTGCAAAGTTGTTTTGGAATGGAGTCCCGGATAGAATAATCCGCTTTTTGGTACGAATTCAGCAAAGGCCTTCCAAATAGCGATATTCGGAAGGCTCTTGCTGAACTTTGTACCAAAAAGCGAATTATCCTATCTGGGACTCCGTTCCAGAACAACTTTGAAGAGCTTCGTACCATCGTGCACATGTTACTTTCGCCTAATGATGAAGACATGGTTTTGTTGAATCCTATGACACTAGGCAACCTCCCGACCCCTCGGCGATCCTCTCGAACATGAGAGGAAGAAGAGGGTCGTCTAGGGGTCGAGGGTTCCAGGGTCGTCGAGGGTTCGAGGGGTCGAGGATCGCCGAGGGGTCGAGAGAGGATTCCTAGTGTCAAAGTATTGAAGAAATCCATGCCTTCATCATTAGCCGGAAGTAACCAGGGCATGTTGGTACGAAATTCTGCAAAGTTGTTCTGGAATGGAGTCCCGGATAGAATAATCCGCCTTTTGGTACGAATTCAGCAAAGGCCTTCCAAATAGCGATATTCGGAAGGCTCTTTCTGAACTTTGTACCAAAAAGCGAATTATCCTATCTGGGACTCCGTTCCAAAACAACTTTGAAGAGCTTCGTACCATCATGCACATGTTACTTTCGCCTAATGATGAAGACATGGTTTTGTTGAATCCTTTGACACTAGGCAACCTCCCAACCCCTCGGCGATCCTCTCGAACATGAGAGGAAGAAGAGGGTCGTCTAGGGGTCGAGGGTCCTTCTCCTCTATTCTTTCTTCTCCTCTTATTTTTCTTCTTCTTCCTCTTTTTTTATCGGGAACGAGGGTCGTCGAGGGACATAGATGTAGTGTCGTCGTTGTCGATATATACCCCCTCCCGATAGCTTACTATGATTAGGTAGCTTGTTCTACGTTTGGCACTAATATATCCATCTGTCATGTTTGAATAATAATTGCCATGTTGTAAATATTTGTAGAAACTATGGACACCGCCCTAGACGAAGTAACAAAAGAAGCGTTGTTGAGGGACATAATCGCAGAAGGAAGTGATGCCATCTCGTTGTTTCTCAACGAAACCGATGGTCTGGAAGGAGAGGGTGAACAAGCTGGCTACGGTGACCTAATGCCGGTGCAAGAAGAAGAACATGAGGACGGCTCCGGTGACCCAATGCCGGTGCAAGAAGGAGACCGTGATGACGGCTCCGGTGACCGAACCGAGTCCGGCCAGGTATATATATTAGTTAAGCCTATGTTGACTAGCTGATTGATGCATTCATTGTTTTGGTACGTACACATATTAATTAAGTCTTTGTTCTTTTTTCTAGCCCTCCGGATCGAGCACAACTTCGGTAAAGAGACGAGGCCCGAAGAAAAAGTTGAGCTCGGATGAAAAGTTTGAGATCATAGCAATCGCGCCCGACGGCCAACCTATTGAACCCCTCCGGACAAAGAGCGCATTTGTTGCTCAGTGCGGGGTTCTGGTTAGGGATAAGATCCCGATAAGCATCCAACAATGGTTTAAGCCGGCTACAGAAGACCCTGAGGTCTCTTACGTCAATGATATGCAGAAAAATGATCTTTGGACTGAGCTGAAGTCAAATTTCACCCTACCGCCTGAGGATAATCCAGAGAACCCAGTTAAAGAGAAATTAATCAAGTCTTTTGCTCTGAAGAGGATGGCAGAACTATTCAGGAGGTGGAAGAAAGAGCTGAATAAGTTTGTTGAAAATAATGAGACACCAGAATTCAAGGGCAGATATGAGAATATCAGAGATCACTGGCCCGCATTTGTGGCCCACAAGACATCGGAAAAGAGTAAGAAGATGTCGGCGACAAACAAGCAAAATGCTGCGAAGAAGAAGCTTCACCATCGCACGAGGTCAGGTGGCTACCTCGTAGCATGGCCTAAGTGGTCCAAGACTGAGAATGATCTGGTTCATAAAGGGATCGAACCAGAGACAATTAACTGGCCAGACCGTTGCCGGACTTGGTTCTTCGGGGCTGGCGGAACACTGGACCCTATAACAGGGAAGTGCATTTGGATGAACGATCAAATGGACATACCAGTCAGTAAGCTTAAGCAGTATATCGAAGCAGCGCATGAAGGGTCGTTCTTTCCAGACAGAGAGAACGACGAGCTCACAATGGCCCTCGGGAATCCTGAGCACCCTGGACGGACACGAGGCACGCCAGGCTCCATTCCGTGGAAGGTTGGGTTTCCGGACGCAGGCGGTTACAAATCCCATGAGAGGAGGAAAAAAGTGCAGCAGACCCAAATGCAGGCGCTGAAAGCAAGGGTAGACGCGATAGAGGAACGAGAAGCAAATCGCAGCAAACGTACTGCCGAAGCCTCCCCCGAAGCTACCCCGCCATCTCAGCGCAGAAGCAGCGTGGCTTCCACCGAGCTGCTTCACCCGGAGCATGCCTTAACGGCTCCTGCCAGCTATCCCGTGGATGCTATAACAGAGTCTCAAAATTGCCACCTTATGATGCAATGGATGAATTTGAAGGTCAAGGCGGCTGTTGGCTCTGTTTTTCCTACTGAACCCGGCGCAACTTTTCACTGCCGGTCGATTCCAGAAGGATATGCTAGGGTGATGGTGGATGAGATAACGGAGGGATTTGAGGACCTCCAGCTTGACCACCCTACCGGTGAAGGGGAGACTCGGCTGGGGTCTGCTCTGAAGACTCCATGCCTATGGCGGAAGGAGCTCATCAACCTTCCGAACTGGACGCCACCGCCTCCTCCTCCTCCTCCGGCAAGTCAGGGCACTCCGCCTCCACCGCCTCCTCCTCCGGCGAGTGACGATCAGGGCCCTCGGCCGGCTCCTTCTCCGGCGCGTGGAGGCACTCCGCCTCCTTCTCCGCCTGCGCCGACGCGCCCGAGCAGCCAGCCTCCTCCTTCTCCGCCTCGTCAACAAGGGCGGAAGAGACCTGCCGCCGCTCCAGCTGCTCCGGCGCGTCGTAGTCCTTCTCCTCCGCCTCTTAAGCAAGTAAAGAAGACAACCACTACGTCTGCTCGGTCGGCGTCTAGCAGTACAACCAGAGGCGGGAGGACATACAGATTCGGTCCTTCTCTGAAGACTCCAGAGAAGTTACCATACGAGAGGACCCAGGAGGAGAACGCCGAGATCGCGCGAGAAGAAGTGAAGAAATTCTTTGAAGGGGTGAAAGCAAAGAAACATCCCCCTCCGGAGGAGAAGGTAGATCGGGTGAAAGTGAAGCGCACTCTGGCTGCCCTGACAAAACCACCGAAGTCTGATCCGCCGAAAGGAAACTATGACCGCATTATTGGAAAGGAATTTGCCGAAGCGGAGCGGTCGGGAAGTACTGTCAGTGATCAAAGGCTGAAAGAATGACGAGCTGGGAAACAAATTGCCCAGCTCGGCGAACAAGCGAAGCAATCGTGCCCCCCCCCCCCCCCCCGCTCAAGGTGCCTAGCCACAACGTCGATAATGATCCGAGGATGGTGCCCGGTTATAGCAATCTTGCAGATTACCTGCCCGACGAAGTACATTATGAACCCATGGAGATGCAGATACAAAGATACGAGTACGGGAAGCCTCTCGTCAAAGATGAAAGATCTCTATCAACGATGATGCGAAGATTGCATGATTGGTACTTGAAAATCTACAGAGACTCTGGGGGGAGAAGTACTTTGTATGTGAAAGTTAAAAAGGAGCATGACCTCGTTGGAACTGATCTGTTGCCTATTCCATTTGAGGAGTTCTATCAGTTTTTCAATCAATTGGCTCTCGATAAAACAACGGTCGCCTGCTACTGTCTGTAAGTAGTACTACTTCTGTCATTAAGTTTCTCTATATAGCTTAGCTCTTTCATTGCATGTATTTATAATCATCCTCACTATATTATGCAGATTGAAGATCGTCGAATTGAAGAAAAGACAAGTCGGTGATATTGGGTTCATTAACACATATCTCATAGATGCAACTCAGGTTAAATTTCATGCCGCAAAAACTGAGGCCAGCATGCTAGAATCGTTGATAATAAATCAAAACAAAGATATAATACTCTTTCCTTACAACTTCAAGTGAGTGTTACTGTCTTGTGCGTATTCGGTTTCCCTTATATATTAGTCAAGGTTATAGTAATGTAATTGATGAGTTATGCATGCGTGTGCAGTTTCCACTATATTCTCCTACATATTAAGCTTGAGCAGGGACTAGTAACCGTCTTAGACTCAAGACGAAAAGATCCCAAGGACTATGCAGACATGACTCAAATACTCGAGAAGTAAGTTAAATCGATCATTATCCACCATATCAGCAACTTTGTTCATTTTCTGATATATCAAGTAATTGTTTTCTTTGTCCGGCAGGGTTTGGAGAAAATTCACCAGAAAAGTTCCGGGACTGCCGAAGGAGCTGCAATTTAGACACCCGAAAGTAAGTACTAGCTATAGTAGCATTTTAAGCGCATCTACTAGTCATTCAAGCGCTAGTTTCATCAATACCATTTGGCATTCTTGCTTATCAGTTTGATTAACCTCTATTTCTTGTAAAGTGGTTGTGGCAGGAACAAGGGAATGATTTCTGTGGATACTATGTTTGCGAGTCCATCCGCCACACGACCTGTGAGCGGGGCTACACTGACGAACAATATGAAGTACGTAAATAACAACATTCACATTATTTTATACCATCATTTGTGTTGAGTTTCATTCATTCATATATATATATATATATATATATATATATATATATATGTATTGACCCCCTTCTTTAAATTAGATGTTTCGGAAGCGGGATGAACTCCTAGCACCAGCTCGCATGCGAGGAATTCAAGAGGAATTGGCGGCATTCTTTCTTGACCACGTGATCCCTGAAGACGGAGAATTCTATGTGGACCCTGAGTCCGTATGATTATATTTGTAAGAGATAATTATTGTATATATATGTGTAGCCGGTAGTGTCAGATAGATATACGAGAACTTGTTGTTCGACCAATCTCTCGGAGAAGGAGAGGTGGTCGATATCACTTCTCTCTGTATATATGCATATATGTTCATGACGATCTTCTGTTTCCTTCGTTTGCTTACTAGCTAGCTAGCGTGTCTAGTCCTCTCTATATACGTATGTATATACGTAGCGTCGACCAAGCACGGACATAACAGAGGACACTTCTCTCTATTAATTATAACTAGCTAACACAATATATGAAACACCTAAATTAACCCCCCAAAACCCCCACCCCCCCCCCCCTTTCAAAAAAAAACAAAAACCCCAGCCACAGAAGTGCTGATGCGTGGATGCCTATTGGTCCCGGTTGGTGCCACCAACCGGGATCAAAGGGTCTCCTGACTGGGCTCTGCGCACTGCCCACGTGGAGGGCCTTTAGTCCCGGTTCTGGATTGAACCGGGACTAAAGGGGGGAGGTATTAGTACCGACACTTTAGTCCCGGTTCCGGAACCGGGACTAAAGGCCCATACGAACCGGGACTATAGGCCCTTTTTCTACCAGTGGTCGTCGCCTCGCATCTCTGAGCATGACACAAACCCTGACAAAACTAAAAAAACACTAAAGCGGAGCCCTCCTATCGGTAAGGGTCGGAATCCACCGTGCCTCCATGGTCCGGCAGCGACGCCGGCAAGAGGCACGAGGAAACCCTAGGGTCGGGTGCACAAGCATAGAAGCCAAGGGGTATGGTCTTTACGACAACACTTCCCGCTATTTCTCTAGTTAAGGATGCAAGTGTTATTTCCCGGTGGGGTAGGAGGGTGTCGTGCCAGCGGAGCGGAGCGCATAGACCTGCGTGCGATTCGGAATGGACCGCCACCGGCATCCGCTCTACGACACCGGGCGACAGGGGACGGAGCAGAGCCTGAGCTACCGCCTGTGTTGACCCATGACCGATGTAGCATGATTCGGAGGGCCAGCTGCTTATCGCCGCCTGCCTCCACCTCGCAGATGAAGGCGTCCCAGTCGATGGGATCGTCCTTGCTGCCTATCTGGTGCTGCCGGTTCTTTACATTGGGACGGCGAGAGGAGGGGAAGGGAGGGAAAGTGACGGAGAGCAGAACGGAGACTGAGAGTGTGAACCTAGGGCTTGGTCGAGCAGAGAGGAGAGGTTCAGGACCATGGTCGACCCGAATCTATGCTCAGTGCCATTCGATCTAGGACAGCTCCCCTTGTGGATCCGGGCCTGTTTAACATTCAAATTTCTCAGTCTAGTCTAATCCTTCTCTTGGCCAGCTTGCTTGTGGGCTTGCATTTTTTTTAACAGGATGGTGTGAAAATATGTACGGCATGGAGCGTAGGTGCGGCTGCACCATGGCTGCAAGCAACATTTTCGTTGTGTCCGGTTTTTTTAGCGTAGACTGAAAAAGACGTACGTCCACAGTAATTAAGAACATGCCATGTTGCTGCCGTACCAAGGACAGGCCAGGCGACATTGGCGGCAGAGAAGTTTTACGTACCCAGCGTGTCCATTTCAGGTCGTGCGGAGGCAAATGAGATCAAGGACAAGTTGGTATGGTGGAGGTGAATTTCAGAAAAGAAACGAAAATGATGCAGCCAGGGTGGAGGCGAGAGCGAGAGCCTGCCCCGATCGTTCATACGGGCGAGACGTGGTGTGAGAAAAGTTTGCCCCGGTCGGCGACCATCTTCCGCCCGACGGACGACCGCGACAAAGTCAGAGTGAGTCTTCGTGCGTTCACTCAGCGCATGGGTTTCGATCACCGGGCAACCATCGTAACCCGCTGCATACCCGATCACCAGCACAGCCACGGCGAGCCGCCCGGCCGCCGGCTGGCCACACGAAACCTCGAACCCGGCCACTACACTACCACAGCATACATGTCACGTGCTTTGTTCCCACCTTTCACTTGCAGATGGCTTGTCACGGTCATGTCCCGCCAGCACAGCATATATGTCACGTACTTTGTTCCCGCCTTTCGTCCCAACCACTCCACTTTTTTAAAAAATAAACATCACGCACTTTATTGATTACAAATAACAGTTACATCATCAATAAAAAAAGATACAACGCCGTGCATAGGCTCCTCACGCCAATCCCTAGCCTCGGAAAATTTCGCTAACCTAGCAAGCTCATGAGCAACCTTATTTGCATCCCTACTACAATGCTCAAACCTATTAACAAGAAAATCACAAGCCATAAAACAGCAATCGTCGAATATTGCCGCCGCCGCCGCTGATTGTCCTCCATTCTTCATTGTATCAATCACTTTCATATTATCTGAGTTGACAATAAATCGATTGCAACCCGCTTCTGTGCAAGGATTAAGCCGAACCTTAGAGCCAATGCTTCTGCTGATAATACATCGACACACCAATCAATCCTCCAATTTCCGCCAATAATGAACCTTCCTTTGTCATGTGAGGACAATCCCCGTTGTGCCCCTAAGCAGATCATGATCAAAAGAAGCATCAACATTCAGTTTCACAAAGCCCATAGAGGTCTGCTCCATCCCCCTATTTTACTGGTTGCCTTAGGGGAGTATGTGTTAACATAGTTCACCGTTATAGCACGAGCCCCCATTGAAGTTTGATATGCATCTGGAGATTTTCCTTCATGAACCAGTTTTCGTCTCTCCCATCATAGATAACAAGCTGTTATAGCGATCAATTCGCGTGCGTTGTTGAGGCCCAAATTGGACAATTCTTGGTCTGCCATAAGTAGTAAAAATTCAAAAACTGATTCACCCGCCCGATCGACAACACAAGCTCTATTGATCACCTCATACAATCCTAACTTGTCCCAAACCTCTTTCGCCTTTTGACATTGAAACAAGACATGTTTTGTATCTTCCGGACCATTTGAGCATGATGGGCAGATGGGCAAAACTTTCATATGTCTATTAGTGAGCGTAACACGGCATGGGAGGGTTCCATGCAATGTACGCCAGATGAAATTTTTTACCTTTGTCGGACAGGATAGCTTCCAGATCTTAGCCCAAATAGGATTAACATTGATTCTACCCATACCATTTGTATATTGCAATTTCCTCCCATGTTGTTGGTTCCATTCCTCCAAATAAGTCGATCGAATAGTGAACAAACCATTCTTTATGTAACTCCAAGCAATAAAGTCCGACATATCATGCATCAGAAGGAGGGTCGCGAGCATCCTTTGAGCATCAATCGGCCACAATGTTTGTCTCACCAAGTCTTCATCCCAATTGTTCGTGCTTGGATCAATCAGATCAGACACCTTTGATAAAAGATTCCCCCTTCTAGGAGTGATAATTTTACTATTTGCCCAATTTGGGATCCATGCATCTTTCCAAATATCAATATTTCGTCCATTTCCAACTCGCCAGTTATACACATTCCTTAGAGAGTTAACTCCCGCCATAATGATTTGCCAGGTAAAAGAAAAACCCTTCTTTAAACTTACATTCACTAAATCGTCATCTGGGAAGTATTAAGCTCTCAAGATCGTAGCACATAACGATTCTGAATTATCAAGCAAACGCCATGCTTGCTTGGCTAGCGATGCCAGGTTGAAACAATGTATATCTCGGAAGCCCATGCCTCCTTGGTCTTTTGGGACACACATCTTCCACCACGCCATCCAATGTATCCTCTTCTGGTTGTCCTCGTCACCCCATCAAAATTGTGACATCGCATCAATGATTTCTTTCAAAAAAATTAGGAATTTTAAAGACAGACATAGCATAAGATGGGATAGCTTGTACAACAAATATGAGAAGAATTTCCTTTCCTCCAGCGGATAATAGCTTTTCTTTCCACCCACTGATTTTTTTAATATTGGGATCAATTAGGAATTGGAAACAATCGCTTTTATCCATACCACATTTGCAGGCAAACTCAAATATTTGTCATTGAGAGCTTCGGTCATAATATTCAGAATTGTGCAAATTTACGCCTTGTCTTCCACTTTTGTATTGGGACTAAAGAAAATACTAAACTTCTCAACGCTCACCATTTGCCCCGAGGAAGCACAATAAGAGTCCAAAACTGATTTCAACGCCTCCGCATTTGTAGCATTTGCTTTCATAAGGATCGAAGAATCATCGGCAAAGAGAAGATTTGAGATCGATGGGGCATCTCTACAAACTTTAACTCCAGAAATATTACCATTCTCCTATGCATTTGTTAGTAGAGCAGTAAGCCCATCTATACATAACAAGAATAAATATGAAGATAGAGGATCTCCCTGCCTCGGTCCTCTAGTAGGTCGAAAACTCTCAGTCTCTTCATTATTAAAGCGAACTCGATACTCCACAGAGGATACACATTGCATAATTAAATTTACCCACTTTTCTTGGAATCCCAGTTTTAGGTAAATTTATGCCGACCAACGTGACATAGATTATGCCGACCACTTTCCATAATAATCTTCTATTGTTTATGAAAATTATGCCGACCAACGTGACATAGATTTTATTTATCTAGGAGGTATGTGAACCGAAAATTCCAACCGACCCTATTGTCGAGAGGTTAAATTTAGTTGAAGAAGAAAACAATTTCTTAAAGAAAAAAATAAAAAAAATTGAGAAGGAGAAGATGATATTGGAGTTGCATATTGCGGATGTCGTCGATGATCACAAGATCAAGATGGATGCAATGCGCTTGAAGATTAGAAAGATTAGAAAATATGCCATTCATACCGAGGCTTGGTATCATTATGTCGTTGGATCCATTGTTACCTTGGTTGCGATTATGATCGCATTTGTTTTCGCATTGAAATGTTTTACATAGTTTCAATGTATGGTTTAATTAATTAGATGCTCTGGAGAGCTATATGTTGTTAGATGAGAACTATGTATGTACTTTGGTTTTAATGTGATGATGAACTTCTATTAATTTGGTCACTTAATTATCTATTCATGATGTTCTGTAATGGTTTTTGACACACTTAATTATATATAATGCACGCAGATGAACCGGCAATGGATGTACGGTGACAGACACACCTCCGAGTACATTAAGGGCGTGCATGATTTTCTCGAAGTGGCTGAGGCAAACAAGCAGAATGGTTTTATGTGTTGTCCATACCCTAAATGTGGGAATACGAAGCCTTACTCTGACCGAAAAATCCTTCACACCCACCTACTTTACAAGGGTTTCATGCCACACTATAATGTTTGGACGAGGCACGGAGAAATAGGGGTTATGATGGAATACGGCGAAGAAGAAGAGGACGATGAAAACTATGTGCCCCCTGAATACGGTGATGCTGCGACGGGGGAAGCTGCTGAAGATCAAGAGGAACCAGACGATGTGCCCAATGATGCTGCAACGGGGGAAGCTGCTGAAGATCAAGAGGAACCAGACGATGTGCCCGATGATGATCTCCGCCGGGTCATTGTCGATGCAAGGACGCAATGCGAAAGTCAGAAGGAGAAGCTGAAGTTCGATCGCATGTTAGAGGATCACAAAAAAGGGTTGTACCCCAATTGCGAAGATGGCAACACAAAGCCCGGTACCGTAGTGGAATTGTTGCAGTGGAAGGCAGAGAATGTTGTGCCTGACAAAGGATTTGAGAAGCTACTGAAAATATTGAAGAAGAAGCTTCCAAAGGATAACGAATTGCCCGACAGTACATATGCAGCAAAGAAGGTCGTATGCCCTCTAGGATTGGAGGTGCAGAAGATACATGCATGCCCTAATGACTGCATCCTCTACCGCGGTGCGTACAAGAATTTTAACGCATGCCCGGTATGCGGTGCATTGCGGTATAAGATCAGACGAGATGACCCTGGTGATGTTGACGGCGAGACCCCCAGGAAGAGGGTTCCTGCGAAGGTGATGTGGTATGCTCATATAATACCACGGTTGAAACGTCTGTTCAGAAACGAAGAGCATGCCAAGTTGATGCGATGGCACGATAAGGACCGTAAGAAAGACAGGAAGTTGAGAGCACCCGCTGACGGGTCGCAGTGGAGAAAAATCGAGAGAAAGTATTGGGCTGAGTTTGCAGGTGACCCAAGGAACGTATGGTTTGGTTTAAGCGTGGATGGCATTAATCCTTTCGGGGAGCAGAGCAGCAATCACAGCACCTGGCCCGTGACTCTATGTATGTATAACCTTCCTCTTTGAATGTGCATGAAGCGGAAGTTCATTATGATGTCAGTTCTCATCCAAGGCCCTAAGCAACCCGGCAACGACATTGATGTGTACCTAAGGCCATTAGTTGAAGAACTTTTACAGCTATGGAATGGAAATGGTGTACGTACGTGGGATGAGCACAAACTGGAGGAATTTAACCTGCACGCGTTGCTGTTTGTAACCATCAATGATTGGCCCGCTCTCAGTAACCTTTCAGGACGGACAAACAAGGATACCACGCATGCACGCACTGTTTAGATGACACTGAAAGTATATACCTGGACAAATGCAGGAAGAATGTGTACCTGGGCCATCGTCGATTTCTTCCGACCAACCATCAATGTTGAAAGAAAGGCAAGCATTTCAAAGGCGAGGAAGATCACCGGAAGAAGCCCGCCATGCGTACCGGTGATCACGTACTTGCTATGGTCAATGATTTACACGTAATCTTTGGAAAGGGTCCCGGCGGACTAACTGTTCCGAATGACGCTGAGGGACATGCACCCATGTGGAAGAAGAAATCTATATTTTGGAACCTACCCTACTGCAAAGACCTAGAGGTCCGCTCTTCAATCAATGTGATGCACGTGACGAAGAACCTTTGCGTGAACATGCTAGGCTTCTTGGGCATGTATGGGAAGACAAAAGATACACCTGAGGCACGGTAGGACCTGCAACGTTTGCACGAAAAAGACGGCATGCCTCCAAAGCAGTATGAAGGTCCTGCCAGCTACGCTCTTACGAAAGAAGAGAAAGAAATCTTTTTTGAATGCCTGCTCAGTATGAAGGTCCCGACTGGCTTGTCGTCGAATATAAAGGGAATAATGAATATGCCAGAGAAAAAGTTCCAGAACCTAAAGTATCATGACTGCCACGTGATTATGACGCAACTGCTTCCGGTTGCATTGAGAGGCTTCTACTGGAAAACGCCCGATTAGCCATTGTGAAGCTATGTGCATTCCTCAATGCAATCTCTCAGAAGGTGATCGATCCAGAAACCATACTAAGGCTATGGAGTGATGTGGCGCAATGTCTTGTCAGTTTCGAGCTGGTGTTCCCACCATCCTTCTTCAATATCATGACGCACGTCCTAGTTCATCTAGTCGACGAGATTGTCATTCTGAGATACCATGCCAACTTTGTAATAGACGAGTATGATACCATTGTCCGTTTTGTACATGAAGTGCATCCAGTTTTTGCTGTAACCCTCCCAACTTTCTTGCATATGCTATGTGGATGAAATGATGATACCATGCCAACTTTCAACCTTTTAAGAGTTCATTTGAAATGCTTTTCAATTTCAGGGTCTTATAGCTCAAAATAATCAATAAATGCATGAAAAAATAATAAATAAAGTCAGAAAGGATTGAAAATTGATGATGTGGCTTTGAATGGACTAAAAAAAATAGGTGCAGAAAGAACCGGTACTAAAGGAATCAACTAAAAAGCTTTTATAAACCTCTAGTATTATTGAAACTAAAATTATATAGAAATTATGAAACTAAAATTATCAAAGTATTTTCTGTTCAAAACATTAAAAGCAAAAAGAATTTTCATAAAATAAATACAAAAAGCAAAAAAGAAAATAAAATAAATAAGTATAAACAGAATAAACTTTTATAAATAAGTAGAAACAAAATAAAATAAATAAGTAGAAACAAAATAAAATAAAATAAACTATAATAAAATAAAATAAATAAACCTTAATAATAAAATAAATAAAATAGCAACAGTAAGTATTTTGTTGTAAGTAGAAACAAAATAAAAAAATAAAGCAACAAAGAAAACAAAAAAACTGGAAATAAAATAAAAAAATGCCACCTCCTGGGCCATCACGGCCTGAATACTACTAGAAAGACAGCTAGTTGGGCTAGGATTCAGGCCCGCAGAAGGCCCAGCAGGCCCATGGGCAAAGCAGTGTCAGATTAGACCCATAGGCCTGCAGTTCAGAGGAGTTCGAGAGAGAGGAGGCAGCGGTGCTTATAAACAGGTGGTCGACGCTCTCAACTAGCAAGGTGGGACTAAACTCCCACCATCACGCCGCTGTGTAAGGCCATTGGTTCCGGTTGGTGGTATGAACCGGGACCAATGCCACCCTTTGGTCCCGGTTCGTGGCAACAACCGAGACCAATGCCCCCCTTTTTGTCCCGGTTCGTGCCACCAACCGGGACCAAAGGCCGCCGCTTCCCGCCCTTTGGGCTGCTGAAAACTGACCTTTGGTCCCAGTTGGTGCCACGAACTGGGACCAATGCGCTGTGTATATAAGCAGGACTTGTAAATTTTTCAGTTTCATCGACCATTTGCCCCCCGACGACGCCGAACTCATCGACGCCGCCAGGCTGCCCGTGCTCACCGTCGCCGCCCCGCGCCCTTGCTGCCCATGCATGCCGACGCCGCCAGGCTGCCCGTGCTCGCCGTCGCCGACCCACTGCCCGCTCCTCGTCGTCGTCGCCCCGACGCCCCCCCCCGGCCCGTGTCCCTGCCCCGACGCGCCGCCCCGGCCCATGCGCCCCTGCCCCAACGTGCCGCCCTGGCCTGAGCCCCTGCTCACCATCGCCGCCCCGCTACCCGCTCCTCATCGCCGTCGCCCCGACGCGCCGCCCCGGCCTGTGTCCCTGCCCCGACGCGCCACCCCGGCCCGTGCGCCCCTGCCCCGACGCGCCGCCCCGGCCCGAGCCTTTGCCCCGACGCCGCCCCACGCCCCCGGCCTGCCCCGACCACACGCCGTCGCCACGTTCGGTCCGGCCGCCGGCATTCCTCTCTGTTTTTTTCATATATATGATGTTTTTTTCAGATTATGTGCATATGTGTGATTATATGTATGTGTGTATATATGATTATATGTCATGTTTTTTTAGATTTTTTGTTCATATATATGATGATTTGTTTTTCGCATTTTTATAAAAATGTATATATGTATGTATGTTCTCTGTGTATTATATGTTCATATATGCAAAAGTTAGATTTTTAGAAAAGTTTTATCTATATATGTTCTCTGATTTAGTACATTTTAAGTTAGTTTCATTTTTAGAAAAGTTTTATATATTTAGGAAGAAGGAATAGAAGGAAGAAGAAGGAAGAAGAAAAAGGTTTATACATATGTAGAAGTTACATTTTTAGAAAAGTTTTATATATCTAGCTAGGAAAGGAAGAAGAAGAAAAAGAATGAGAGGAAAAAGGAAAATAAGAAGAGGAAGAAAGGAGAAGAAGAGGAGAGGAAGAAGAGGAGAAATAAATAAGAAGAAGAAAAAAGAAGAAAAAGAAGAGGAGAAGAAGAAAGGAATAGAGGAGAAGAAGAGAAAATAGATTCTATTTTCTCTTCTTCTCCTCTATTCCTGAGGAGAAGAAGAGAAAATAGAATTTATTCCCTTCTTCTCCTCTATTCCTTTCTTATTCTCCTCTTTTTTTTCTTTTTTTCTTCAATCTTCTCCTCTATTCCTTTCTTCTTATCCTCTTCTATTTTCTCTTCTTCTCCTCTATTCCTTTCTTCTTCTCCTCTTTTTTTTCTTCAATCTTCTTCTCTATTCCTTTCGTCTTATCCTCTTTTTATTTCTTCTTTGTCTTCTTATTTTTTATCGGATATGTCATTGTCGATATAACCCATGTCCCGATAACTTCAACACGAGGAGGGGTTCGACCTACCCCCTCCCCGATAACATTATTTTCCCATGTATGTATGTCGTCGTTGTCGATATAACCCCCTCCCGGATAACTTCGACATGAGGGGCGATCGATATATATACCCCCTCTCGACCATGATAACTTATACCACAGGAGCACCCCCTGGCCCTCTTGCTCGACCAAAACTCTCGAGGACACCCAAACCCTAGAAAAAAACGATGTCGGTCTCCTACCCCCTCCCGCCGCGCCCCTACCCTTGAAGCATTGCCGAGGCCACCCCAAACCCGGAATAAGCTAGGTCTACGTCTGCCACTAATATATCCACTTGCTGTCATGTTTGTGTAATAATTGCCATGTTGTAATATTTGCAGAAACAATGGAGCACGGACGAGACGAGGAAGCAGAAGAGGTGTTGGGGGGCATAATCTTAGCCGAAGGTGATGTCTTGTCGTATCTTGACGACAATTATGGTCTGGAAGAACAGGGTGAAGAAGCAGGCTACGGTGATCGAAGAATGGAGGAGGAAAGACATGATTATGATGGCTCTAGTGACCCAATGCTGGTGCAAGAAGGAGCCCGTGGTGATGGCTCCGGTGACCGAACAGAGTCCGGCCAGGTAAATATATTAGCTAAGCCTGTGCTGACTAGCTAATTGATGCATTCATTGTTTTGGTATGTACATATATTAATTAACTCTCCTCTTTCTTCTTTTTTCTAGCCCTCCGGATCGAGCACAACTTCGGTAAAGAGACGAGGCCCGAAGAAAAATTTGCGCTCGGATGAAAGGTTTGAGATCACGGCAATCGCGCGCAACGGCCAACCGATTGAACCCATCCGGACAAAGGAAGCATTTGCTGCTCAGTGCGGGGTTCTTGTTAGGGACAAGATCCCGATCAGCATTCACCAATGGTATAAGCCTAAGAAGGAAGACCCTGAGGTGTCTTATGTCAATGATATGCAGAAAGATGATCTTTGGACTGAGCTGAAGGCAAATTTCACCCTACCGCCAGAGGAGGATCTGGAGAAGCCAGTTAAAGAGCAATTAATCAAGTCTCATGCTCTTAAGAAGATGGCAGACCTATTCAGGAGGTGGAAGAATGAGCTGAAAACGTTTGTCGACAAAGAAGAGACACCATAATTCATCGGCAAATATGAGAAGATCAGAGATCACTGGCCCGCATTTTTGGCCCACAAGATATCGGAAAAGAGTAAGAAGATGTCAGTGAAAAACAAGAAAAATGCTGCAAAGAAGAAGCTTCACCATCGCACGGGGTCAGGTGGCTACCTCAAAGCCCGGCCGTTGTGGGCCAAGGCTGAGAATGATCTGCTTGATAAAGGGATCGAACCAGAGACAATGAACTGGCCAGACCGTTGCCGGACTTGGTTCTTCGGGGCTGGCAGAACCTTGGACCCTGTATCAGGGAAGTGCGTTTGGACGAACGAGCAAATGAGAATACTAGTCACGAGGCTTCAGCAGTATATCAATGCAGCGCAGCAAGGGACGTTCGTTCCAGACAGAGAGAACGACGAGCTCACATTGGCCCTCAGGAATCCTGAGCACCCTGGACGGACACGAGGCACGCCAGGCTCCGTTCCGTGGAATGCTGGTTTTTCGGACGCAGGAGGTTACAAATGCCAGGAGAGGAGGAAAAAAGTGGAGCAGACCTAAATTCAGAAGCTGCATGGAAGGGTTCAAGCGCTAGAGGAACGAGACGTAGCTCGCAGCAAGAGACCTGCCGAAACTACCGTCGAAGCTACCCCGCCATCTCAGTGGAGAAGCAGCGTGGCTTCCACCGGGCTGCTTCAGCCAGAGCATGTCTTGACGGCTCCTGCTAGCTACCCCGTGGATGCTATCACGGAGTCTCAACATTGCCACCTTATGACGCAATGGCAGAACTTCAAAGTCAAGGCGGCTGTCGGCTTTGTTCGACCTCCTGAACCCGGCGCAACTTTTCACTGTTGTCCGATTCCAGAAGGATATGCTAGGGTGACGGTGGACAAAATAACGGAGGGATTTGAGGACCTCCAGCTTGACCACCCTACCGGTGAAGGGGAGACTCGGCTGGGTTCTTGTCTAAGGACTCCATGCCTATGGCGGAAGGAGCTCATCAACCTTCCGAACTGGACGCCTCCGCCTCCTCCTCCTCCTCCGGCGAGTAAGGGCACTCCGCCTCCTCCTCCGGCGAGTGATCAGGGCACTCATCCTCCTTCTCCGGCGCCTGGCTGCACTCCGCCTCCTTCTCCGCCTGCGCCGGTGCGTCCGAGCAGCCAGTCTCCTCCTTCTCCGCCTCGTCAGCAAGGACGGAAGAGACTCGCCGCCGCTCCGGCTTCTCCGACGCGTCGTAGTCCTTCTCCTCCGCCTCGTAAGCAAGGAAAGAAGACAGCCGCAGCTGCTCCGTCTGCTCTGCTGGCATCTAGCAGTACAGCTAGAGGCGGGAGGCAATACAGATTCGGTCCTTCTCTGAAGACTCCAGAGAAGTTACCATACGAGAGGACCCCGAAGGAGAACGCGAAGATCGTGCGAGCCGAAGTGACGAACTTCTTTCAAGGGGTGAAAGCAAAGAAACATCCACCTCCGGAGGAGAAGGTAGATCCGGTGAAAGCGAAGCACACTCTGGCTGCCCTGACAAAACCACCAAAGTCTCCGTCGAAAGGCAACTATGAGCGCATTATTGCAAAGTCATTCGTCGAAGCGGAGCGGTCGGGAAGTACTGTCAGTGATCAAAGGTTAAAAGAACGATGAGCTGGGAAAAAATTGCCCAGCTCGGCGAACAAGCGGACCAATCGTGCCCCCGCTCAAGGTGTCTAGCGACACCGTCACTAATGATCCGAGGATGGTGCCCGGTTATAGCAATCTTGAAGATTACCTACCCAACGATGTACATTATGATTTCTTGAAGGTGGAGGAACACAGATACGAGTACGGGAAGCCTCTCGTCAAAGATGAAAGATCTCTAACAACAATGATGCGAAGATTCCATGATTGGTACATGAAAACCTGCAGAGAGTCTGGGGGGAAGGAATATTTTGACGCTGAGAGTTAAAGAGGAGCATGACCTCGTTGGAATTGAACTGTTGAATGTTCCATTTGAGGAGTTCTTCCAGTTTTTCAATCAAAAGGCCCTCGATAAATTAACGGTCACTTGCTACTGTCTGTAAGTAGTACTACTTCTGTCATTAAGTCTCTCTATATAGGTCATCTCTTTCATTGCATGTATTTATAATTATCCTCACTATATTATGCAGATTGAAGATCACCGAATTGAAGAAAAGACAAATCGGTGATATTGGGTTCATTAACACAAATCTCATAGATGCAACTGAGGTTAAATATCATGCCGAAAATACCGAGGTCAACTTGCTACGATCATTGGTAATAAATGAAAACAAAGATATAATACTCGTTCCTTACAACTTCAAGTGAGTGTTACTGTTTTGTGCATATTCGGTTTCCCTTATTAGTCCGGATTATAGTAATGTAATTGATGAGTTATGCATGCGTGCGCAGCTTCCACTATATTCTCCTAGAGATTAAGCTTGAGCAGGGACTAGTAACCGTCTTAGACTCGAGACGAAAAGATCCCCAGGACTATGCGGACATGACTCAAATGCTCGAGAAGTAAGTTAAATCGATCATTATCCACCATATCAGCAACTTTGTTCATTTCCTGATATCAAGTAATTGTTTTGTTTGTCTGGCAGGGTTTGGAGAAAATTCATCAAAAAAGCTCTGGGACTACCGAAGAAGCTGCAATTTAGACACCCGAAAGTAAGTACTATAGTAGCATGTTCCGCGCATCTCCTAGTGATTCAAACGCTAGTTTCATCAATACCATTTAGCATGCTTGCTTATCAGTTTGATTGACCTCTATTTCTTGTAAAGTGGTTGTGGCAGGAATAAGGGAATGATTTCTGTGGATACTACGTTTGTGAGTCCATCCGCCACACGACCTGTGAGCAGGGCTACTCTGACGAACAATATGAAGTGCGTAAGCAATAATATTCACAATTTTATTTTATTACCATCATTTGTATTGACCCCCTTCTTCAAATTAGATCTTTCGGATGCGGGATGAACTCCTACCACCAGATCGTATGCGAGCAATTCAAGAGGAATTGGCGGCATTCTTCCTTGACCACGTGATCGCTGAAGACGGAGAATACTATGTGGACCATGTGTTCATATATAATTAGGACATTATATTGTAAGAGATAATTATTGTATATATGTAGCCGGTAGTGTCGGATAGATATACGAGAACTTGTTGTTCGACCAATCTCTCGGAGAAGGAGAGGTGTTCGATATCACTTCTCTCTGTATGCATATGTTCATGACGATCTTTTATTTCCTTCATTTGCTTACTAGCTAGCGTGTCTAGTCCTCCTGCTTGGGCTCGCCTCACCGGCCACGTGGAGGCCCATCTGTCCCGGTTCGTGTAAGAACCGGGACTAAAGGGTTAGGGCATTAGTAACAACCTTTTAGTTCCGGTTCAACAACCGGGACAAAAGGCCCTTACCAACCGGGACAGATGACCCTTTTTCTACTAGTGCGTTATCTGTAGTCATTCTTCCGGGTACAAATGCACTCTGAATCGTGCTAATAATATCGGGAAGGATTATCTTCAAACGGGCCGTGATCATTTTTTAAATAACCTTGTACACCACATTACACAAATTGGTTGGTCTAAATTGTGTTACTTTTTCTGAAGAATTGACCTTTAAGATCATCACAATTGCGGTATCACTTCACGCATCAGGTATGATACAAGTATTTACCGATGGTACAAGTATTTATGATGCCTAGTACGGTGGTGCCGCCGGTGGACGGCTGGGGCGCCGGCCGGTGCCGACGTCGCAGGGGCCTCGTCCAAGCCTCATCGCACACGTCATTGCCGGCTCTTGCGAGGACCTATCGTGCCCTGCATTCAATGCAGGAGTACGTGCGAGGCGAGGGACCTGTTTTTGTCGTAATAAGCTACTCCTCCACTACCAACCATGTTAACCATGATCGCACGTGTGTTGCCACCTCGTCCACGGGCCGGCGTGCCGGTCATTGTTCCGTGGCGAATAAAATCGTAGCCGGCAATCGTGCCTTGCCTTGTGGTGCGGAGCCGGCCGCGTTGACGTACGCCTCCTCCGTCCACGATCATCCCTTCACTGTCTCACCACGCCCGGAATCCCGGATTGAGTGCACGGATGAGCCAGCGGTTGCCCAACCTACTGCAGCCTGCAGCTACCGGCCCCGCCTGTCCGCCTAATTAAACCCACTTCCACTAGCTCCCAGGCGAGCTACCCGGTGGCCGCCGGCTGCCCACACGAAACCTCAGACACCTCCACCTCACCACGCCCCACATTTTATTTCGACGTTTTCTTTTGCCTTTTGGAACTCTCGCTACCACGCGACTTCGAGAGACCAAAGTCGATCTCGATGCCACAGTGGCCAGGCGATGAGTCAAAGGTCAGAGCCCCCGGTGCGTCATCTAGAGGGAGATGAGAAACTAGAAGCCGCCGCCGTGGCCCATCACGCCCGCGGCAACACGTTCCTCGCGCTCTTCTTCCTCGACAGCTCGCCAACCTCCCCGCCCAACCATCTATATCTATCCTCGCCGCCCATCCATCCATAAACCCAGAGCATTTATATCTCCCGCCCCAGGAACATGTCAACGCTGAGATTTATTAGTCTAAGCGCTCCGAGTCCATAATATTTTTCTTCTCTTTTGAGCTCAATAAAAATTCTCTTCCAGCACGTGACCTAACCCAAATCCCATCAGAGCGTGATGGCGTGCGTTTGTACTGTTGATCTTTACTTTGTACTTACATAAAACGGAGCGAAAGCCTTTTTCGATATATCTCATCGGGCCAGTTCTAATCCGGTTTACGTACGTACTAGAAAAAGTTTTTTATGTGTAATGTGATTAGGATAATGTGTCCTATCAAGGCCCACTGGTAGAAAAAGGGCCTATAGTCCCGGTTCGTAAGGGCCTTTAGTCCTGGTTCAGGAACCGGGACTAAAGTGTCGGTACTAATACCTCCACCCTTTAGTCCCGGTTCAATCCAGAACCAGGACTAAAGGCCCTCCACGTGGGCAGTGCGCAGAGCCCAGTCAGGAGACCCTTTGGTCCCGGTTGGTGGCAGGGTCTCCTGACTGGGCTCTGCGCACTACCCACGTGGAGACCCTTTGGTCCCGGTTGGTGGCACCAACCGGGACCAATAGGCATCCACGCGTCAGCACTTCTGTGGCTGGGGTTTTTGTTTTTTGTTTTGAAAGGGGGGGGGGGGGGGGGTTGGGGGTTTTAGGGGGTTAATTTAGGTGTTTCATATATTGTGTTAGCTAGTTATAATTAATAGAGAGAAGTGTCCTCTGTTATGTCTGTGCTTGGTCGACGCTACGTACTATACATACGTATATAGAGAGGACTAGACACGCTAGCTAGCTAGTAAGCAAACGAAGGAAACAGAAGATCGTCATGAACATATATGCATATATACAGAGAGAAGTGATATCGACCACCTCTCCTTCTCCGAGAGATTGGTCGAACAACAAGTTCTCGTATATCTATCTGACACTACCGGCTACACATATATATACAATAATTATCTCTTACAAATATAATCATACGGACTCAGGGTCCACATAGAATTCTCCGTCTTCAGGGATCACATGGTCAAGAAAGAATGCCGCCAATTCCTCTTGAATTCCTCGCATGCGAGCTGGTGCTAGGAGTTCATCCCGCTTCCGAAACATCTAATTTAAAGAAGGGGGTCAATACATATATATATGAATGAATGAAACTCAACACAAATGATGGTAATAAAATAAAATTGTGAATGTTGTTATTTACGTACTTCATATTGTTCGTCAGTGTAGCCCCGCTCACAGGTCGTGTGGCGGATGGACTCGCAAACATAGTAACCACAGAAATCATTCCCTTGTTGCTGCCACAACCACTTTACAAGAAATAGAGGTTAATCAAACTGATAAGCAAGAATGCCAAATGGTGTTGATGAAACTAGCGCTTGAATGACTAGTAGATGCGCTTAAAATGCTACTATAGCTAGTACTTACTTTCGGGTGTCTAAATTGCAGCTCCTTCGGCAGTCCCGGAGCTTTTCTGGTGAATTTTCTCCAAACCCTGCCGGACAAAGAAAACAATTACTTGATATATCAGGAAATGAACAAAGTTGTTGATATGGTGGATAATGATCGATTTAACTTACTTCTCGAGTATTTGAGTCATGTCTGCATAGTCCTTGGGATCTTTTCGTCTTGAGTCTAAGACGGTTACTAGTCCCTGCTCAAGCTTAATATGTAGGAGAATATAGTGGAAACTGCACACGCATGCATAACTCATCAATTACATTACTATAACCTTGACTAATATATAAGGGAAACCGAATACGCACAAGACAGTAACACTCACTTGAAGTTGTAAGGAAAGAGTATTATATCTTTCTTTTGATTTATTATCAACGATTCTAGCATGCTGGCCTCGGTTTCTGCGGCATGAAAATTAACCTGAGTTGCATCTATGAGATTTGTGTTAATGAACCCAATATCACCGACTTGTCTTTTCTTCAATTCGATGATCTTCAATCTGCATAATATAGTGAGGATGATTATAAATACATGCAATGAAAGAGCTAAGCTATATAGAGAAACTTAATGACAGAAGTAGTACTACTTACAGACAGTAGCGGGTGACAGTTGCTTTATCGAGGGCCAATTGATTGAAGAACTGATAGAACTCCTCAAATGGAACAGGCAACCGATCAATTCCAACGAGGTCATGCTCCGGTTTAACTCTCGCATACAAAGTACTCCTCCCCCAAGAGTCTCTGCAGATTTTCAAGTACCAATCATGCAATCT
This sequence comes from Triticum urartu, assembly GCF_056163025.1. Taxonomy (NCBI): domain Eukaryota; kingdom Viridiplantae; phylum Streptophyta; class Magnoliopsida; order Poales; family Poaceae; genus Triticum; species Triticum urartu. The sequence goes on from NC_141879.1 coordinate 698,603,505, forward strand.
TCGCATCATCGTTGATAGAGATCTTTCATCTTTGACGAGAGGCTTCCCGTACTCGTATCTTTGTATCTGCACGTCCATGGGGTCATAATGTACTTCGTCGGGCAGGTAATCTGCAGGATTGCTATAACCGGGCACCATCCTCGGATCATTATCGACGTTGTGGCTAGGCACCTTGAGCGGGGGGCACGATTGCTTCGCTTGTTCGCCGAGCTGGGCAATTTGTTTCCCAGCTCGTCGTTGTTTCAGCCTTTGATCACTGACAGTACTTCCCGACCGCTCCGCTTCGGCAAATTCCTTTCCAATAATGCGGTCATAGTTTCCTTTCGGCGAATCAGACTTCGGTGTTTTTGTCAGGGCAGCCAGAGTGCGCTTCACTTTCACCCGATCTACCTTCTCCTCCGGAGGTGGATGTTTCTTTGCTTTCACACCTTCAAAGAATTTCTTCACTTCTTCTCGCGCGATCTCGGCGTTCTCCTCCTGGGTCCTCTCGTATGGTAACTTCTCTGGAGTCTTCAGAGAAGGACCGAATCTGTATGTCCTCCCGCCTCTGGTTGTACTGCTAGACGCCGACCGAGCAGACGTAGCGGTTGTCTTCTTTACTTGCTTAAGCGGCGGAGGAGAAGGACTATGACGCCCGGAGCAGCTGGAGCGGCGGCAGGTCTCTTCCGCCCTTGCTGACGAGGCGGAGAAGGAGGAGGCGGGCTGCTCGGGCGCGTCGGCGCAGGCGGAGAAGGAGGCGGAGTGCCGCCGCGCGCCGGAGAAGGAGCCGGCCGAGGGCCCTGATCGTCACTCGCCGGAGGAGGAGGAGGCGGTGGAGGCGGAGTGCCCTGACTCGCCGGAGGAGGAGGAGGAGGCGGTGGCGTCCAGTTCGGAAGGTTGATGAGGTCCTTCCGCCATAGGCATGGAGTCTTCAGAGCAGACCCCAGCCGAGTCTCCCCTTCACCGGTAGGGTGGTCAAGCTGGAGGTCCTCAAATCCCTCCGTTATCTCATCCACCATCACCCTAGCATATCCTTCTGGAATGGGCCGGCAGTGAAAAGTTGCGCCGGGTTCAGTAGGATAAACAGAGCCAACAGCCGCCTTGACCTTCAAATTCATCCATTGCATCATAAGGTGGCAATTTTGAGACTCCGTGATAGCATCCACGGGATAGCTGGCAGGAGCCGTCAAGGCATGCTCTAGCTGAAGCAGCTCGGTGGAAGCCACGCTGCTTCTGCGCTGAGATGGCGGGGTAGCTTCGGGGGAGGCTTCGGCAGTACGTTTGCTGCGATTTGCTTCTCGTTCCTCTATCGCGTCCACCCTTGCTTGCAGCGCCTGCATTTGGGTCTGCTGCACTTTTTTCCTCCTCTCATGGGATTTGTAACCGCCTGCGTCCGGAAACCCAACCTTCCACGGAACGGAGCCTGGCGTGCCTCGTGTCCGTCCAGGGTGCTCAGGATTCCCGAGGGCCATTGTGAGCTCGTCGTTCTCTCTGTCTGGAAAGAATGTCCCTTCCTGTGCTGCTTCGATATACTGCTTAAGCTTACTGACTGGTATGTCCATTTGATCGTTCGTCCAAATGCACTTCCCTGTTTCAGGGTCCAGGGTTCCGCCAGCCCCAAAGAACCAAGTCCGGCAACGGTCTGGCCAGTTAATTGTCTCTGGTTCGATCCCTTTATGAACCAGATCATTCTCAGTCTTGGACCACTTAGGCCGGGCTACGAGGTAGCCACCTGACCCCGTGCGATGGTGAAGCTTCTTCTTCGCAGCATTTTGCTTGTTTGTCGCCGACATCTTCTTACTCTTTTCCGATGTCTTGTGGGCCACAAATGCGGGCCAGTGATCTCTGATATTCTCATATCTGCCCTTGAATTCTGGTTTCTCATTATTTTCGACAAACTTATTCAGCTCTTTCTTCCACCTCCTGAATAGTTCTGCCATCCTCTTCAGAGCAAAAGACTTGATTAATTTCTCTTTAACTGGGTTCTCTGGATTATCCTCAGGCGGTAGGGTGAAATTTGACTTCAGCTCAGTCCAAAGATCATTTTTCTGCATATCATTGACATAAGAGACCTCAGGGTCTTCTGTAGCCGGCTTAAACCATTGATGGATGCTTATCGGGATCTTGTCCCTAACCAGAACCCCGCACTGAGCAAAAAATGCGCTCTTTGTCCGGAGGGGTTCAACAGGTTGGCCGTCGGGCGCGATTGCTATGATCTCAAACTTTTCATCCGAGCTCAACTTTTTCTTCGGGCCTCGTCTCTTTACCGAAGTTGTGCTCGATCCGGAGGGCTAGAAAAAAGAACAAAGACTTAATTAATATGTGTACATACCAAAACAATGAATGCATCAATCAGCTAGTCAGCATAGGCTTAACTAATATATATACCTGGCCAGACTCGGTTCGGTCACCGGAGCCGTCCTCATGTTCTTCTTCTTGCACCGGCATTAGGTCATCGTAGCCAGCTTGTTCACCCTGTCCTTCCAGACCATCGGTTTCGTTGAGAAACAACGAGATGGCATCACTTCCTTCTGCGATTATGTCCCTCAACAACGCTTCTTTTGTTGCTTCGTCTAGGGCGGTGTCCATAGTTTCTACAAATATTTACAACATGGCAATTATTATTCAAACATGATAGATGGATATATTAGTGCCAAACGTAGAACTAGCTACCTAATCATAGTAAGCTATCGGGAGGGGGTATATATCGACAACGACGACACTACATCTATGTCCCTCGACGACCCTCGTTCCCGATAAAAAAAAGAGGAAGACGAAGAAAAATAAGAGGAGAAGAAAGAATAGAGGAGAAGATCTCCTCTATTCTTTCTTCTCCTCTTTTTTTCTTCTTCCTCTTCTTTTTTTATCCTCTTCTTCCTCTCATGTTCGATAGGATCGCCGAGGGGTCGGGAGGTTGCGTAGTGTCTCAGGATTCAACAAAACCATGTCTTCATCATTAGGCGAAAGTAACATGTGCATGATGGTACGAAGCTCTTCAAAGTTGTTCTGGAACGGACTCCCAGATAGGATAATCCGCCTTTTGGTACAAAGTTCAGCAAGAGCCTTCCGAATATCGCTATTTGGAAGGCCTTTGCTGAATTGGTACCAAAAGGCGGATTATTCTATCCGGGACTCCATTCCAAAACAACTTTGCAGAACTTCGTACCAACATGCCCTGGTTACTTCCGGCTAATGATGAAGGCATGGATTTCTTCAATACTTTGACACTAGGAATCCTCTCTCGACCCCTCGGCGATCCTCGACCCCTCGAACCCTCGACGACCCTGGAACCCTCGACCCCTAGACGACCCTCTTCTTCCTCTCATGTTCGAGAGGATCGCCGAGGGGTCGGGAGGATGCCTAGTGTCAAAGGATTCAACAAAACCATGTCTTCATCATTAGGCGAAAGTAACATGTGCATGATGGTACCAAGCTCTTCAAAGTTGTTCTGGAACGGAGTCCCAGATAGGATAATTCGCTTTTTGGTACAAAGTTCAGCAAGAAAGGAAGAAAAAAAAGAGGAGAAGAAGAAAGGAATAGTGGAGAAAAGAGAAAATAGAATATATTCTATTTTCTCTTCTTCTCCTCTTCTTTTTCTTCTTTTTTCTTCTTCTTATTTATTTCTCCTCTTCTTTTCGGTAGAGGAAACCCTAAATAGCTAGCAAGTTTCGTGGGTGTGAGATACATGTGGCCTTCGGTGTCGGACACTACATCCACGTCCCACAAGTGACGTGGGCGTCGAAGCCCGCGCCACTTGTGGAATGTGGGTGTAGTGTCCGACACCGACGGTACATGTATCTCACACCGACGATACTTTCTATTTAGGGTTTCTCCTCTACCGCTCCTCGACCTCTCGACGACCCTCGTTCCCGATAAAATAAAGAGGAAGAAGAAGAAGAAAAAAGAAGAAAAGAAAGAATAGAGGAGAAGACTTCCTCTTCTTCCTCTCCTCTTCTTCTCCCTCTTCTTCCCCTTCTTCCTCGCCTCTCTCATGAATGTCCGACGTTCTCGACCCCCCCCCACGTGTCGAAGAAAAAAAAGAAGAAAAAAAGAGGAGAAGAAGAAAGGAATAGTGGAGAAGAAGAGAAAATAGAATATATTCTATTTTCTCTTCTTCTCCACTATTCCTTTCTTCTTCTCCTCTTCTTTTTCTTATTTTTTCTTCTTCTTATTTATTTCTCCTCGTCTTCCTCTCCCCTCTCGGCGACCCTAGACCCCCTCTCGACCCTCAACCCCTAGGCGACCGTCGACCCCTCTCTTTTTTTTCTTTCTCTTCTATTTTATCCTCTTCTTCCTCTATCGCTCGGCGACCCTCGACGACCCTCGTTCCCGATAAAAAAAAGAGGAAGAAGAAGAAAAAAAGAGGAGAAGAAAGAATAGAGGAGAAGATCTTCTCCTCTATTCTTTCTTCTCCTCTTTTTTCTTTTCTTATTCCTCTTCATTTTTTATCCTCTTCCTCCTCTCATGTTCGACGACCCTCGACCCCCTCTTCTTCTCCCTCTTCTAATTCATTTGTTCATATGAATATACAAACATTTTCATATTTACAATAATTAATATCATCCAAAAAATCTATGAACAGAAAAAAATCCTAATTTTTCTAATCCTAATCTTTTGCATATATAACATAGCTAGATATATATACACACAGAGAACATATGTATACATATATATAAAAAATCCTAATATTCTTCTCCCTCTTCTAATCCTAATCTTTTGCATATATACATGAACATAGATATATACACAGAGAACATATGTATACATATATATAAAAAACAAGCATATATATATGAAAAACAAGCATATATATATGAAAAAAAATCTAGGGCGCCGGCCGGACCAGAGGAGGACCGCGGAGTCGGCGACGAGGATGGCGACGGGGCAGTGGGCGCGCGCTTGGGGTAGGAGACGCGGGCGACGGCGACGGCGGGCCGGGGCGGCGGGCCTCGGGCAAGGGGCCGGCCGGCGCGGCGACGGGGGCAGGGACGAGGGCGACGGCGACGGGGGCGACGGGGGCGCGGCGACGGGGGCAAGGACGAGGGCAACGGCGACGGGGGCGACGGGGGCGCGGCGACGGGGGCAGGGACGAGGGCGACGGCGACGGGGGCGGGCCGGGGCGGCGCGTCGCGGGCGACGGCGACGATGGGCGCGGGCGACGGCGACGATGGGGGTGGGCGGCGTCGGGGCAGCCTGGCGGCGTCGGCAACTGCAACTGCAAGATGAGAATGAAAAATTCCAAAGTGCGGTCTTATATAGCAGAGGCTTTAGTCCCGGTTCGTGGCAGCCACCGGGACTAAAGGTGGGCATTAGTCCCGGTTGCTGCCACGAACCGGGACCAATGGCCTCTTTTCGGCAGCCCAAAGGGCGGGAAGCGAAGCCCATTGGTCCCGGTTGGTGGCACCAACCGGGACTAAAGGGGGGCATTGGTCACGGTTGGTGCCACGAACCGTGACCAATGCGGCCTTTAGTCCCGGTTGGTCCCACCAACCGGGACCAATGCCCTTGTGCTGCCCGCGCCCATAAGTTTAGTCCCACATCGCTAGTTGAGAGCGCCCGGCACTGGTTTATAAGCTCTGCTGCCTCCTCCCTCTCGAACTCCTCTGAATAGCAGGCCTATGGGCCTAATTTGACACTACTTTGCCTGTGGGCCTATTGGGCCTTCTGCGGGCCTGAATCCTGGCCCATGTAGGGTTTCTAGTCGTATTCAGGCCGTGGAGGCCCAGTTGGTGGCATTTTTTTTTGTTTTTTACTTTTTTATTTCTATATTTTTTTAGTTTTTTATTTTTTTATTTCTACTTAAAACTAAATACTTACAGTTTTTTAGTGATTTCTTTTTGCTTTTAGGTCACAAAAATTATAAACTTTCTGTTAGTGCCATTAGTTTTAAATTTTAAATAGTTTAAATTTGAATTTTTAAAAATTTGTGTGAATCACTAGTTTATGAATAACTTTACTATAAAATTAGAATTTTTTCTTCTTTGCTATTTATTTTTTATTTATACTTACAATTAAATACTTATAGTTTGATTTTAGGTCACACAAATTATATTCTTTTTGCTATTGAAGAATATTATAGTTTTATTTTAGTTGATCATAACATAATATTTTAATTGATTGTTTTTATTTTCATAAAAGTTTTGTAGTTCATTCTGTTTGCTATTAATTCATTCTTTGAGCTAAATGACTCTGAAATTGGAAAGCATTTCAAAATGAACTCTGAAAAGGTTGAAAGTTGGCATGGTATCATCATTTCACCCACATAGCATGTTCCAAAAAGTAGAGAGGGTTACGACAAAAACTTGATGCACTTCGTGTACAAAATGGACAATCACTTTCGAAGTATCAAAGTTTCGAACCATAAGACATGAAAGCATTTCAAATGAACTCTGAAAAAGTTGAAAGTTGGGATGGTATCATAATTTCACCCACATAGCATTTGCTTATTGCGGGAGAAAGTCTTCACTTTTTCTTTGCTTGTGTCATTTGCTTATTGCGCCGTAACCATGGATAATCTTCATTGTTTATCAGGATGCTTGGCTCAGCCTTGACATTGAAGGGAGGAATTTCATGAAACTTTTCATAATATTCAGACATGTCTGTCTTGCCGTCCACTCCCAGGATGTCCCTTTTTCCTGAAAGAACTATGTGGCGCTTTGGCTCATTGTATGATGTATTCGCTTCCTTATCTTTTCTTTTTCTCGGTTTGGTAGACATGTCCTTCACATAGATAACCTGTTCCACATCATTGGCTAGGACGAACGGTTCGTCAGTGTACCCAAGATTTTTCAGATCCACTGTTGTCATTCCGTACTGTGGTCTACCTGTACCCCGCCGCCTAACAGATTGACCCATTTGCACTTAAACAAAGGGACCTGAAAATCAGGTCCGTAGTCAAGTTCCCATATGTCCACTATGTAACCATAATATGTGTCCTTTCCGCTCTCGGTTGCTGCATCAAAGCGGACACCGCTGTTTTGGTTGGTGCTCTTTTGATCTTGGGCGATCGTGTAAAATGTATTCCCATTTATCTCGTATCCTTTGTAAGTCAATACAGTCAAAGATGGTCCCCTGGACAACAAGTACAACTCATCACAAACAGTGTTGTCACCTCTGAGACGTGTTTCCAACCAACTGCTGAAAGTCCTGATGTGTTCAGATGTAATCCAGTCGTCGCACTGCTCCGGGTGTTTGGAGCGCAGACTGTTCTTGTGTTCATCGACATACGGGGTCACCAAGGTAGAGTTCTGTAGAACTGTGTAGTGTGCTTGAGACCAAGAATATCCGTCCCTGCATATTATTGAGTCTCTTCCCAGAGTGCCTTTTCCAGTCAGTCTCCCCTCATACCGCGATTTAGGGAGACCTATCTTGTTAAGGCCAGGAATGAAGTCAACACAAAACTCGATAACATCCTCTGTTTGATGGCCCATGGAGATGCTTCCTTCTGGCCTAGCGCGGTTATGGACATATTTCTTTAGGACTCCCATGAACCTCTCAAAGGGGAACATATTGTGTAGAAATACGGGCCCCAGGATGACAATCTCGTCGACTAGATGAACTAGGACGTGCGTCATGATATTGAAGAAGGATGGTGGGAACACCAGCTCGAAACTGACAAGACATTGCGCCACATCACTCCTTAGCCTTGGTACGATTTCTGGATCGATCACCTTCTGAGAGATTGCATTGAGGAATGCACATAGCTTCACAATGGCTAATCGGACGTTTTCCGGTAGAAGCCCCCTCAATGCAACCGGAAGCAGTTGCGTCATAATCACGTGGCAGTCATGAGACTTTAGGTTCTGAAACTTTTTCTCTGGCATATTTATTATTCCCTTTATATTCGACGAGAAGCCAGTCGTGACCTTCATACTGAGCAGGCATTCAAAGAAGATTTCTTTCTCTTCTTTTGTAAGAGCGTAGCTGGCAGGACCTTTATACTGCTTCGGAGGCATGCCGTCTCTTTCGTGCAAACGTTGCAGGTCCTCTCGTGCCTCAGGTGTATCTTTTGTCTTCCCATACACGCCCAAGAAGCCTAGCAGGTTCACGCAAAGGTTCTTCGTCACGTGCATCACGTCGATTGAGGAGCGGACCTCTAGGTCTTTCCAGTAGGGTAGGTCCCAAAATATAGATTTCTTCTTCCACATGGGTGCGTGTCCCTCAGCGTCATTCAGAACAGCTAGTCCACCGGGACCCTTTCCAAAGATTACGTAGTGTAAATCATTGACCATAGCAAGCACGTGATCACCGGTGCGCATGGCGGGCTTCTTCCGGTGATCTGCCTCGCCTTTGAAATGCTTGCCTTTCTTTCAACATTGATGGTTGGTCGGAAGAAATCGACGATGGCCCAGGTACACATTCTTCCTGCATTTGTCCAGGTATATACTTTCAGTGTCATCTAAACAGTGCGTGCATGCGTGGTATCCTTTGTTTGTCTGTCCTGAAAGGTTACTGAGAGCGGGCCAATCGTTGATGGTCACGAACAGCAACGCCTTAAGGTTAAATTCCTCCTGTCTGTCCTCATCCCACGTACGTACACCGTTTCCATTCCACAGCTATAAAAGTTCTTCAACTAATGTCCTTAGGTAGACATCAATTTCGTTGCCGGGTTGCTTAGGGCCTTGGATGAGAACTGGCATCATAATGAACTTCCGCTTCATGCACATCCAAGGAGGAAGGTTATACATACATAGAGTCACGGGCCAGGTGCTGTGATTGCTGCTCTGCTCCCCGAAAGGATTAATGCCATCCGCGCTTAAAGCAAACCATACATTCCTTGGGTCCTTTGCAAACTCATCCCAGTACTTTCTCTCGATTTTTCTCCACTGCGACCCGTCAGCGGGTGCTCTCAACTTCCCATCTTTCTTTCGGTTCTCATTGTGCCATCGCATCAACTTGGCATGCTCTTCGTTTCTGAACAGACGTTTCAACCGTGGTATTATAGGAGCATACCACATCACCTTCGCAGGAACCCTCTTCCTGAGGGGCTCGCCGTCAACATCGCCAGGGTCATCTCGTCTGATCTTATACCGCAACGCACCGCATACCGGGCATTCGTTCAGATCCTTGTAGGCACCGCGGTAGAGGATGCAGTCATTAGGGCATGCATGTATCTTCTCCACCTCCAATCCTAGAGGGCATACGACCTTCTTTGCTGAGTATGTACTGTCGGGCAATTCGTTATCGTTTGGAAGCTTCTTCTTCAATATTTTCAGTAGCTTCTCAAATCCTTTGTCAGCCACAGCATTCTCTGCCTTCCACTGCAGCAATTCCAGTACGGTACCGAGCTTTGTGTTGCCATCTTCGCAATTGGGGTATAACCCTTTTTTGTGATCCTCTAACATGCGATCGAACTTCAGCTTCTCCTTTTGACTAATGCATTGCGTCCTTGCATCGACAATGACCCGGCGGAGATCATCATCATCGGGCACATCGTCTGGTTCCTCTTTATCTTCAGCAGCTTCACCCGTGGCAGCATCATTGGACACATCGTCTGGTTCCTCTTGATCTTCACCAGCCCTCCCCCCCCCCCCGTTGCAGCATCACCGTATTCAGGGGGCACATAGTTGTCATCATACTCTTCTTCTTCGCCGTCTTCCATCATAACCCCTATTTCTCCGTGCCTCGTCCAAACATTATAGTGTGGCATGAAACCCTTGTAAAGCAGGTGGGAGTGAAGGATTTTTCGGTTAGAGTAAGACCTCGTATTCCCACATTCAGTGCATGGACAACACATAAAACCATTCTGCTTGTTTGCCTCAGCCGCATCGAGAAACTCATGCACGCCCTTAATGTACTCGCGGGTGTGTCTGTCACCGTACATCCATTGCCGGTTCATCTGCGTGCATTATATATAATTAAGTGTCCAAATTAATAGAAGTTCATCATCACATTAAAACCAAAGTGCATACATAGTTCTCATCTAACAACATATAGCTCTCCAGAGCATCTAATTAATTAAACCATACATTGAAACTATGTAAAACATTTCAATGCGAAAACAAATGCGATCATAATCGCAACCAAGGTAACAATTGATCCAACGGCATAATGATACCAAGCCTCGGTATGAATGGCATATTTTCTAATCTTTCTAATCTTCAAGCGCATTGCATCCATCTTGATCTTGTGATCATCGACGACATCCGCAACATGCAACTCCAATATCATCTTCTCCTCCTCAATTTTTTTTATTTTTTCCTTCAACAAATTGTTTTCTTCTTCAACTAAATTTAACCTCTCGACAATAGGGTCGGTTGGCATTTCCGATTCACATACATCCTAGATAAATAAAATCTATGTCACGTTGGTCGGCATAATTTTCATAAACAATAAATGAACCAATAGTTATGAAGATAATATACATACCAAATCCGAATCATAGACAGGACGAGGGCCGACGGGGGCGGATACCAAAACCATCGCACTATATAAGATGCAATAATAAATGTAAGAAAATGATACAAGTATCTATCTAAACAGACAAGTAAGAATATTTTTCCTTTCAGAAAGAAGATAAGAACAAGAGGCTCACCACGGTGGTGTCGGTGATGAGATCAGCGCGGGTGATCGACGGCGGTGAAGACGGGGACGGGGCGTGACGGACCGCTAAATCTAGACAAATCTCGAGGAAAATGGAGCTTGGAGGTCGAGCTTCGAGAGGAGAAAGTTTAAGTAGTGTGGCTCGGGAATTCCATCGAACACCTCATGTGCATAGGAGGTGAGCTAGAGCACCACAAACCCCTCCCCTCGCCGGCCAGAGAAAAACAGAGCACTGCAGTGCTCTGCTCGCGGGCGAGGGTATATATAGGCACCTCATTGGTCCCGGTTTGTGGCAAGAACCGGGACTAAAGGGGAGCCTTTGGTCCCGGTTCAGGCCACCAACCGGGACCAATGGTGGTGGGCCAGGAGCGAGGCCCATTGGTCCCGGTTCGTCCCACCAACCGGGACCAAAAGGTCCAGACGAACCGGGACCAATGGCCCACGTGGTACGGCCGGCCCCCTGGGCTCACGAACCGGGACCAATGCCCACATTAGTCCCGGTTCTACACTGAACCGGGACTAATGGGCTGAGCCGGCCTGGATCATAGCCCTGTTTTCTACTAGTGGCCCGGGCCCATGAGTCAGCCTCTGTTCTGCCCCGGCACGTGGTCAGCTCGGAACTGGGGACACGCACCATATAAGCACGCCCCACGGCCTCCGACGAACGCCGTGCCCGCCCCAAACTCAAACTCCCACCGCCAGCCGCTCTCCTCTCCTCGCGCCGGCCACAATTGAGCATGGACGCAGCCGCTTGCTACACACATGGCGACGATGACCACGATGAAGATGGCGTTGCATGTTTGATGAAGATTTTGTCCCTTTAGTCAATGATTTTTAGGTCCACCAATTGACTCCGTAAAAAGTGTTTATCAAGTCTACCCACTTTATCAAGTCTGCTAACGTTGACAAAACTCAAAGTTATATATTTAAGAGCAAGTACAATAGCAGGTTTATAGCCCGCTTACATGGCAATTTTGCCTATATGGAGTAGAGAAACATGAAAAAGTAAGGGCAGTGAGGGTTCTCATGCAAGAGTCTAGCTATATGTGTGCTTCAAGGCAAATTCAATAAATGTGAATAAAGAGATAGGGAGAAGATGAGAAAAAAAATTACTAATCCTATATAGTCAATCTTATAGCCAACCTTATAGTTAACCTTGTTGTATGAGTGACTATATACGTTGGCTACAGACGATATGGCAACATCTTATAACCAACAGTTGACTGTATTATTACCATGTTCTAAGTAGAACTAACATTAGTAATAGTACTAACTTCCATAAATGTTTGTCGAGGTATTCCCATCGGCCTAGAATATTCTACCAAGATATTTGGATATCTCGGTGCAACTATGTATAAACACAAATATAAAACATTAGATCTCATTAATTCGTTTATCAATAAATGCAATTTTATTAGATTTCTAAGATTTAAATTAAATAAGATTTCTTAAATATCTTATATTACAATTACCAGGAACAAATATTTGTTAGTGTAGCACAGGAAAGTGTTTAGTGTCAACTATCATGTTACTTAACCACCAAGTGATCTTAATTCAAGTCGATATAACAGAAATAGTAGTAAATATTATATTGAATCTTGTGTCAATAAACAAGAGACACTTATTTACTGTTAGTATAAATGATGATAAAAGTAAAAAATTTAACATAAATATTGAATTGACATAAGTTTTACATAATCTTCTACATGTCTAAATTTGGAAAAAAGTGTCTCAGAATACCAAGTTATTACGGCGGATCATGAGCGTGATGGGGTAGATAGGAGAAGCTGGAGAGGGATTTGCAAGAAATAAACAAAATAAGCACAACATGTGGAGGATATACTTGTAACTGGAAAAAAAATTCAAGACTAGTGGCATTTCGAGGGTGCATCTGTAATATATATAATATGTAACCAGCAACACAACCATTTAAATTGCATCTTGCCACACAAAAAAATAATTTAAATTCACACAAACACAAAAAATAATTTGAAGAACGCTCTCTAAATAAACACTACTTGCATGCGTTCTTTACCAACAAATCTTTTTTAAGTGAAAAGTAGAAGAAAAAGAGACAAGACGTCAGAAATAGACACATCCCAAAAAAACTAAACACAAATGGCCTACTTAGAGAATGACGCAAAAACGCACAACGGTTGTGCGAGCCAAACGGTCACACCAGACGAGTATGTGCTTAGGAAAACATGAATTTCCTAAAAAGGGAAAAAGAAAAGAAAAGTATAAATCTTGGAGCTTCAGAATCAGATGGTACGAAATTTAGATTAGAGATAAATATTTTTCAGTTAGATGAGAATTAGCAAATCCCATAATTCACATAATTTTATTTCATGCAAAAATTCAGCAAGATTTATTGTAATCAGACTGAAGGTTTTATGTACGTAGATAACATATTGTCTGATGGCTAATATAGTTTTTTAGGGGAACATGCAACTATATCTGAATATAGGAATTTATTTATTTTGGTGTTGATGGATTTGGGTTACCCATGCATTGTCATGTGTTGTTAAGCCCCGCTCCTCCGGCAATGGATGTGAAATGTCAAACTGAGCGGAGTAAAATATATTGTTGCGTCTCCTTTAGTTGTGATGAGATAGTGAATATTTTTTGGAAAAAATGCAATAAGTGATCATAGAAATCGTGTGGTACAAAAAAATACAACCGAGAAAATTTCTAATTACAACTTATAACCCGATGAATTGCAATTTTCAACCAAGAGAAAAAAATCAAAAGAAAAAAAGGTGGTTCGTTGGAGTAAAAACAAATTCACAACTTCAAATTTTACCACTTGCCTCTCCATATGAACAACACAAACATAGATAGAAAATGAAAAAATGTGTTCGTTGGAGTAGGCCACGGGGCACAAGCGGGCCAGGTTTGTAGTGTCCTATTATCCTTCTACCCGTTGGAAGCGGGTAGTTGTAGTTGCTCTATGAAGTTAGCCTCTCGATGTGCCCGCCACATTGTGGACCGTGAGTCCATGAGGCCTAGGTTTCACATGGGGCCCAGACGGTCTGCTATAGAACTTGGAATGGGTGGGGCCAACAGAAGCACAACGGAACCCGGCCCACAAAGTCCATATGTCGTAATTGTTGGGGAGCACGCCGAAACACTTCACTAGCACACTTAAAAATTTGAACCCCAGTACTCATCGATCGTTAGATCTGGGGCGGGCATGAGGAGCTCGATCTAGTAAACGATTTCGTTCACTTTGGGGAGGTTGCATCGAGCGAACCATTGCACGAAATCACTAATTAAGTGGTACCCCTTGCAAAGGTCACTCTCACCTTCTCTGATAATGACAAGCCGTGCATTGCATGTGTGCCACTTGTTGTGACCTGGGAGTTTTCCCTTTTTCATAGATTCAGTTTTTAAAAATGTTTTATTTCTTGAACCGTGTGTCCAACTCACGAACCGTTTTCATCTTTGATTTCTCGCATCAGGATCTCTGGAAAGGAGATCCCATGTTAATAGATTTCGAAAACTTATTTTTTTTCAAAAAAATCCAGAAATCAAAAAAACCAATAACTGAAACCAAAAAAAACTAATATCCCCCCAAAAAGAAAAAAGAAACATGAATCATAGTTGTGCTTTTTCACTTTTGTATAGGAAGGACAGTTGTGCTTTTTTCTTTTTGGGAGTTGTTCTCGTAGATGGACATGTTCTTTTCCGTTTTTGATATGCAAAGTTGTGCTTCTCGTGAAAACATACACTGTAGTTTTTCCTTTTACAAGAAGCACAACTATGTTCTTTTTCGGGAAGCACATATGTGCTTCTCATGCATGCATGTTCGGTGTTTTTATTTTCCTTTTCGAGAAAGCACATACACGCTTTTGGTGAAACCACATATATACTTGCTTCTGATGAAAGTACGTCTGCGCTTTTTCCTTTCTTGAAAGCATAGTTGTGCTTCACGAAAAAAACACCACTTACCAAAAAACAATTATTGTTTCACCACAACCTAATAAAAACTAGACAAAAGCCAAAAAAAAAAAACAAGACCAAGAAACATGTGGAAAAAATCCCAAGCGTGCGCCAGCGCATGAGATTTCGTTTTGGGGTGGGTAGATCTCGAATGACCGATACTTAATTAAGTCTGAGTGAAGTGACACAACATATACCAAAAAATAAGAAAGGGAAAATTAAAAAAATGCACAAACTTTCATGTAAAATCTCACGAATATAGCACCGATTGATACTTTTGACTGAGATTTAGCAATCCCGTTTTGTTTCTGGGACGCCTAAACTTTCCAAACGGGTTTGTGTGGGTTCCGATTACTCCAACTCCAACCAACCATTTTAACCATCATCACACACACACGCACGTGTGTTGCCACCTGGTCCACGGCCCGTGTGACAGTTCGTGGTCCGTGGTGAATAAAATCGTAGCCGGCAATCGTGCCTTGTGGTGCGGACCGCGTTGACGTACGCCTCCTTGTGCGTCTTCCTCACATTGGTCTCTGCCTCGCCCGAATTGAGTACACGAGTGAGCCTGAGCCAGTGGTTGCCCAGCCTACAGACTAAGATCTGCTCTGCAGGGCCCGCCCGCCCGCCTAATTAACCCCACTGCCGCTTGCTCGCCGGCGAGCTACCCTACCCGGTGGCCGCCGGCTGCCCGCACGAAACCTCAGCGGGCCCACACTATGCATATCTCCAAGTTTCTTTTGGAGCTTTCGCTGCCGTACGACCTGCCAAGCAAAACCAAAGTCGATCTGGATGGCACAGTGGAGGCGATGAGTCAAAGGTCAAAGCCCCCCGGTGCGTCATCTAGAGGGAGACGAGAAACCAGAAGCCGCCGCCGTGGCCCATCACCCCGCGGCAACACGTCCTCGCGCCATCCTCTTCTTCCCCGACAGCTCGCCAAACTCCCAACCATCTATCCATCCGCGCCGTCCATCCCGGCCCGTGCGCTGCCACAACCTCTTTCCAGGGTCGACTCGGAGCTGCGGACGCGCGCCATATAAGCACGCCCCGCGGCCTCCGAGCAACGCCGTGCCCGCCCCGACCTCAGACTCCCGTCGCCAGCCGCTCTCCTCCCCTCTCCTCCCCTCGCGCCGGCCACGATCGAGGCACACATGGCGACGATGACGACCACGACCACGACGAAGACGGCGCTGCGCCACCGCGGGTGCTGCGGGCACGCGCCGGCGCCGGAGTCGGAGGAGGACGGCCGCGACCTGGTGGCGCTGTCGAGCGCGGCGGCGGAGGGGCTGGGGAAGGAGGCTGCCAGGTGGGCCGGCGGGCTGCCGCGGCTGAAGCGGTTCGAGGAGCTGCCGGACTACCTCCGCGACAACGAGTTCATCCGCGGCGGCTACCGCTGCGAGTGGTCCGTCCGCGACGCGCTCCGCAGCGTCTTCGCCTGGCACAACGAGACGCTCAACGTCTGGACGTATGTATTCCCCTCTCTTCATCCTCTGCTTCTTGTTTCCTGCATTGTGTTTCTAGTTCATGTTCCACTGCTTGCGATCTGACTCCGGTTGTTGACGCAGCCATCTGGGGGGCTTCTTCCTGTTCCTGGGCCTCGCTGTCGCCGGCCAGACGGAGTGGCGGCCGGCCGGAGCAGCCGCGGCGCCGGGGTTCATGACGATGGTGATGACGTCGGCCAACGCGTCGTCGTTGGCGACCAACAACAGTTCGGTAAGAAAACGAAAACTCTGTCCTCACTCGACGACTAATCCTCCCGCATCTTCACTATAGTTTTTCTTCTTCTTTGTTGAGATCGCATCTCGGTAGTTGGGTCAGAACAGACTACGATTAATTCTAGTACTAATCGACTCGTATCTTTACTCGCTGGGTCGTCGCTGCACGATGGAGTAGCAATATAAATTATAAACTGAGGAGAATTCTTCAACCCTACCTGCTCTGTTCCTCCATGAAATCCAAGTGGAGTAGCATCATAAACTGGCCCAAAAATAATTAGCTGGACACCTTAGCTATACACACAGTTGGGCATGCTCTGTATCGACAACGAAACTAACTTAGGTGAGCAGGCACACACTGATCGATCGAGCTGGACGGCAGCTGTTTGTCGGAGGGAGGTTGTGGCGGTTAATTAACGAACCGCATTATCTGGTCCTAGACTAATCAGAGCTCCTCTGTCTGAATTCTGATGAGTCCAACGACCGGCAGCCGCAACGACCGATCAGAAATTGAACTTGTCGTGCCAGCTACAATGTAGTTGTAGTAGTATACTGCAGATTCTTATGGTTAATTCTGTTTTGGTTCGAGCAGAGCATGGCGATCCAGAGCGCGCTGGCGTCGGGCATGGGCGGCGCGGGGCACGTGGTGGCGCGGTGGCCGCGGACGGTGTTCGTGTTGGGGGCCATGACGTGCCTGTCGGTGAGCGCGGCGGCGCACCTGCTGGCGAGCCACTCGCGCCGCTTCAACCGGCTCTTCTGGCAGCTCGACTACGCCGGCATCGCCGTCATGATCGTCGCCTCCTTCTTCCCGCCGGTCTACTACACCTTCCTCGGCAGCCCCGCGGCGCAGCTCGCCTACCTCTCGGCCATCACGCTCCTCGGCGTGCTCGTCGTGGCGGCGCTCCTGGTGCCTGCCCGCTCGTCGCCGCGGCTCCGGCACCTCCGCGCCGGCCTGTTCGTGTCCATGGGGCTCTCGGGGGTCGTGCCAGCGCTGCACGCGCTCTGGCTCAACTGGGGCCACCCGGAGTGCTACCTGGCGCTGTCGCTCGAGCTGGCCATGGGGCTCGTGTACGCTACGGGCGCCGGCTTCTACGTCGCGCGCGTGCCGGAGCGGTGGCGCCCGGGCATGTTCGACTGCGTCGGGCACAGCCACCAGATCTTCCACGTGCTGGTGCTCGTCGGCGCCGTCACGCACTACGCCGCCACCGCCATCCTCATCGGCTGGCGCGACGCCCTGGCCGCGGCCGCGTCGGCGCTCTTGTGACGTCGCGTGTAGGATGCGATAATATTCATGTACGCGTAGGCGTAGGGCGTGCCATTGATTCGTTGATTCGTGTACCTAGCTTAGATGATTCTTTGAACATGTATCAGGTGATGTTTGTGCTCTTGCCTTCTTACTGTCAGTCTGTACTCTGTATTTCTGTAATGCTGAATGGTGTACAGCAACTGAGCTGCAACAGGAAAAGGGACGAGCACTACGATTTTTTAGTACTTGTAGTATATGAATTCTCTGTTCCTTTTGGCTACGAACACTAATGGTGTAATGCAAATTTATGCCCAAATCATAGTTCATACCTGAAACTGTGCCTGCCTATAGAATAGCACCCACAAGCAGGATGCATGAACAATGTCATAGGGACAATGACACCGTGGTCCTTTTATGCGAGGTTTGTAGTTCATTGACCGTAAATGTTCAACTACACGTTCATGTTTGGAGCTATTTTGAATGAATTTTGCCAAACTCATCGTAGACGGTCGACCGTTTGAAATTTCCTTTGACGAGTAGTTTCATCTCACAGTTTCACGCTAGGGTGCTATATTTTGTTACCTTGAATGTTGGGTGCGTGTTCATGTTAGGTTGCTTCATAAAAGTAATTGGTGATGTGTTCTGTTTGTGCTTAGCTGAGTTATACTTTGCTTTTTACTGTACTTATCGTTTCCCCCAGGGTTTGGCTAGGCACCTATTCCCCTAGGGTTTCCTAGGGTACACCCCTTCCTTCGGCGGCGCCGCCGAAGACCACCAATTTCTCACGTCAGATCGTTGTTTCCCTACCGTTGTCCGGTGGGTCGAGGCCGACTAACCCCAAATTTGCGAGTGCATGGCGGATCAAGGCAGTCCGGGGGGCGAGGGAGGCAAGAAGGGAGTTGCAGGAGAGGAGGCCTTGCGATGTGTGAAGGGATCGGGAGGCGGGCTGGAGCCGCCAGGTCCGTCCGTGGCGGAAGGGGATGTAGACGAGGGGATCACAAAAACCGCGGAGCCAGACCGGGAAGATGCAGATGAAACATACTGGGACCATTATGGACCCGATCCGAATCTTGAAAATGCTTTTGAAGGACTGAATCTATATGGCGAGGAGGAGGAAGATCTTGATCTATCATGAGAGGTGGATGAATTGATCAAAGAGGTTCGTTGGCTGGCGCTGTTTAGGGTTCACACTTTGCGTCCGCTTAGCCACGCTGCCCTACTGAAGTCGATGAGGAACGCGTGGGTGTGCGCGCAAGGGGTGACTTTCAATGGTATCACCTTGATTCTTTGCACGAGATTACACGAATTTATATATACTTGTAAATTGCTTGAAAATCGGCAAGCCACTTCATGAACCAAAGAACATCGGTTATGCTAATTTTCAGCTGGATGAAAACAATTGGCGTTCATTCGTTTTTCTGTCCGTCCGATCGCCGTGTTTAGATTTGTGTTGTTCCTTTTTTTTCGAATCTCTGGGCTGTTTGGTCGTTATCGAGCCCGCATATTTTTTTGGGAGAGACCCGTTAATCGCGTGCCCGCGCCTCCCCTCGCTGAGTGCCCTCTCATTTCTATTTTTTTTCTTTCATTTTCCTCTAGCTCCTCTCGTCTCTTCCCCTTCCATTTCCAGTGGCGGAGACCTCCGTGAGTTGAGAGATGGAGTCATGGCAACTTTGATTGGGAGATCTCCTTTGGTGGGCCCATGAGAGGGTTTCGATCTGTGTGGTGCTCGTGTGATGGGTAGGGGATCGTATGATGTGATCTGCGGGTGCTCGTGTGCTGGGCTCTGTTTCCCTGATTCTGTTCGTGTCCTGGGGTTTCGATCTGTTAGTTCGTTTGGATCTGAGCACCTGCTGATTTTTACATCTTGGTATCCCTTTGGTACGCGCTGAGTTTGATTTGGTTGGTGAGATGAGGGGTTGGTCTCTCTGTTGTTGTGCTTGGAGAAATTTAGGTCATCAGTTTTACTTTGTATGCTCATGTTGTACCTTCAGACCCATATATTTATACCTGATGCAGTTTCACTTGCAACAGAAGCTCATACTTTCTCTTCAACCACAGAAGCAGCAGAAACATTCTGCAGAAGCTCTAAATAGATCCTTTTTTACCTGATATTCTCTGCATTGAGGAAGAACAACAGAATAATACTCGCCCCCCGGACCTGGAAAAAATGCAAGTAATTTTTTAGAGATTCATGTACTGGAACTATCATTCCCTGACATTTCCTCACAAATCTGAAACACTTTTAGCTAGGGCGGCTGTAAGATCTGCTTGATGCTTGGCTAAATCCATTTTACTCTGTTATAGCATGTTAGAGGGTTCAGTTTCTCTAGTGTAAGTGTTGATTGTCCCTTGTCTTCTGTTCTCTAATGTATTCCATTTAGGTGGAGATGGTAGTTCTGTGGGATTTCCATGTATTTACTGTAGTTTTGCCTTTGTAATTTTAGTTGGTTTGCCACTGTATTATAGGATGCTTGTAACTGTTTATCATTGTAATTCATTGTAATTCATGTGTGTAGGAACTGTAATTGTAGTAATTTAGTTCTGACTGTTTAGTATGTGGTTAGTCTTGATATTGTAATTACAATGGTTCACCTTGAAATTTTTGCTTGCTTAGTGTAATTCCAATGATTTAGCATATGGTTAGTGTTCCAAATTGAATTCCGGTGGTTTGCTTAGTCTAACACAGAGCTATATCACTGTAGATTTTGCTTACTTAGTGTAATAGCTTTGTAATTCCAGTGATTTCGCATTGTTTATGATTGTAATCCAGTTTTTTTTCTTGGTTTACACTATAATTTTAGGTGAGTTGTAAACCATTGTATTTTTTGCTTTATTCTCCAGCGATATCTCTGTATTTCCACTGGATTAGTACTGTAATATTTATTGATTTCGACTGTAATTCTAGTGGTTTGAACTCTAATTTTTATTGATTTCAACTGTAACTCCAGAGTTCTAGCTTTGTAATTCCAGTTGGTTATGATTGTAATTCCAGTAGTTCTTTTCTTGGTTTTCTATTGTAATTTAACATGACTTTCAATGTAATCCTTTGTAATTTTTCGTTTATATTTTTCCAGTGACATTGCTCTGTATTTCCGGTGTCTTATTACTATAATTTTTATTGATTACGACTGTAATTCCAGTTGTTTCTTAGTGATCTAGCTCTGTAAATTTTATTTGATTTTTACTGTAATTCCAGTGTTTTTAGAGTGATCTAGCTATCTAATTCCAGCAGCTGTTTTTTTTCCCGGTGATCTAGCTCTTCCAGTGGTTTAGTACTGTGAACATTATTTGATTATTACTGTAATTCCAGTTGTTTTTAGAGTGATCTAGCTATGTAGTTCCAGCGGTTTAGCTTTTATTTTTCCAGTGATCTAGCTATGTAATTCCAGTGGGTTAGTGCTGTATTTTTAGTCCTTGATACAGCGACAGTGGTGACAGAGAATCCGGCTACATGCCAGTCAAAATTGAAGAATTCCTGCCCTTCTTCTTTGCTCTTGAATTGGATCCCTACCTCAGGTTTGGTTATGTTCCTTAAGTTCCCATCCTTTGCTGCTGCTTCTTCATTTCCCATAAGGACAGTTCATCACCATGAGGTTGTTCTGAAGTTTGCTTGTCTCTCATAGATCTGTATTGCCTCCTGGTTCTTGCTCATTTGGTATATTGTCTGATGTGTGGGATGTAGATGTATTTTGCTAGTCTTAGTTCATGTTTCAGTACTAGTTGTATTTTTTATAGTGCACAAATAATACTGGTTTAGTCCAACATTTAGACCAAGTGCTAGTTCAATAGTTACTGTAAATTGAACATTCAGACCAAGTGTTCAGCACAGATAATACATGTTTCAGTACTAGGTTTAAAATTCAGACCAAGTACTAGGTGTAACATTCAGACCAAGTGCTTCATGATGAATTTACAGTTCCCAAATAAGCAGTTTTTTCAGTCTTGTTTCTCCTGAATGGATTTTGGGATATTTTGTTTCTTGTATCCGTGGTTCCTCTGAATGCTTGTTTTTTTCTAGGAGTTGAACTAGGTTCACTGTAACACCTAATTATGTTCTTGCTTTTCCTGTTCTTGTTTTGATTCCCTGATTTTTTTGAGCAAACTGGTAAACCATGTCAGGTTTCTGCAAAGTAGGAGAGGGATCTGTTCACGATGCAAAATCTGTTCACAATTGAAGTGTGTGTTTAACGCAAGTAGAGGTGGATCTCTTTGGTTACCTTTGTCCCCTGCGTTTCTTCGGCCATGGATTTCTTCAGGTTTGTGACCAGCTCCTGCATGAATCTCCCTCACTTGTTCTTCTCGTACCTTCTTCCTGTTCTTTCCCCTCCATGGATTTCTTCAGGTTTGTGCCCCAACTGATGTATGAATCTCCCTCACTTCTTCTCGTACCTTCTTCCTGTTCTCCCTCTCCATGATTTGCTTCAATTTTTGCTGAGGACGATGGTGAGATGTGGGTTATGTGAGATCTGGTTTGGTCCTTCCCTCCCTTGTGTACTTATTGGCGCGGTGAGATGTAGTAAGTAGCTTTTTGTGTCTAGTTTGTTATTATTGGCGTGGTTCAGTTTGCTAGTACTTTTCTGTTCGAGTTAGGAAATGTGCATCTGTACACCCGTTAAATGTTGGGTTTGCCTGTTCTTGTTGGTGCGGTTCTTGAAAAGGCGGGGACTGAGTCGAGCAGGAGGACAGGGGACCGGGGACAGTTGTCAACTCCTACTAGGTCGAAAATATGACTGAAAGCAAATTCAATTTCAGCCGGATGTCATTTAGACACTCCCAAGAACAAAGGGAGCAATGGAATTAACTCTACAAATAGTGTTAATGGCTGCACGTGCCAATAAAAAGAGAGAAAGACATGATAAAGGAGGTGACATGCACACATGTTAATGTTAAATTGATTTGTGGGCTAGCATGGTTGATTGGCTCTAATTAGTATTGGATTTGAGTGACTGGTCACTTCCATATGAATTAAGCCGGATTGTAAGTAACATTATATTCCGGGATTGTTGCTATATATGAGAGAGGCCTTGTAATTAATGAATTAATCCTTGCCGAGTTCATCAATCTTGCGTTAGTAGTTCACTTTTTAAGACTTTGGTGATTCGTGAGATAATCCCAATAAAGGGAGGGAGTAGTTTTCAACTGGTGCACATTTTTTACTAGACCTCAGCCTACGTCTTTCTGTTGCCGTCAGGTGGCACGGTGAGAATATTGTTGTGTCGCATTGATATACGTCTCGGTGGAGATGTCAACTACTTCTCTCGTTGCAATGCACGGGCATATATGCTATTTCAAAAAAAAAGGACGCTGGTAACTTTCACACATGTGGCACAATGAATACTCGACCACACGACCCATCCTGTCGTACTCAGGAGACAGCTCACACGACCTTGTGTGACCAAACATTAAAACCGTACAGACGACCTTGCGTGGGCGAACATTAAAACTGCCCATACGTTTGGGCGCAGCTAAAACGGCCCACACGACCCTGTGTGGCAACTGCTCACCCCCACACCGTGAGCGCGAACACGTGTGTAATCAACTTTAGTTGCCATATGTAATTAATTGTAGTTGCCATGTATCATTAAGAGGTTTTTTAACATGCTCCCTCTTACCCCCTCTTTTCATATGAGAGGTAAGAGTATATAATATATCTGAGCCGTTGATTGTATTAAGTAGTGAGTTTGATTAAGTCTTACCTTCTTACATCTTATATGAAAAAGGGGGTAAGAGGGAGCATCTTAAAATTGCTTCATTAAATATAGTTGCCATGTGTAACTAATTGAAATAGCCACGTGTGGTTAAACCATAGTTGCTATGTATGATTAACCATAGTTGTCATCTGTGATTAACTAGTTGTCATATATGCACACCTGTAGTTGTCGTGTGTGGTTAAACCATAGTTGTCATGTATGGTCAACCATAGTTGATGTGTGCGATTAACTAGTTGCCACATATGCACACATGCAGTTGCCATGTATCACCATGTGAGCGTTATGTGGGCGAAGAGCAGTTTCACCCACATGTTCAGAAGAGGGTCGTTCGGGCGAGGAGCACCCATACGTATGGCACTAAACGATAACACCCACACGACGCTGGGTGCTTACATGGCTCTTCACCCAGATGTCAATTGCTTTAAAATTCGTGCAAATGAATCAAACGGCATCAAGCACGTGTGGGCTTGTTGATAAGTGCCATGGACGTTATCATTTAAGAAAAGGAATGCATCTCTACCAAATACTAGATGAATGAATGGTTCCCATTTCCACATGAATAACATAAAACATGACAATTCCTCTAAAGAAGAATAATGTTAATTCATTTCTAAGGCCATGTTGACGAAGGCATACACGATTTATAGTTATGTTTTGGATCCAGACAGGAATCGTATCAAAATCATGAAATCTCTAATACAAATTACGAAATTGCACAGACCACAGAGCACAGCAAAAATCCAGGGAAATGATAGATTTGTTTTCTAAAAAAGGATAGAATTATTACGAGATTCGTGTCCATTTCCAAACGCCCGTCCATGAGACACGACAGAGGATTTATTAGATAACAAACTAGCTAGGTTTGAAAGCAAAATCGCTTCAAATTGTTGAGAGAGCAGAAAACATAAACTAGCACACCCGATTGATTATTCAGAGAGCACGTAGTCGATCAGTCGAACACGACGAGCTTCTCGTACAAGGGCCCGGCGATGGCCTTCTCCATGACGGACCTCGGCGTCATGGTGACTTCTTTTCCTTTCTTCAATTCTTGTTCTTCTTCTTGTTTTGAATTCCCGTCTCCCTTTTGTAGTTCTTCTTCTTCATCCTTTTGTTGTTCTTCTTCCTCTGGGTCTGGGCCGAGGAAGAGCTTGAGCATGTTCTGGGAGAAGCCGCTGACGAGCGCCACCCCCTTCTGCTCCGACGTGACCGGCACGGACCTCGAGTCCCGCAGGTTCCAGAAGACGATCTGCGGTATGGCGTCGGCGTACCCGGCCTCGGTGTACTTCCTGGTGATGGCCTCGTAGTCCGTCTACCATGGCCTGGCCGACGCCTGGTCGAACTCCATGTCGCTGAACACGAACACCTTCTTCACCATGCTCTCGGGCGGCAGCTTGCCCGCGACGGCCACGTGGAGCAGCTGGTCGAACACCGCCTGGAAGTCGGTGTTGAAGCCCCACTCCATGCGCTGGATGAACTGGGCCTTCTCCCAGAGGGTGTCGCCGACGACGTGGTGCAGCTGCGGCGCCGCGCTGAAGGTGATGACGCGGTGGCGCCACGGCTCGTCGCAGAGCTCCGAGAGGAGGAGGCCCAGCGAGACGCACACGTCCATGGGGTGGCCGGACATGCTGCCCGACACGTCGCACACGGCGAGGCAGTTGTTGAGCTTGCCCAGCGCCAGCAGGTCGTCCACCGTGTGTTAGCCTAATCCTGCCCTGTTGTTTTTCTGTCAGTTTCGTCAGGTTCAGAGAATAACGCTGCAGTGGCAGCCGTAGCTAGGTTCAGTTATCTTTCAGTTAACTTTGGATTCGCTTGATTAGTTAGCTTAGGCCGCAAGATGCGTTCTGTGCGATCTGTGGCGACATAGTAGGAGTGGCAGGAGTGCGCTCGAGGTCGTGGGATGGCACGATTTGGTAGCCTGAGCGAGTCTCGCTGCACGTTTGTTTCGTTCTCTGAATAAAAGGAGCAGAAATCAGAAAAGCTGCAACAGTTCGCAGCGCAAATCTCTCTCGCCTCTTGAGTTCTCTCTCGGCTTCGTTCTGAATCCACAACAACAACAATTGGCATCAGAGCCTTCTGAGATCCATGGCTGGAGGGCGTGGGACGCGGCATGGCGCTGGTGGCGTCGCTCCGCATGGCGGCGCTGGGAGCGAGCAGCAAGGCGACGGCAATGGCGTCCAGCAGGAACCTAGCGGCAACGAGTCGCAGGGCACCGGCGGCGCTGGTGACGGTGCGCAACGCCTCGGCTCCAGGTCACCGGCGCGCCATCGCAGGTTGTCGCGCTCTCCTCCGCCGCGTCGTGGGCGGCACGGCGAGCTGGTGGTGCGCGAGCGAGTGGTGAGGGAGAGCGGCGGCTCTGCCCAATATCCGACACTCACTCGCACCAACTACGTCGACTGGGCTATGATGATGCGCGTGTAACTGCAGGCACAGGGCCTGTGGGAGGCCGTGGAGTACGGCGACGGCGACCGCGATGATCGCGCCGCGCTGGCCGCGCTGCTCCGCGCGGTGCCTCCGGAGATGATCCGCGCCCTAGCCGGCAAGGACTCGGCTAAGAAGGCGTGGGACACCTTGCGCACGATGCGCATGGGTAGCGAACGCGTGCGGGAGGCCAGGGCGCAGACCCGCCGACGCGAGTTCGAGGAGATACGCTTCCGTGATGGTGAGTCCATAGAGGATTTTTCTCTTCGTCTTACAGCGATCGTCAACGAGCTGGAGCTCCTGAACGACCCGGTGACCGAGTACCGCGCCGTGCTCAAGTTCCTCCGCGCGGTGCCTCACAAATTCCGGCAGATGGCATTAGCCATCGAGTCCTTCGTCGACCTGCGCACGCTGTCGATCGAAGAGCTCTGCGGGCGTCTGCGGTCCGTGGAGGAGAGCTACGCTCTGGACGACGTCGACCGCGGCGTCGGCGAACTCCTCCTCACAGAGAGGGAGTGGATCGCTCGGAGTCACCATCAAGGCCAAGGCTCCTCCTCCTCCTCCGGCGCGAAGGAGGGGAAGGGGCAGTCCGGTCCGCGACCGCAAGGCGGCGAGCGGGGCAGTGGACGCGACGGCGGCAAGAAGCCCGCCGACGGAAAGCGGAAGGGAAAGTGCCGTTACTGCAATATTCCTGGCCACTGGGCCAGGGAGTGCAGGAAGGCGGAACGCGATCGCTAGAACCAGGGCGAGGCGGCGAACCTAGGCGAGGCGGATGTGGAGCCTCCCGCGCTCCTGCTGGCCACCGTTGAAGAGGGCAAACTCCCGATCCAGGCCTCGGGCACGGCGGGCAAGGTGCAGGCGGCACCAGTTCGCGCCCAGGCAGTCTACCTCAACGAGGAACGTGTGGTTCCGGTCACCACTGGAGCGCGCGGCACCTGGTACCTGGACACCGGAGCCAGCAGCCATATGACCGGGGCGCGCGACGCGTTCACCAGCCTCGACGACACCGTGCATGGCTCCGTGCGCTTCGGGGACGGCTCCCTCGTCACGATCAGTGGCAAGGGGAGCGTCATGTTCCGGTGCGCGAACGGCAACCAGCGCGTGCTCGCGGACGTGTACTACATCCCCAAGGGCCAACATCATCTCTCTCGGGCAGCTCGACGAGAAGGGTTGCAGGTCCGTGATCGAGGACGGACATCTCTGCGTGTACGACCAGCAGCGGCAGCTGCTCGTCCGTGTCAAACGCACGGCGAACCGGCTGTACGTGCTGCGGCTGGACCTGGCCATGCCTGTCTGCTTGGTGGCCAAGCTGGATGAGCCAGCGTGGCTGTGGCACGCACGGCTCGGGCATCTTCACTTCCGGGCGGTGAAAGCCATGTCCACGAGGGGCATGGTGCGTGGGATGCCGCAGGTCGATCACGTCGACGAGATCTGCGACGGCTGCACACTCGGGAAGCAGCATCGCCTGGCGTTCCCGCGCGCGAGTCCACACCGTTCAGAGTGTGCACTGGATCTCGTGCACACCGACCTCTGCGGCCCGATCAAACCAGCTATAGCAGGCGGTAACCAGTATTTCCTATTAGTAGTTGATGATTATAGCAGATATATGTGGCTCGAGGTCCTCAGGTCCAAGGACGAGGCGTTTTCCCGCTTCAAGAAGATCCAGGCAATCGCGGAGGCGAAGCAGAGCTGTCGCCTGCGCGCGTTCCGCTCTGACAGAGGGGGCGAGTTCAATTCTGGTGAGTTCAAGGCCCATTGTGAGACGAACGGCATCGCCCACCACACCACTGTGCCCTACTCGCCGCAGCAGAACGGCGTCGTCGAGCGCCGCAACCAGACGGTGGTTGAGATGGCCCGGTGCATGCTGAAAGGCATGGGCATGCCGGCCACGTTCTGGGGCGAGGCGGTAAAGTGCGCCGTCTACAT
Organism: Triticum urartu; assembly: GCF_056163025.1. NCBI lineage: Eukaryota > Viridiplantae > Streptophyta > Magnoliopsida > Poales > Poaceae > Triticum > Triticum urartu. The sequence continues at coordinate 698,630,984 of NC_141879.1, forward strand.
CCTCAACAGAGCTCCGACCAGAAGCCTCAACGGCGTGACGCCGTACGAGGCCTGGAACAAGAGAAGCCCCACTGTCGAACACCTGCGCACGTTCGGCTGTGTGGCTCACATGAAGAAGACAGGACCCGGAGTGACGAAACTCTCGGATCGCTCCGTGCTCACCGTGTTCATCGGGTATGAGGAGGGCGCGAAGGCCTATCGAGTGTACGACCCGGCGGCAAAGCGAGTGCATGTCACTCGCGACCTGGTGTTCGAGGAACGGCGCGCGTGGAAATGGGCGGGCGACACCGGCTCTGCAAGCGGCGGCGAACCGCTGTCGCCATCCTTCTCTGTGACGTACAGCACCGAGACCGGAGAGCACCTGGTCGACACCGGTGACACGGACGGGCACTCGGGATCGCCTGACGATGTCAGACATTCATCGCCGGCGGTCGCCACGCCAATGAACGCTACACCCTTGCCGACAGGGGACCGGCGCACTCCTCCCACACACGACAGCGCCCTGGACACTGCAGTGGACGCTGACGTGGTCCAGAGATACAGGTGCCTGGCGAGTGTGTACGACGCCACCAAGCCCGTGCCCACTCCACCAGAGGCGCCCGATCCAGCGTTCGACGACGACAAGCTCGAGACTCTGCCTCGCCACGGCGGACGAGCCGGTGTGTGTCGAGGAGGCGCTGTCCTCCCCCGAGTGGAGGGCAGCAATGGAGGAGGAGATGAAGGCCATCGCCGACAACAACACGTGGACGCCCGCAGCGCTGCCCACCGGGTCGCGAGCGATCGGGCTGAAGTGGGTCTTCAAGTTGAAAAAGGACGCCGACGGGAACGTGGTGAAGCACAAGGCCAGACTCGTCGTCAAGGGGTACGCCCAGCGCCAGGGGGTGGACTTTGACGAGGTATTTGCACCAGTGGCGCGGATGGAGACGGTGCGCGTGCTGATCGCGCTCGCCGCGCATGCAGGCTGGCCTGTTCACCACATGGACGTCAAGTCGGCCTTCCTGAACGGCGATCTCGCTAAGGAGGTCTTCGTCCACCAACCAGAAGGGTTCATCAACGACGACAACCCGCACGGCGTCCTCAGGCTCAGCAAGGCGTTGTATGGGCTGCGACAGGCACCACGGGCATGGTATGCAAAGCTCGACGCATCACTCTGTGAGCTTGGTTTTGTGCGCAGTCCCCTGGAGCATGTCGTGTACAGGCGCGGTAGCGAGACCTCATTCCTGCTGGTTGGGGTCTACGTTGATGATCTGATCATTACGGGGACAGACGGCATCGACATCGCTGCGTTCAAGGCCGAGATGCAGCACTTGTTCAAGATGAGCGACCTCGGGTTGTTATCTTACTATCTCGGGATTGAGGTGAAGCAGGAGCACGGCAGGATCACTCCCTGCCAGCGTGGGTATGCCGAGAAGGTGCTTGAGCGCGCCGGCATGGCCGGGTGCAACCCGAGCCAAACTCCCATGGAGGTGAGGCTCAAGCTCTGCAAGGAGGACGGTTCGCCACCGGCGGACGCAACTGAATATCGCAGCATCATAGGATGCCTGCGCTACCTCGTCAACACACGCCCCGACATCGCTCTGGCCGTCGGAGTGAGAAGCCGGTACATGGAGGCGCCCAGCACACGCCATTGGACCGCGGTGAAGCAGATCCTCAGGTACATCCGCGGCACTTTGCACTATGGGTGCAGCTACATGAAGGGCTCCGGAGCTCCGTCACTCGTCGGCTTCAGCAACAGTGATCACGGTGGCGATGTGGACGATCGCAAGAGCACATCAGGCGTGGTGTTCTTCCTCGGTGGCAGCGTAGTCACCTGGACCTCGCAGAAGCAGAAGGTGGTGGCAACTTCGTCCTGCGAGGCAGAGTACGTGGCCGCGGCGGCGGCGACGTGCCAAGGGGTGTGGCTGAGTCGCCTCCTGGCTGATCTGACGGGGCGGTCGGTGGAAAAGTTTCAACTCTACATCGACAACAAATCCGCGATTGCCCTGAGCAAGAACCCGGTGCATCACGACCGGAGCAAACACATCGACATCAAGTATCATTTCATCCGTCAGTGTTTGGAAGAGAACAAGCTCGACGTTGATCACGTTGGCACTGACGAGCAGCTCGCAGATATCCTCACCAAGGCGCTGGAGAAGATCAAGTTCGTGGAGATGCGGGCGAAGATTGGTGTGGCAGGCTTAAGGGGGTGAATTGTTAGCCTAATCCTGCCCTATTGTTTTTCTGTCAGTTTCGCCAGGTTCAGAGAATAACGCTGCAGTGGCAGCCTTAGCTAGGTTCAGTTATCTTTCAGTTAACTTTGGATTCGCTTGATTAGTTAGCTTAGGCCGCAAGATGCGTTCTGTGCGATCTGTGGCGACATAGTAGGAGTGGCAGGAGTGCGCTCGAGGTCGTGGGATGGCACGATCTGGTAGCCTGAGCGAGTCTCGCTGCATGTTTGTTTCGTTCTTTGAATAAAAGGAGCAGAAATCAGAAAAGCTGCAACAGTTCACAGTGCAAATCTCTCTCGCCTCTTGAGTTCTCTTTTGGCTTCATTCTGAATCCACAACAACAACACCGTGCGCCTCCACTGCAGGTTGGCGACCTCGGGGTCGAAGTAGGCGGACGTCAGGATCTCGTGCGGCAGCAGCGCGCCCGCCGCGATCTTCACTTTGCCGGCCTCCACGTCGGCGAGGTAGCGGGCGAAGCGCGCTTGGTCGTAGTAGACGAAGTGGTCCTTGTAGTTCTTCATGGCGACGGAGGACACGCGCGTGTACACCACTTTCGCCCACTCGCCCGCTGAGATGAATATCTCGGGGAGCTTCAGGGCATGGCGGAGCGGCACGTACGCTTCCTTGCGGAGGCGCTCGCATACCCGGTAGGTGTAATGCGCGTCCGGCAAGTCCTCGGGAAGATCGCGGGCCGAGCACTTGGGGAAGAGGCGGCGCGCGATGGCCTCGCAGATGAGCGTTGAGCGGTCGTAGCAGCTGTCGACCGACGGGCACCACTTCCCGGCCAGCGAGAGATCCATGTTGCCTTCCGAGAGCTTCTTCAGGTCCTCGGCGAGAAGGTCGGCGAACACCTCCGCCGTCATGTCGTGCAGGAGGCGGTAGTTCTGGTCGCGGGTGTACCTCTGGACGGCCGTCGCCGCGGCGTCCGCGCGCTTCTTCCTGCGCGCGACGGCGGCTTGGGCGGCCTCCTCCAGATCACGCCTCTGGCTAGCTGCAATGCGCGCCCTCCTCGTGCGCTTCTTGTTGCGGCGCGCGAGCCCCGACACCTCAATCCTCCGGCCGCGGCTCGGCATACGCGTACGAGATCGGAAACGGGCGAAGCGAGCGTAGGCGGGGTGGGCGTGCGCGCGGGCCACGAGCCCTCCTCCCTCGGCGGCGAGGCGGGCCTGCTTCCCCGGCTTCCTGGTGGAGACGCCGCCGTGGATGATGCGGTGGAGGATCTCGCGGAGGTCCTTGAGGTAATCCTCCCATTGTAATCTATACTTCGGTTGCATTGGCAACCTTCGCACCTCTCCCCTTGCACCTCTACGAACAGTCGCATTTCTTGATCGTGTCTGTTCCTCTTGTATATATACCGAGAATCATTCAATGGAATTGATAGTTGATTCATTCGATCCTCTCTCGATCTCGATTCGAAACACGTTATCAGCACGCTCCCGTAGAGCGACTTCATCAGCGCGGCGCAAATCCCTGCCGGTGGCTAGCGAAACAGCCGCGACGTCGTTCCTCCCGGCCATTGCTAGCCTTTTTGGCTACCGACGGTGGAGGCCCTAGCGCCCCAGGACACCACCGGCAACGCCCGCTCACCCCTTCTCTTCTTCTCCTTGAAGAGAGCCGGCGCACGGCCTCAGCGCGTGGTGCCCTCCTCTGTGAGGGCCGGCCTTCAACCTTGAGCCCTCAACGCTGCCGTGGCCCTCAGACCCGGCGTGCCAGCGCGCGGTGGCAGCAGTGTGGTGGCGCCCGCCTGACGACCTCCGGCGGCACGGCGCCCGGCGTTCCATCGCTGCTTCCCCCGGGCCTGAATCGCGGCTCCTCGCGAACGAAAGAGGCAACGGCGGTCGAAGAAAATGGTGGCCAACGACCATCGACGCTCAGATCGCGGCGGCGCCCAGCCCGTCTCCATAGGCCATGACCGCTCATAGCGCACCTGTCGGCACTCCTCCCTTCGACGGAGAAGCCAAGGACTGGCTTGTGGCTTCGCCCCATCGGCACGGTGCCAAGAATGCCTCGGCCTCCAATGCCAAGCGCGGCGGTGCTCCGTCCGGCTCGTCGCAGAAGAGGCTCTAACCGGCGGCCTACGGCCTTGGCGATGGCGACCAACGCCTCCCAGCGTAGGTCCCTGGACGCCTGGCTCCTCGGAACACGGCGACCCTGACGTGTGCTCCCGACTTCCGACGCGCAGCATGCCGACGCCCTCCGGCGCAGAACGCCCGTGGTCCACAGCCTGCACGCGCAAGCAGCAGCGTCGGCGATGTCCTCGACTACTATCTCCCGATGGCAATCACTGGGGCTTGGTTCAAGAGTTCTAAACTCTGATGTAGAACCACACGTCCACACGGGAGAAAGAGATAAGAAGCCTTATCTCTTCGCGAGTTTTGAACTATAGCCCATGTTGCTTTACCTATTTCCACAATAGGCCAAAACTCGTGTCTATAAGTCTTGCGGCTAATTCTTGGACTTTTCAGGATAATTCAACATGGTACAACTACTAGTGCTATTCATTAGCACTTGTCATATTTAGACCATGTATGTATAGATATGCATTTCACCCATTTTTTGTTGAGTTTTAATATTCCAGAAATGTGTGTGTTGATATTCAACATGTTCAATGCGTTTGCTATTGCAATTCCCTATACAACAACATTGCTTTGCTTGAGATTTTTTTATCTCTTGCAAAGATAAATTTAGTACCTCTAGAGTACTGATTTGTGATTGAGAATTTTCTTCTCTCGCAAAACAATCTCATTGCGATTGAGATTAATTTTCTCTCATAAAATATTAATTTACACTGCTGAATTATCTTGAAACTTGATACAAGATCATCTCATTTAATTTGAGGTCTATACAATTCAAGTTTTTCACTTGAGCATCAAGTTTGCAACATCATTACTATTCATTATAATAGTGGTGTATTTTTGTTGAGTATGATGTATTCCGGAATGTATGTATCTCCATGTTCGCTACATGTCAAGAATAATACATCTATTTGCAATTGAGATTTTTAATTTCTTGCAAATACATATGAAAAATTCAAGGTGTCATCCTTAGCTATTTGAGATTCACACTAATGATTTCGAGCCACCTTCTTGAAATCTATTAATTTTGCAACATTACGATGTATTTATATTACGCAATCTGTAATATAAATAAATTACCGCTTTTTCACCGGGGATGATATGTTCTATGTGTTTACCACATTGACATTCTTCATGAACATGTCACAGCGGTCGAGATTTATTTCTCCCGCACAACAAACTTGTAAATTTTTGACAATAACATCTCCCTCATTATATTAGGAAAACACAAGGTAATGAGTTCGATCTACTGCCCATGTGCAGACTATCTCTATTACTGTGAGATCTGTATGATCTTCAATGTGTTATGTTTCCACAATTGAGGTTGAGCATTTTCAAGTTATACACTTGAGTCAAATTTTTGCATTCTTTTTACAAAACCATGATGGTTTTTAATTTACTTCTTGTAAATTAATTATCTCTGGCTTGCCCCTATAAGTAATAGATGGCTAACAATTTGAGGCACTTGCCCTCAATGGCCACAACTTACTTAAGCGGCTTATGGACATCAAGATCAGTCTTGCATCCCATGGGATAGCGCCTGCAATCCAAGCCACGCCACTGGGACGCAAAGGACCTCAAGGGTAATGGTTTGAAACTCACTTCAAACCCTCAACCTGACACCATCAAGCTGTCACGAGACCCTATGAGCATGGAGAGCATGAGGGTTGAATATGCATCAACCGACATGTTTGGAGACTATACATTTAGTCCCTTAGTCTCCTTAGTGATCTATTTTTATGTCCATTTATGATGTTCTAATAAGAACATGATTATTGTTGTCATCATATATTGTATATCACAATATATTGTATCAGCATTTTCATACAAATTCATTTGTATGTATTCTATATATCTGACAGTGATTTTCTTGAGAATCTTCATGTCTATATATAGATTTCTACGGGAGTCAATCCGATGAAAAATGATATGTGCCTTGTGGACATATGCACCGCAAACTCTATACTCAAGGAAGTCCAATGTTTCTACTCTCATTGAGAGAAAGGAGATATTTTTAAATCGCTAGACGCAATGAGGTATTTGTTGGCTCAACTCGAGTCATATTTACTATCCCTGTGGGTACTCGAGTAACATCGGGATGCTTTATTGCTTCCCGGGATTAACTCGTACCCTACTAAACTATGGAGGTATCCGTCAAAATAGTTTCCATAGCGAAACTTGTGATGACAACAAAGAGAAATAACTTCTCTTTACCATGTGCAACGGATATGGCAAGCACATTCTCTGTGTATCATCTAGATTGTACTACACATACAATACAACCCGTAGCACATGTTGCTTACGAGATAGTTTTCCAGAGTGTCTTGTACATGACAAACTTGGCATACTCGCCTTCGTCATCGAGACATTGGGTTGAAATCAAAACTATCAGCAATTCCAGTAGTTTATGATTATTTTGATGCTAAATACTAACACAATTTGGATTTTATGTGCGCTACAAGTAACACAGGGAAGCTAATTTTAAGGCTCGCACACCTTAAAGTCTACGTTGAACCACTCAGACTCGTTGAATGCATCAAGTTGAGGGAAGTGGCTCTTCCCATCCATTGACCAGACTATTTAGGTATTCCATGGTTCTAAAAGACATATCTATATGATGATCTTAAGTGTGTGCTTTATTCACACGAAACCATTGGCTCATTATCCTGACATCGATTTCAAGCAAATCGAATGGATAACATTGCAAAATTCTCCTTGAGTGCCTTCTCTATGGCCCTTGGATTGAAGTTTAGCAATTTGTCCTAATGTTTAGACTCAAAATGGTTTGGTAGAATCCTATCCAAAGTGTTAACCTCATTGCATTATCTTTACTTTGGAATTGCAACTTACCAACTTTACGTTGGAGTCATGCAGTTTTACACGCTCATGACAGAACTGCATAATATTATTCCACTCTGTTTTTGATATGTGGATATCTACCAAGTATTTCCTATCTGCGGTAATTCGGTTGCATACCGATATCACCACCCGACATACATCATTGGCTCCTCAACATATAGTTGGGATCTATGCGAGGAATAACTGTATTTCCGTCAATACGTCGAGCCCCTCGCATGGGGAGTTATTCAAGGCTAGTATGCTGATTCAATGAGGAACATTTCCAGGCATTAGGGGGAGATTTCAAGTACCATAAAGAATGCCAGGAAGTTAGTGGATTGTTCAACACATTATCTGCCTCAAATCCACATACTCAAAGATCTGAACCATGCGTTCAGAAGATTTGCAACGCATTGCAAATAACCTGCCGGATTCATTTACTGACTATAAAGGTGTCACGCAATCCTACAATCCTGCAAAAATATGTCGAAAAGAGTGGAGGTACCATCTAAAACCACTCAACTCCTCGTTCAAAGCAATATGGGGAGAAGTATGACAATAGTACATCAGGATTCAGCTTCTTGCTAGCAAGGATATCAAGGCCTCCGAATCAGTAAATGCAGGTCAACTTCATGTTGACAGACACCTAATGGGTAGTATACACCCAGTGGATGGGAAACCTCCACCAACCCAGGTCAGAGTGCACACAATGACCGGGACATCGGAATACCCGACTCAATCGCATTGGGAAATTGCGAGTAGTCACCATGGGTAACGATATTTCCATCAATTATATATTGATATATAGATTCTGGAGAATCAAATAACCGGAAGTCTACAATTGTCGACATACATTTCTTAACTAGATTGCAAAACCTTTCACATGATTCAGGTCCAAAGACCATGGCCATGGCAAAGTGTGAACAACACTTGGACTGAACTCAAGCAAAGGGTATAATCTAGGTAGAAATGATCTTGCTCAATAATGGGAAGGTATTCATAAGCAATACCTACACTAGTTTTCTTCTGGAAAAAGAATTGAGAAGAACAAGGTGGTGAAACATAGAGCAAGCATTGTAGCACAAGGGTTCACGCAGATACCCAACTATTCTCCAGAGGTGGAATCTCTTTCCGATAACTTATATCATTGGCAGTACAAAATCATCTATCTCTGCAGTTGATAGATGTAGTTATCACATACCCATGTGGATCACTAGATTCAGACATATATGGTTGATTCCTGATGGAATCTCACTTCTGAATCGAAATGCAATACGCAACATACATTGTGTAAAATCAATAAGTCACCATATGGCTTATTATTGTCGGTACATTTGGTATAACCGACGTAGTGAGTTCCTTATACACAAGGATTACTCCTACAATGATGATTGTCCATGTTTGTGTGTCTGCAATGACGACACATGTAATCATCTAAATGACGGAGTTTAAAATGAAGGATTTGGGTAAACCAAAACACCGCTCGTTACTACAACTTGAGCACCTTCATTCATACATTATGGTACACTATGTTGTCTATATCCAAAATATATTGGAGAAATTCATTGTGGGCAAATCTTATCCATCCATAACTCTCATGGTAGTTCATTCTCTAGACATAGAGAATGATCTATTTAGACCAAGAGATGATGGAAATGAGATATTGGGACTCAACATTCCATAATGCCATTGGATCCACCAAACACAATTGGTTGGTGCTCAAGAATATCTTTTGATATCTCCAAGGCATCAAACATCTTGTCCTGGTTTTCAATTTCACAAAAATGTGAACACTGATATCATTGGGTACATCGATCAGATCCCCATTATGTCAGATCATAGACAAGCTTAGTGTTCCTACTAGGTGTGGTAGCCCTCTCATGAAGAGTCTTCGAAACAGACCTCATGGCTACATCCACCAACCATTATCTCAACGATAATGTTTCTTGTGTTGCCCGGATGCAAACAGGTTACATAATAAGCAATATCACTATATTGCATATCTTGCAAGTCAAATCATGCGACTAATTTTTTCATCGGGTTTCTACCAACTTCTATGTTCCAGAAATGTGTTCATGGAATTGGTAGGTGACGGCTTCGAATTTTGCAAGAATCAGGGGGAGTATCTTCCTGAATTGTTCCTGTTCAGTGCATCATATTATACTCTTTTTCCCTTCATGAGTTTACTTTATAGGTTCTCATAAAGGTTTTTAATGAGGTAATATCAACATGAGATCATATGTCATACTTTCAGTTTTCCCCACCGGGTTTTTAGGAAAGTATATACGACATATTTATTGTCCTCTGAACTCTATGGGTTTTTTCGTATTGAGTTAAAAGAGACAATAACCATTATATGTTGCACCATTTTCTCCTTATTTTTCCCACAGGGTTTTTGGAGAAGAGTTAATTCAAGGATGATTCCAGAGATGGTCGGTTGCAAAGACAAGGAAGGATTAGGGGGAGTGTTAGGATTAAATTAATAGGTTAATTAAAGAGATAATCCTCCCATTGTAATCTATACTTCGGTTGCATTGGCAACCTTCACACCTCTTCCCTTGCACCCTCTACGAACAGTCGCATCTCTCGATCGTGTCTGTTCCCCTTGTATATATACCGAGAATCATTCAATGGAATTGATAGTCGATTCATTCGATCCTTTCTCGATCTCGATTCGAAACAGAGGGCGAGTGTGGCGGGGTGGGAGCCGTGCATCCAGAGCGCGGCGGTGTAGAACCCCTTGCGGTCGGCCTTGCCGGTGCCGCGCACGCCGCAGAGGTTGCAGGCGAGGCGGAGCGCGGTGGTCGGCTCGGCGGCCCAGGCGTTGGCGACGAGGGACGACACGGACGAGGGCGGGGTGCCGGGGACAACGTGAAGAAGAAGTCGAGGCAGGGGTCGCCCGAGGTGGCGAACGTCGCGGAGTTGTTCTCCGTGCGCGTCTTGGGCGGCGGCGGCGGGGCCGGCCTGTTGAAGTTGGCGTCGAGCAGGTCCAGGAACTGGTCGCTGGTGGGGGCGGCGGCGCGCCCGGCCGTGGTGGCCAGGCTCTCGATCGGCGGGCCGCGGAGCGTGCTGGAGACGGCCCTGCGGCACGCCGCAGCTGCTGCCACTGCCGCCGCCATTGGTGATCGGGTTTTCGGGTGAGGGTTTTGGCTCAGGGTTTTTGGGAGGTGTATATCGTGTGCAGAAAATGGGGAGGAAATGGCGCGGTTTGTTGGAGGCGAATATAAAGCAATGTTTTAAATAGCAAGCTATGGCATATAGCGGTGACACTTAAAAACAGCTATAGCTGGGCTATAGCGAGATATAGCAAGGCTATAGCGGCAAATTGTACATGAAATCATTTAGCGGCAACATGTTCAAACAGCTATAGCGGAGCTATAGCGGGGCTATAGCCGGCTATTTAAAACTATGATATAAAGCGAGTGGTGTCGTGTGGTAGGCATATTTTTTAGTTTGATTTTCCGAGGTCATATATTTTTCAGTTTGCTGTCACGCATCGAATATTTAATAATGTAAGCGAGATTTTTATTTTGCTGATTTAACATACACCTACGGTCGTACGGGCATATAATCCATGTATCAGATGTACTAGTACTTAGGGAGAACGTACAAAGACAAGTACTCTGCAGAAAGGAATGTGTGGACATTTTTATTTTGCGGAAGAAGGAATGTAGTAGTATTTTTTTTTGAAACCGAGGCAAAGATTGCCTTATCTATTAAATAAGCAGAAGAGAATTGTTCAGTTAATTACGAAAAACCGGGCAAAAACGGGAACAACAAGGGCCAAGCCCACCCCCATAGATTGAAACACACAGGGCAAAGCCCACCCTTATCGACAACATGCCGACCTACGGCCAGACAACACAACTCCAACTCTGACGAAGAACTCAGAAGAACGAAACCAGGCACAACTGGCGCCACGGAAGATCGCCGAAAGGGCCACCTGCAGCCAGTCGTCATACACCACAGGGCCCCGCCATCGCAGTTTCGACTCCACAACAACAAACAAACTGAGGCAATGCCATGGACACGCCGGAGAAGAGCAGACTATCGCAACCATTGCCGCGTCACCGACATCGCTCCCACCATCATCTTTGCCACAGAAGTTTTGGCCGCCATAGTGATTCTCTCGGGGCCGCCGCCCCAACATCCACCGCTCCCTCGCGCCTAGCGCAATCAACCGGCACCGCCTTCCGGGGCCGCCGCACCGACATACCACCACTCCCCTCGAGCAGCAACGCCGCACAACCCAGCTGCCCGCAGCCCACGCTGCTCAGGGCAACCGCTCGCAGACCACGAACGTCGCACCACATCCGGGGCCGCCGCCCCGACGTAAAGTCAGACCGCCCCCTCTGGGGCGCATCGACCGGGCCGACGACCTCGCTACCCACGCAGCATCAAGCCGCCACCAAAACAATGCACAACCGCGACTCTGCCCCATAGAGCCACCGTTGCATCGCTATCCGAGGCCGCCGCCTCGGTGTACATCCACCGTCCAGAGCCGCCGCCCCGGCCTCCATCACCCCGACGACGACGCAACTCTGCACCACTACCATGAGACCACTACTCCACGAAGGTCATTGCTTCCAAGGCGGTGCCTCCAAGAAGGTAACGACATAATTGCCGCCGCCGACCAAACCCAAAATGGTCTATATACTGAAAACATTTCTTCGGCTCATTTACCATCAGTTGAAGGACTAGAAAAAACATATTTTCAAAGCTTGGTGTTATTCTTTTTATCAGTGACATTTTCCACCTTTAGCTTCTCATCAAGGGTCGTGGAATTTTTCCGAACCTTTTGGTTCACCTTATATTAATAAAATTAACTTGTCAAAAAGAAAAGCAGGAGGCCAATGGAGTATTTGTTAATCTTGTTGAGCTGATGCAGGGATGGATTTTCCGTACCTGGTGTGCCCACATTGGCGACGCCCCAAGGAGCTTATGCGACACCCAACAAACTCTACTTGATGCCCACACACGTTAAATAGTTGGCGTGACGCCTGACGCGCGCTCCCTGCCGGGCTAGCCCAATTAGACGTTCGTTTAATTCCGAGTGGTTTAACTATTTTCTTGTTGTTTCTAAAAAAATGCTTTTTTGTTTGTTTATTCTTGTTTGTTCTGTTTTCAGTTGTTTTACTCTTTATCTTCAATTTATATTTCAGTTTTCCTTTTCCCTTTTCTAATTTTTATTTTATTCTTTTTTTGGTTTAGATGCTTTTTTATTATTTCTTTCTTTCTTGATTCCCCTCAGGTTTCGGTTTCCTCATAATGTTTTTATTTATCTTTTTTATATGTTTTCGTAATTTTACTAGTATACAATGAACATCTTTGAAATACGTATTAAACATTTTTTATGTAAGTTGAACATTTTTGTTATATATGGTGGCCATTGTTTTAATGCATGGTGACATTTCTGTTGTATAAACTATATATAGTGAACATCTTTTAATGCACAGTTAACATTTTTATACTATACATTGAAGTTTTTTAATTACATGTTGAACTTTTTGGTAATATATGGTAAACATTTTTTAACAGGCGATAAAATTATAAAATGTATATATATTTTAATTGGTTCTTATATACTATTAAATTCTATGAAAAATCTAACAACCAGTTCTTATGGAAGACAAATTGATATAAAACCATTGAAAAAAATAATAAAATGAAAGGGAACTTTTCAAAGGTGTGCACCACACCCCTAACCATGCATCGCCAGTACGGGCCGGCCCATTATTCTTCAACTATGCGAAACTTCAGCCATTTTTTGCCTACAGGCATCCAATAGGAAGCCTCGCAACACCCTACAACATCAAGGTGACTAAAATCACGATGTCTAGGGTTTATGTCTATTTTCATTTCTGGGCCTTACCTTGTTGCCCCTTTAGCCTTTTTTTTCCTAACTAGACTCCTCACTCCGTCTTTCGGCTTTTGCCGCCCACACCTATGATCTCTCATTGGTTGATCATCTGATGGATTCCGTGACGGTTGAAGCGTGGGGCAAAGCTTTGCCTCGCCAACATGGAGGTAGGAGGAGGTCTCACCTCAGTCGGCGCCTCACATCACTACTATAGGACCAGCCCAATAGTAGCCAAAGGGGTGACCGTTCGTTCTTTCTTCTTCGCTTCTTTGTTTGTTAATTTTCTCTTTTTATTTTTCACCTTTATCATATTTCTAAATATTATAAACACACATGATTCAAAAATTAATTTACTTAGCCTTTAAAAAAATGTTCACCATGCATGTGAAAAATATTAACACAGTGAAAACTTTCTCTTCATGCAGTTTTGAAACAATGTTCACACCATTCAATAAAATGCTTCAGACAATTAAAAAATGATCCTGCATTTCAAAAATGTTTATTTTTTATGAAATATAAAAATTATTCGCATAGTTTCAAAAAATGTTTCTTACAGTTCAAAAAATATTCATAAAATTCTTAAATTTTTTAATACAATATAAAAAATGTTTCATAGCATTCAAAATAATGTTCAAAATATATTAATTTTTTTTAACATAGTGAAACTTGTATTTGAAAAGTAATTCATAATGTGTTTGTAAAATGTTCAACATGTATCAGCAAAATGTTCTTTGTGTATAAAAAAATCTTTGACTTGTATTTTAAAAGTATTCATCATGTATACTGAAAATTGTCCATTATCTACTTGAAAAATGTTTCACATGTAACTATAATATATTCAACGTCTATGAAAAATATATGCAATTTTTATTTGAATATGTTTTCACATGTATTACAAATATGCTGAAACATGTATTTGAAGAAATGTTTCACATATAGTTATAAAATAGTAAACGTCTATTAAAAATATATGCAATGTTTATTTGATTTTTTTCACATGTATTACTAAAATGCTCCAACATATATATATGGAAAAAATGTTCTCATCTATTTGAATTTTTTCTCAATTTGTATAAAAAATGTACAACATGTAAAGAATAAGTAGAAAATTTGTATTAGAAAAATCTACATGCAACTGAAGAAAGAAAAGTAACCAAAAGCAAAAAAAAACATGAAAACAATAAATAAAGAAGAAAATATAAATAAATAAATATTTTTGAGGTTTTTTATTGGGGGAACCTTACCAAAACCCGGCCGAAACTGATGGGAGGTGCCATGTTATTGGGCCGGCCCATCCCACCGGTCGCTTGAGGCGAGACGAAGCTCTGTTTCACAAAGAGCGAAACATGGCCCTCACTGAAGTGTGTGCACAACCTATGACGGTACCACAAGATCTTGAAGCCTGGAAAAATCCATATCACTTTTGATGCTCTAGCTATGGTGCACGAAATCAATAGCATTTGGGGAAGGAAGCAATTCACGGATGGGATTTTCATCCATGAACACGGCTTCTAATTTGAATGCTCATAGTTTAGTTTGGAGCGTCTTGCTGATTGCAAGTGGTCGTTTTTGACTGATCCCTGGGATTCAGTTATTGTACCTCTAAAAAGAAGACCACTTATTCTATGATATATCTATATCAATATAAAAAGACACAAAAAAGCAGATCCAAATAATCTTGACCGTCAACCGAGGTCAATCCAATGACCTAGGCTGCTCCAATGGCGAGCGCTTATCATGTTTAGCATGCAATTAATATCATACCAAATAAAAATGTTAGAATTAATCACATAATTAACATGCAAGATGATATCCTACTTGATATCCACATGCAATTAATATTTACCTAATATCAACGTGCATTGCACGTACACATTACTAGTACCGTATAAAAGACCACTTATTCTGCTAAAAAACAACCCCTCATGGGCTTGGGATTTGAAGGACATTACTTGTCTCCTACATACATATACAATGGGTTCACGGCGTACCACCATTGACGAAGTGGTGATGAAATGCGTTGAGATGGACACTGTCCAAATCGTTCTGTTGCGGTGTTGCCCATGTTCGCCGTCTAGATCTTCCCACCGTCAACGGTTGCCGCGATGCCGACGTTAGTGGAACCGCCGACCTTGAGAAGAGAGTGATGGGGAAGACAATGAAGAGTGAGTGGTGAGGGCATTTATGGCACGCCTTTGAGAAAGACTGCGCAGTCTCACGCTGATTTCCACTTGCAACAGCGTGCCGTCTTTGCAGTCGCACTGACCTGACTCATCAGAAATGATCGATTCAGCCGTTCCTTTTTCTCTGAGCCGCTTTGAGGAGTGTGCGATATTGGCCAAGCCAAACACGCACGTAACCAAATAAAACGATCAATGAAACACGACTTTTGTAGAATCTGCACATTTACTCTTGCATTCCATGCCTATTTTAGATGCTTTTTTGCAAGTGTAAGGAGGATATTAAGGCTATTTTTTTCATCTCTTTCCTCCTCTACAAGAAAAGCTCTTCTTCTTCTGTCGGCACCGCCGCCGGTCCGTCCCATCTCCGACGGCCTCTAGGCCATGGAGGTGCGGAGGATTTCGGTCCCAAGCATTGGAGGGACCCCGTTCTCGTTTTTGTTAGATCTAGCGTCTTGTTGGGGCCGTGTGACTGCGATGTTATATCCCTTAGTAGAAATAATGTCTCCCATGTTCTATCCCCGTTCTGATGGTGCGTCTAGTATCGTCGAAGGGCGTGTGGAGGTTTGTCTCTGTCGGATCTCGCGGGATTCGGTCGGTGCTGGTCTTCGGTGGATCTGATTGGATCCGGTCTTCGTCCATCTTCGCTTGGGTGTTTATAGGTTTGACCCTTTCTTCATCGACGATGGTTGCTAGTCTGGTGCGCTGGTCCTATGGGGCCTTAGCACTTTCCGACTGTCTACTACAAGGTCGCTCCAATGCTTGTAATCGTCGCAAGGTGGTCCATGAACATGGTTGTAATTTTTATTACCTCTGTTGTTCTTTGTACTGTCATGATTGAAGATGAATAGACTAAAAATTTCTCGCAAAAAAGGTGTAAGGAGGAGATTGGTTAAGCTGCCTATGGTGAGTAGCATTAATATCAATGCATATAATACAAATGTATGATACTACCTCTGTAATACATAATATCAAATATTAGTATCTTAGATGACCTTATTTATTGTCATGCATGACATATACTAGTAGCATAACACTATTATGATACGGTATTGATATCACGATATGATACTCAATTCTCTCCTTCTTTATTTATTTCTATGTCACCTCATCAAAATTGTCACGTTTTGGGTTTTTATATTAAGGAAATAATCTCTGTACTCTTTTTCGCAAATTTCCTATATAAATTAAAAACATTTTTCTGAAAAAAAAGAATGCACGTCTTCCTTTTTGCATTTGTCCAAACAAAAAGACAATAACAAATATGAGATGAAAAGTTTAAAGTTCGTTTCATGAACAGCTCTAAACTATAGACAGAGTTGGCCGCCTGCAATTTCTTCAGCAGAATGGAATGTAAACAGCTACAGAGAAAACCATTGCAAGCAGTCACGCTCACTCACACGCGTCCCTACTCTTCACCTTTTTTTTTACCAGTCCTTCAGTCGAACACAACGAGCTTTTGGTACTCCGGCCCGGCGATGGCCTTCTCCATGACTGCCCTCGGCGACAGGATGTATTCGCCCTGGAGGAACAGCTTCACCATGTTCTTGGAGAAGCCGCTCACCAGCGCCACCCCCTTCTGATGCGCCGTCACCGGCACCGAGCGCGAGGCCCGCAGGTTCCAGAAGATAATCTGCGGCATGGCGTCGCCGTACCCGGCCTCGGAATACTTCCTCGTGATCGCCTCGTAGTCGGTCTCCCACGGCCTCGACGACGCCTGGTCGAACTCCATGTCGCTGAACACGAACACCTTCTTCACCATGCGCTCCGGAGGGACCTTGCCGGCGACGGCCACGTGCAGGAGCTGGTCGAACACCGCCTGGAAGTCGGTGTTCATGTCCCATTCCATCTCGCGTATGAACTGTGTCTTCTCCGCGAGGGTGTCGCCGGAGATGTGGTGCAGCTGCGGCTTCTCGCTGAAGGTGATGACGCGGTGGCGCCATGGCTCGTCGCAGAGCTCGGAGAGGAGGAGGCCGAGCGCCACGCATACGTCCATGGGGAGGCCGTTCATGCTGCCCGACACGTCGCACACGGCGAGGCAGTTGTTGAGCTTGCCCAGCGCCAGCAGGTCCTCCACCATGCGCTTCCACTGCAGGTCGGCGACTTCATCCTTGTCGTAGGCGGACTTCAAGATCTCGTGCGGCAGCAGAGCGCCGGCCGCGATCTTCTCCTTGCCGGACTTGACGTCGGCGAGGTACCTGTTAAAGCGATCTTCGTCGTGCTCGAGGAAGAGGTCCTTGTAGTTCTTCATGGCGACGGAGGCCACGCGCGTGTACACCACCTCGCCCCACGCGCGCGCCGAGATGAAGATCTCCGGGAGCTTGAGGGCATGGCGCAGCGGCACGTACGCGTCCTTGCGGAGGCGCTCGCGCACGCGGTAGGCATAGTACGCGTCCGGCAGGTCCTCGGCAAGATCAGGCGCTGAGCCTTTGGGGAACAGGCGGCGTGCAATGGCCTCGCAAATGAGCGTGGAGCGGTCATAGCAGCTGTCGATCGACGGGCACCATTTTCCGGCGAGCGAGAGGTCGATGTTGCCATCCGAGAGCTTCTTCATGTCCTCGGCGAGGAGGTCGGCGAACACGTCGGCCGTCATGTCGTGCAGGAGGCGGTAGTTCGGGTCCCGGGCGTACCTCTCGACGGCTCTCGCCGCTGCATCCGCGCGCTTTTTCCTGCGCTCGACGGCGGCCTGGGCGGCCTCCTCCTGGTCGCGCTTCAGGCTGGCAGCAATGCGCGCCTCGCTCGTACCCCCGTACATGGGCTCTTCCGCGTCTTCGCTCCACTGCTTCTTTGGTGTCCTGGCGGTGGTGGCGACACCGCCATGGATGATGCGGTGGAGGATCTCGGGGAGGTCCTTGAGGTATCCGAACTCGGCGACCGGGCGCGCGTTGAGGGCGAGCGTGGCGGGGTGGGAGCCGTGCATCCAGAGCGCGGCGGCGTAGAACCCCTCCCGGTCGGACTTGCCGGTGCCGCGCACGCCGCGGAGGTTGCAGGCGAGGCGGAGCGCGGTGGTAGGATCGGCGGCCCAGGCGTTTGCGAGGAGAGATGAGACGGTCTCGGCCGGGGTGTCGGGAACGACGTGGAAGAAGAAGTCGAGGCAGGGGTCACCCGAGGTGGCGAACGTCGGGGAGTTGTTCTCCGTGCGCGTCTTCGCCGGCAGCGCCGGGGCAGGCTTGTTGAAGTTGGCGTCGAGCAGGTCCACGAACTGGTCGCCAGTGGCGGCCGCAGCTACCGTTGCGGCGAGGCTCTCGGCCGGCGGACCGCGCAGGGTGTAGGAGACGGCCCTGCGGCACGCCGCAGCAGCAGCCGCCGCCGCCATGATGATCGATCGGTTTGGTCTGGGTGAGGGTTTTGGCTCTGGGTTTGGGGGGATTTTTAAGATCGTAAATATCGTGATTAGTTTAGAAGAGACGGATTTTGCGGTGGATCGCGCGCCATTTGTGGAAGGTTTTGCTAATTATAAGACGGTCCTTATCCTCGGAAGGTTTAGTATAGAGCCGTTTTATTTTCCTATCTCACATATATGCATCTCTTTCTTTGTACGTTAATATATTTTGACGCAAGTGTTATCGAATTCAAAATTCGTTTAAATATTTCAGGCCCAAAAAAAATCTGGAAAATCCGTGATCTTCTGGAAACCGTTTTTTCTGGTTCCTCCCAGAAAAAACCGGAATCGAGGAAAAAAAAACCTTGGCAGGGACATGTACATTTCTAACGAAGTTCTGCTAAACTTTTTTGAATTCAATTCTGCTCAATCTTATTAAGCCATGTACAAGAATCAAGATTCCATTTGTTTCACAGGTATTCAATGATTGCATATCATCCATGGTTTTCCTAAGCCATATACCAAGGATCAGCCCCAAGCCAGATACATATTTTTCCACTAAAAAAAGTACCTTTTTTAGAGAGAGAGAGAGGAGGACCACCTGATTAGATTAATTTTTTGCGAAAACACTGGACCTTTCATTGATCAACAACAATGTTGACATAGTCAGGGGGTTCCAGAAACCATATGTATCGGCCTCGCATTAAAACAAGAGAGTTTCTAGCTATTTGAAGAGCATCAAAGTTCGGGTCACCACGTTCATGTCGAAATGATAGATCACCCACCGCGATCTTTGCACTCCCGATTTCTTCTATCACCACTAAATTTTTGCCTCAACTTCCTTTTTCGACCACACTTGCACAATCAGATACAATGACAACCACTCCTATGCTCTGGTGTTGCCGCATGAACAAAGCTTCACGACATGTCGTGACCTAAACACATGCCGAATCTAATATCCTGTCCAAAAATTGTACTGAGGTTCCCATGAACAAGCCATCTTCTTTTCTGGATATAACAACTGCTACCCATCTTCTGTTCTCCGTCGAAAATGTTCCATCACAGTTCCCTTTGACCACACCTAGTGGTGGCGGAATCCACTTGCTTCTCTGTTCACGAACCCCTCTCATGGTTTTTTGTATCTCCCCATCCTCCAGTGCAACAAGCTCATCCAAGAAACATGTAATAAAATTGCTTATGCAAAGGACTTTGGCAGATGTTTTCGTGAATTAAGTCACGCTTCGCCCTCCGCAACGCTCATAGAGTAACCATCATAGTAACATCTTTAATTAAAGGGGAGTTTGTACATCGTTCAGGGCTTAGGTCTCACCCGTCCACCCAAAAACCATGTGCTTGCATTAACTCAATCAAATCATACCAAAACCTCAACTAAGTCACAACTTTCCTTGCCTTCTCCTACCCATAACCAAATAAAATTAAATATTACCAAAACCTCAACTAAATCAAAACTTTCCTTGCCTTCCCCTACCCATGCTCAAATCAAATCAATCTTACAATTTTTTCGAATATGTGGGTGTAAGATATATGTGAGACATATTTGATGTTGAACAACTAAAAATATGTGTGCCCCAATTTCATCGCATGAAAAGTCTTTATGATCCAGTTCCTCTTCCATGGCAAACAATCAATTTTTCGCATTAGGCTCTCCACAATTCTGAATTCTCGCATACGTGTCCCTGTCTACCAGTACCCACACACATTGTGTAATTGATACTCCAAAAAGAATGTCTTCACAAATCATCTCTCCCGTAGGCTGTGCATTTTGATTTTGTAGCCATATTTCTATGTTTTCCAGGCTAGCCTCCATGAGAAAATTACAATTTTCCCCAGTATTTTATACTTCCAAAGTCTCATCCATCCCTTCTGTTCCTTCTCCGTGTTAGACACACTAGGGCTTCCTTCAAGCCTCCTAAACACCAGAGAAAAAAACTCAACAATCAATGCCCAAAGAACTAGCAAAAGAAGCCCAAGCCACTTCTTCATGATTATTTCATCCACACCTTTTATGTAATATCGTCCAAAAGTTAATATAATTGCTCAAAGAGAAAAATGATGGAAGCATGATCATCAAGAAATTTGCGACCAAAGAAATTATTGGGTGTCTTTCAAATGAACTAGTAAATGAGAACTGCCAACCAAGGAGCAAGCTTCACGATTCCATTACAAAAGAGAAAATTCATCTGCCGGGCATATCCTCAACGTCGGATGGTGCCCTCTGGAAGCTCACAATTCGCCACCTATCAGATGAATATTGCTAAAGAACACTAAAACGGAAGATGGTTCACCATCTCTTTCACAGAGTAGGGCAATGCTCATCATCTCTCCATCCCCTTCTCATGAGATTATCTTGTGTTAAGATGTTCTTTCTCAGTCTCAACCGAAGGAAAATTCTGATTTTCAAAGGGATCTTTAGCTTCTAAAGATGTTTGTAGTGGGCCACTAGTCCTGCTATGAGTTGAAGATAATAAAGTGATTTCGCACATAACTTGCCATTGTTTAATTTCCAATCATACTATCTTCTTCATCATTCGTTTGCAAATATTGAACTTTTTCTTCAAGTTGTAACCACTATAATGCCACTTCGTCCATAAGTATTCTTCTAAAAGGTATCCTATCTGATCATCATCCATGATATTCTTGATTGTCTTCTTCTTTGAAAATGTGACGCTATGAAGCCTAGAGAATTGGGGAGCTAGATCCCCTCCCCCCATCCGTCCAATCATCTTCCCAATGCATTTTTATAGCTCCATAACCAATTGTTTTCTTATGTATCTCGGAAAGATATGACCCCCACCCAATCAAGCTCTGTCATAAGTGAGAAACACCTGAACCATTTTCCCACTGGGCCAAAACATGCCTGCTGAAGATATTTCTAGTAAAGTATCATTTTCCAGTTGTCGATGGTACTTCACAACTTCCACAACCACTCGCATAGAAGACTGTAATTCATTTTGGTCAAGTGTAAGATTCACATTGCTCCATAATATTTTGGCAAGTAGATAGAAGGCCTCTGAAAATTGTTCAAAATTAGAGATAATTTCTCTGGTTTATAAGGGCATCCATGGCAGACAAATAGATATATATTGCAAGAAATATCAAAATAGCTTAGATAGGCAACCATGCAGCCTAAAAAAACTCAATAAGACTCTGAAGAAGACGTTCTAAGGTTCCAATTTCCAAGTGGACAAAGGTTCACACTAACATATTAAAAGTCTCAATTAGGCAATATTAAATAAGCAACTAATAGCAATGACTCCTAGACACTTGTATGAATGTTCACTAAGCATTGTCCAGAAATATCTGATGTTGCTATGCGGTGCATATGCCATGATGGTCTCCCATGCATGTCGCTTCTTTGGGGCATCTCCAAGGGATAGCCTAGAATTTGGCTACCTAAAAACTGATTTAGGTGAGAAGAGAGAAGATTTAGTGTTTTTTTTCACAGCAGACGTAAAACTGGGTATCTAAATTTTCGAAACCAAATGAAACATGAAGACCCGATAGTGGGGAGGCCAGGAGGTGGATCCAATCACCGCCGAGGCACCGAGGTTATTTAAGCCGACGGAGGTCGTTGGGGCCGAGACGCTTGCCGGAGGCAGAGGAAAGGCGATGTAGGAGGGGATCCAGGCGTGCTAGATAGTTTGGCGGCGCAGCGACGCGCGAGCACCGACAACTCGGTCCGTCTCGATGTGGCTTGCTGCACGTCGCCTGGCTCCTATTCGAGCTCGGCAGACAGTGGCGAGGCTCATCTTGGGCGGCCGTAGGGCTGAGGAAGGCTGGAATCGATGAGACCAGGTGGCGCCGTCATGAGCTCGACAACAGTTGTGGGGGCAAGCATTTTTTTAGGCGAGTGGGGGCAGGCATCTTGAAGCAAATGGATGGCCGTATGCATGTGGGCCCCAGACGTGCGTGCCCCGAGTTTGTCGAACTAACCCAATTAGATAAGATAGTATCACACCAAATGAGAAACAGTAATGAAATAATCACGCAATGGGAAGCCAAGTAGAAACATGAGTTCATCATGCACCGGCCTTAATTTGATATTCAAGTTCAACTGCAAAATCAATCTTCACACATGAATTTTTCCGAAATTGTGGATTATGCCACTTACCACCCTCTGAAATATTGTACCCAAGATGACATCTGTTTTTCTTTTGCGGGTAACATATCGATATTTATAATGAAAAAGGCAACACCCTCTTGCCTCCCTAGCTCAACAAAGCAAGGCTCCGGTGCAAGATTTCTATATATACATGCATATTATGTAGAAATCATAAGGTCCAAGTTTAACTTAGCGGTTTGTTTATTACTTCTAACGCCCAAATTTGATGTACTGCTACACTAGACACACACTACACGAAAAGGTTGCCAGTACAAGCGTACGTTGAGCAGCAACAAGCAGGCATCGTCACGTGAAAAGGGCAGCAGTCAGCCAGGAAGCCCGTGTCTCCTTTCCGCCCAGACATGTTTTGCGCGCCAACCAGAGTAGATTGAGAGAGCAGGTGACAAGCATGGTCTCATTCACTATCTCGGACAACTCAGCTACGTATACATTGTTCCATCAGTTTTGCACTATACAGACGACAATGGTTCACGAAACAAAGGCACACTTAGACGACTCTGCCTAACAAATGGTACTAGCTAGCACCACACTTGCTGAAGCGTCACCAGGAATTCATAACTATTCAACATGTTTTTGGCTAAAATCTCAGCCGTTGGTGGGCCGGATTTGATCGGCGACGGCGGGCTTGCTACTGCTGCAAAGCCAGGTTTTATCTCTCGACGGTGACGGAGACGTTATCGCTGCCTCCGCTAATGTTGTTGTTGATGGCGTTGGGCAGTTCGACGTTCTTCTCCTTCTTCGGGGTCGACTTGTAGTAGCAGGCGTAGAGGATCAGCTGGACGAGGCCGAAAAAAGCGCCAAGGCCATTGGGGATCTGCACATAGTTAAAAGAGGGCACCACAATTGATTAGATCTATGCAAAGTGTAAGTCTGCGTTTGGAGCTTTCTGGGATGTGTATGTATGTACTGACCGTTACATAGAGATCGAACTTGATGAGCGCATAGGCCGTCCAGCAGCACCCATTGAGGAAGTTCACCAGCGACAGGAAGAATGGCATGTACTCCACGCTCTTGGTCCTGATCACTTTACCCTGCAAGCAGTACAGTATTAGTTACTAGTACTTTCATAATTTGCTACAAGCACAAGGCCAAGTCATTAAATATATATGATTAAGATGATGAGTAAACAAATTCCATGGTCAATTAACAGCAGTACAAAGATGAACCCTACACCTAGAAGGCATGACCCACGGGATTCATGAAACCCCGATGTTAGTGGCCGGTGCGGTATCCTTTTTCTTCGATTTCGACATCATGTCATCATCAACTCATAGAGTTGGCAAAAGGGAAGGATCACAAAAAGGCAAAGATTACAACAGTGGGAACATATGATCTATATCTCCATGCATTGCATCCCCTAGGTACCGCACATACACTTGTGATGAAGCGCTGGATCACAGGTTTTAGTTAGATCATGAACGTCACTCAACAGCTAACACGAGAGTTTGGCGGTTGCAACAGAAAGTTGTTTCGTTCGCTAGCGCTAGCCATACGGACTACAAGTACATTCCATAAGGAGAGGACAATGTTGGTTAGCCACACGTGCGGCATTAAGTTTGCTCATAATGGCTAGTATCATAAGTTAGTATCATGCATATGATACTAGTGTATTGATACTATCTTGGTAATTCATAGTATCATATCTTAGTATCTTATAGGTGACCTTATTTATTGCCATATATGTCATAGAGTAGCATAGCATTTATTATGATACTCAATCCTCTTTTTCTTCATTTAATTTTTATGTCACCTCAACAAAATTGCGTTGTTGACATGCATGATACTAGATATGATACGGGTAGCCCAACACGCAACTACTAACTGAGTGCAAAATAAAACTCTACAAAATAACAACACCTCCCACCAATTAAAAAAAATAGATCATCATTTTACGTACCATGATGGTGAGCGGGGAGGCATACATGATGGAGCCGAAGATGACGCAGAGGATGCCGACGATCATGGAGCGCTTCTCGTGGGTGTGGGCGCCGAGGAGCACGCCGATCACCACGCACACCATGAACACCGCCTCGGCGGCGAGCACGCCGAGCATCTTCAGCTGCACGTACACACGCAGGGGCATGGGTTAGGGCCACATCTTCTCTATATATACAAAAACCAACAAGCCATGGGGATTAATTAGGAGGGACGTAGTACGTACCCGCTTGTTGTTGGTGGAGTAGATTAAGAAGATGATGAGGTAGGCGCCCTCGATGACGAGCCCGATGCCGTTGATGGTGGCGACGAGGATGCTGTTGGGGTGGACGATGGGGAGGCCGTAGAAGACCCAGAGCATGCAGTTGAGCAGCGTCGCGAGGTAGGGGTCCGGCTTGAACTCCTCCACATCCTTGGCCTTGCAGATCCGACATAACGTCGGCCTGCACCGGCAAGGCAAAAGAAACAAGTTAACGACAGCCACCTTCCAGACAAAGGCCGCGGAGGAGAGGAGGGCAGGGGCTTACGTAGGGGAGAGGAAGAGCCCGAAGGAGATGACATTGCCGATGATGCCGATGATGTTGCGAGCTGCGTCGGCGGAGACCATTTTGCTCGCCGGGAAGGAGACGGCTGACTTGAGGAAGAGGAGCGATGTTCGTTGTGAACTGGCTGGGGCGATGAGAGAGGCCTAGCTTATAGCGTGGCGGGGTTCGCATTCCCCAAGCTATCCCCCAATGGATATGGCTAGGGGTTAATGGTTAGTTAGACTGGCTCCTCGTGGCTGGGTAAAATCCGAGTCTAGCTCGTGGGTCAGACTGCATCATACCTTGGGTGTAACGTGCGCGCGTGCATGCCCTGATCGGAAAACTGAGAGAACATGGGGGGCATGCATAACCTCCGCGTACGCAAGTGCCGTGCCCGGCCACATCCGTACCAATAACATGACATTGCAAGACACCGAATAAAGATAGGATAGATGAATGCAAGGCCCGCTCAAAAGAGATGCACAAGGATGTACGATTTGACATAGATGTGGAAAGACAGCAGAAAAAAAGGCAAAAGCAAATAAGCAAAGCATCTGGTTTGTTCGGTTGTCCAAGAAGCTAGATTTAAATTTTTATTATGTTTGACCCCGTATTTTTTTATTATGTTTGAGGTGTTTTGTACTTTCACTCAACTTTTGTAATAGATCTATGTTATTAGCAGTGTGACACAGATGCATTTGCTAGTCTATCAAGAAAATCATAAAAAAAATTGCTTCCATTCACATGAATTTTGGCAGTTTTTTAAAGGATTTCCGGTAGCTTTTTTTCAAGCTAAAACACACTCACTTTGTTACTCAATAATGTCTCCTCTGTAGCGGTCCTTTTGCGCTCCAGGACCACTGAATCCCCTTTGTTAGTTTTTCTTTTGTTTGCATCGTTCTTGTTTCCCCTCGTTTTGTAGCACTTTAGCTCGCCCCTGCTGTACTCCCCTGGCTTGACGTTTTGGCGATGATTTATGCGAATTGAGAACCCGTGGAACTTTGCATATTCTTGATAGTAGTTTTGAGCTTCCTCAAAGGTGCCAAGCTTAATTTCAGTGCTTGGCGGTGGGTACACCACCATCTCAGAGTGATTTTCATCCCAGTTGGACGCCTGCCACTCATTTGGCGCATGTGTTGCCTCTAATGTTATTGCAATGTGCGCGTTTGTGCGTTGCTTGCGACAATCTGTTATGACGGCTTGTGTTGCGCTGAAAAAACTGGTTGTGCTAGCCTTGTAGTCTGTGTAGGACAGGCATCCTTAGTTGAAACAGGAGGCCCTGCATTTTTCTACAAGGATCAATGTTAGGTTCTTTTTGCTGTACATGGCAAATATTGTCATCTTTGCTTGGCAAATTATACTATATGTACATGGCAAATAACGTTATTTTTGCATGTCAAGTTTTTGCAATACCATGTAGTAAACCTTTTCTGAAGCTCCCTTATTTTTCCCTTGGCAACTAACATACCATGGTGATGGCAAATTATTGCAGTACACAGTAGCAAAACATATTTTTCTACTCTTTATTCAATGTTTCTTTGTCATGATATCAAGTGCAAGCAAACCGACTGAAAGTTGTATGCCGAAGAGCACACACATTGTTTCTAATTTTTACAAAGTTAGATGGCAAAACATTCTCTCAATGCCCACTAAAATCCATTGTTGTTAATTTCATTCAATTTATGATGGCAATTTCCCCAATATTTCAAAATTTAAAAGACATTACCAGAATAATTCCCTTTTTCATCTAGCTTTTCCATTGCAAATTGTAACAATATGTTTTCAACAGGAAATCTACATGATCTCAATTATATAATGGGTATTTTCCATTTATGCAATTGTAATGATATGTTCATGGCAATTATTTTCTCATGCAGCTTTTATCGAAAGTCCATCTTCTCACAGTGAAAGTTGTCACATGCCAGTCCCTGACATCAACTGCTGAAACTCTTTATGTCATGCACATGCAAGGTAAGTATTTTGTTGTGTTCAGTGCTGAAATTGGCTCTTTATGTTTTTCTCTTTTTTGTGTTGTTCGGCATGAAAAACAAAAACCAATGTAAACATGGGAAATTTGTTTTTTTTTTGCACCAAACAATTACTCCTATACACGTGTATCATATGTTCCTTCACATACTGTCGTTATAGGGGTAGCAGTGGACAAGTTGAATCCAAATCATCCAGTTTTGTCGTATTTCACGATGGCATTCTCCATGCCTGGCTGCTACCGCCCTGTCCATTTTTGTTTTGCAAAATAAGGAAAACCCCGCATGCAAATCACATTACACATCAAAGAATGTTTGGGGCTAGTGGGCACAGAAAGCATAGTCTCATTTTTGTACCCATCTACCCATGGAAATTTTCAGTCATATGTGGATGGCATTTTGTTACATTACAACTTGGCTAATACTATCTCTGTGTCATGGCATGACGTGCAAAAGAGCAACTCTACACTACTAAGGAAAAGCTTAGCAGTAGTGCGTGTTTTAGGCCTATCAGTAGCACGGGCGAAAGCGTTACTGCTACGGCGCTACAGCTAAAGGTTAGCAGTAGCGTGGGTTAACCCACGCTACTGCTATATCGACTTAGTAGTAGCGCTTTCTCCAAAGAGCGCTACTGGTAATTACTAGTAGCGCTTCTCCCAGCCCGCGCTACTACTATTATTCCGTATTTTATTTCCTTTTTATTTCATGTTGTATTCATACACCTTTATACATTTTTTCATACAACAACAATTTAGAGTTTGTTTTTACATCATAATGAGTTATTACATCACTGGATGAAAGAACCGTGGAGTAGTTTCAAGCGGATGGACATCCACTTGAAACTAATCCGCGGTTCTTTCACCCAATGATATAATAAATATCATCATCATCATATCATTAACAACTTATCATCATAATATATCATTGTCATATAACACCTCCTCATGATCATCAATGAGACATCATATAGCAAGTTGGTCACTAGTCATAATCACAACTACTCCTCATCATCAACTCTAACACATTGTACCATATAATAAACATTGTACCTCATAGGACCTACTACATTCTCTTAGGACCTACTATATTTTCTTAGGACGTACTATATTCTTTTAGGTAAAATAGCATAAAACAAGATAGCCCCTGACTCTTCATTATGGAGAATGAAGATTATCTTGTCTCCAATTCTTGCCTTTCGAACAATGTTTCTTCCAAGAACCTCCTTACAATTGTTCATATATTTTTTCCATTCTTTGATTACCATGTGTTCATCAGTTTTAGAAATCCGATATGGACATGTGAGATTCGTAGGATGACCTGGCTGTATGTTCAAAACATCAAGGCGACCATTTTGATATATCAGATGAGGCACACAATCCTTCGGGATTTTCTGTTGAAAAACATAGTAATAACTTCGTAGTTAGCAATGTAGTTTAGTTTTAGAAGTATGCAAAAGATGCACGGATGTCGTGATAGTAAAAAATCTTACCATGGCATCTCCATGAATGTTACCGTGGTTCAATACGTGCACTAGTGGCACATATTGACCATAATGTGGAGGAGTTTGATAATAGATATTGTAATTCTAAAGTTCAGTACAAAATGCGATCAGATGATTTTTCTCCTGATAAGTTAAGTCGGAGCCATCGGTGTAGTAGGTTCTGTCTACCATCTTCCGCACATTGTTTGAAGAATAAAAATAAGCTGTCAACTATTTGAAATAAACAATATAAATTAGTTAATAACTATGTTTGAGAAACCCATGTAGCGGTAGAATTGAAAGCGTATCAACAAGGACCTAAATGTCCATATTGTCTTGCTCGATGTCAGGATCACCAAGATCCATGGTGATAAGCATATCCTTATAAAAGCCATACATTTTGCAAAGTGCTTCCCAAGCAACCAAAATGGGTTACGCTCTGAGAATTGTACAGATTTACTTCAAAATCCATACCATGATGGGCCCTTAGGTGAATTTTCTTCGTTTCGAAACTTTCATGGTCTTCAAAACCCATCCTCTCCAAGACATAACATCTTGCATGGCATGGGATAAGCTAGTCGAATTGTAAAAGATGAAAATTACACGTTGAAATAGTTGAAGTCGTGCTTAATTACGGAAAAAACACTTGTCGTCGTTGCGTACCGTTTCAACATTGAAGGTCCCCTGGAGCTTAATGCTGAAGCGCCGATCTTCATCCAATGAGGCCTGTCGCATAGACCTCGGTCATCGTTGCACCAGTCGCATTCTCCCGGGAGACTTTCGTCGTCCGAGTACGACATTTCCTATGTTCATAATTCAAAGATTAAACTTGTACAATTAAATATATGTACTACAAACACTAAATTAGTGTTGGGGAACATAGTAATTTCAAAAAATTTCCTACGCACACGCAAGATCATGGTGATGCATAGCAACGAGAGGGGAGAGTGTTGTCTACGTACCCTCGTAGACCGGCAACGGAAGCATTGACACAACGTAGAGGAAGTAGTCGTACGTCTTCTCGATCTGACCGATCCAAGTACCGAACGTATGGCACCTCCGAGTTCTGCACACGTTCAACTCGGTGACGTCCCTCGAGCTCCGATCCAGCCGAGTGTTGAGGGAGAGTTTCGCCAACACGACGGCGTGATGACGGTGATGATGTTCTACCGACGCAGGGCTTCGCCTAAGCACCGCTACGATATGACCGAGGTGGAATATGGTGGAAGGGGGCACCGCACACGGCTAAGGAATGATCACGAAGATCAACTTGTGTCATGGGGTGCCCCCTTGCCCCCGTATATAAAGGAGGGAGAGGGGGAGATGCGGCTGGCCCTAGGGGTGCGCCTGGAGGAGTCCTACTCCCACCGGGAGTAGGACTCCCCCCTCTTGCCTTGTTGGAGAAGGAAAGGGGAAGGGGGAAAGAGGAAAGGGGGGCGCCCCCCCTTCCTTGTCCTATTCGGACTAGGGGGGGAGGGGGCGCGCGGCCTGCCCTGGCCGGCCCTCCTCTTCTTCCTTAGGGCCCATGTAGGCCCATTAACCCCCCCCCCCGAGGGGGGGGGGTTCTGGTAACCCCCGATACTCCGGTATAATCCCGATTTCACCCGGAACGTTTCCGATATCCAAATATAGGCTTCCAATATATCAATCTTTATGTCTCGACCATTTCGAGACTCCTCATCATGTTCGTGATCACATCCGGGACTCCGAACAACCTTCGGTACATCAAAACACAAAAACCCTAATTACGATCGTCACCGAACTTTAAGCGTGCGGACCCTACGGTTTGAGAACTATGTAGACATGACCAAGACACATCTCCGGTCAATAACCAATAGCGGAACCTGGATGCTCATATTGGCTTCTACATATTCTACGAAGATCTTTATCGGTCAGACCGCATAAGAACATACGTTGTCCCCTTTGTCATCGGTATGTTACTTGCCCGAGATTCGATCGTCGGTATATCAATACCTAGTTCAATCTAGTTACCGGCAAGTCTCTTTACTCGTTCCATAATACATCATCCCGCAACTAACTTATTAGTTGCAATGCTTGCAAGGCTTGAGTGATGTGTATTACCGAGAGGGCCCAGAGATACCTCTCCGACAATCGGAGTGACAAATCCTAATCTCGAAATACGCCAACCCAACAAGTACCTTTGGAGACACCTGTAGAGCACCTTTATAATCACCCAGTTATGTTGTGACGTTTGGTAGCACACAAAGTGTTCCTCCGGTAAACGGGAGTTGCATAATCTCATAGTCATAGGAACATGTATAAGTTATGAAGAAAGCAATAGCAACAAACTAAACGATCAAGTGCTAAGCTAACAGAATGGGTCAAGTCAATCACATTATTCTCCTAATGATGTGATCCTGTTAATCAAATGACAACTCATGTCTATGGCTAGGAAACATAACCATCTTTGATCAACGAGCTAGTCAAGTAGAGGCATACTAGTGACACTCTGTTTGTCTATGTATTCACACATGTATTATGTTTCCGGTTAATACAATTCTAGCATGAATAATAAACATTTATCATGATATAAGGAAATAAATAATAACTTTTATTATTGCCTCTAGGGCATATTTCCTTCAGTCTCCCACTTGCACTAGAGCCAATAATCTAGATTACACAGTAATGATTCTAACACCCATGGAGCCTTGGTGCTGATCATGTTTTGCTCGTGGAAGAGGCTTAGTCAGCGGGTCTGCAACATTCAGATCCGTATGTATCTTGCAAATTTCTATGTCTCCCACTTGGACAAATCCCGAATGGAATTGAAGCGTCTCTTGATGTGCTTGGTTCTCTTGTGAAATATGGATTCCTTTGCCAAGGCAATTGCACCAGTATTGTCACAAAAGATTTTCATTGGACCCGATGCACTAGGTATGACACCTAGATCGGATATGAACTCCTTCAACCAGACTCCTTCATTTGCTGCTTCTGAAGCAGCTATGTACTCCACTTCACATGTAGATTCCGCCACGACGCTTTGTTTAGAACTGCACCAACTGACAGCTCCACCGTTCAATGTAAACACGTATCCGGTTTGCGATTTAGAATCGTCCGGATCAGTGTCAAAGCTTGCATCAACGTAACCATTTACGATGAGCTCTTTGTCACCTCCATATACGAGAAACGTATCCTTAGTCCTTTTCAGGTACTTCAGGATGTTCTTGACCGCTGTCCAGTGATCCACTCCTGGATTACTTCGGTACCTCCCTGCTAGACTTATAGCAAGGCACACATCAGGTCTGGTACACAGCATTGCATACATGATAGAGCCTATGGCTGAAGCATAGGGAACATCTTTCATTTTCTCTCTATCTTCTGCGGTGGTCGGACATTGAGTCTTACTCAACTTCACACCTTGTAACACAGGCAAGAACCCTTTCTTTGCTTGATCCATTTTGAACTTCGTCAAAACTTTGTCAAGGTATGTGCTTTGTGAAAGTCCAATTAAGCGTCTTGATCTATCTCTATAGATCTTAATGCCCAATATGTAAGCAGCTTCACCGAGGTCTTTCATTGAAAAACTCTTATTCAAGTATCCCTTTATGCTATCCAGAACTTCTATATCATTTCCAATCAATAATATGTCATCCACATATAATATCAGAAATGCTACAGAGCTCCCACTCACTTTCTTGTAAATACATGCTTCTCCAAAAGTCTGTACAAAACCAAATGCTTTGATCGCACTATCAAAGTGTTTATTCCAACTCCAAGAGGCTTGCACCAGTCCATAAATGGATCTCTGGAGCTTGCACACTTTGTTAGCTCCCTTTGGATCGACAAAACCTTCTGGTTGCATAATATACAACTCTTCTTCCAGAAATCCATTCAGGAATGCAGTTTTGACATCCATCTGCCAAATTTCATAATCATAAAATGCGGCAATCACTAACATGATTCAGACAGACTTAAGCATCGCTACGGGTGAGAAGGTCTCATCGTAGTCAATCCCTTGAACTTGTCGAAAACCTTTCGCAACAAGTCGAGCTTTGTAGACAGTAACATTACCGTCAGCGTCAGTCTTCTTCTTGAAGATCCATTTATTCTCAATTGCTTGCCGATCAACGAACAAGTCAACCAAAGTCCACACTTTGTTCTCATACATGGATCCCATCTCAGATTTCATGGCTTCTAGCCATTTTGCGGAATCTGGGCTCACCATCGCTTCTTCATAGTTCGCAGGTTCATCATGATCTAGTAGCATGACTTCCAGAACAGGATTACTGTACCACTCTGGTGCGAATCTTACTCTGGTTGATCTACAAGGTTCGGTAGTAACTTGATCTGAAGTTTCATGATCATTATCATTAGCTTCCTCACTAATTGGTATAGGTGTCACAGAAACTGGTTTCTGTGATGTACTACTTTCCAATAAGGGAGCAGGTATAGTTACCTCATCAAGTTCTACTTTCCTCCCACTCACTTCTTTCGAGAGAAACTCCTTCTCTAGAAAAACTCCGAATTTAGCAACAAAAGTCTTGCCTTCGGATCTATGATAGAAGGTGTACCCAATAGTCTCCTTTGGGTATCCTATGAATACACATTTCTCCGATTTGGGTTCGAGCTTATCAGGTTGAAGCTTTTTCACATAAGCATCGCAGCCCCAAACTTTCAGAAACAACAACTTTGGTTTCTTGCCAAACCACAGTTCATAAGGTGTCGTCTCAGTGGATTTTGATGGTGCCCTATTTAACGTGAATGCGGCTGTCTCTAAAGCATAACCCCAAAACGATAGCGGTAAATCTGTAAGAGACATCATAGATCGCACCATATCTAGTAAAGTACGATTACGACGTTCGGACACACCATTACGCTGTGGTGTTCCGGGTGGTGTGAGTTGCGAAACTATTCCGCTTTGTTTCAAATGTAGACCAAACTCGTAACTCAAATATTCTCCTCCACGATCAGATCGTAGAAACTTTATTTTCTTGTTACGATGATTTTCAACTTCACTCTGAAATTCTTTGAACTTTTCAAATGTTTCATACTTATGCTTCATTAAGTAGATATACCCATATATGCTTAAATCATCTGTGAAGGTGAGAAAATAACGATATCCGCCACGAGCCTCAACATTCATTGGACCACATACATCTGTATGTATGATTTCCAACAAATCTGTTGCTCTCTCCATAGTACCGGAGAACGACATTTTAGTCATCTTCCCCATGAGGCACAGTTCGCAAGTACCAAGTGATTCATAATCAAGTGGTTCCAAAAGTCCATCAGTATGGAGTTTCTTCATGCGCTTTACACCGATATGACCTAAACGGCAGTGCTACAAATAAGTTGCACTATCATTATCAACTCTGCATCTTTTGGTTTCAACATTATGAATATGTGTATCACTACTATCGAGATTCTAATCCCGAAGGTAGATGTAGAGGTAGCGTGCCGACCGCGATCACATCGACTTTGAAACCATTTCCCACGCGCATCGTCACCTCGTCCTTAGCCAATCTTCGCTTAATCCGTAGCCCCTGTTTCGAGTTGCAAATGTTAGCAACAGAACCAGTATCAAATACCCAGGTGCTACTGCGAGCATTAGTAAGGTACACATCAGTAACATGTATATCACATATACCTTTGTTCACTTTGCCATCCTTCTTATCCGCCAAATACTTTGGGGCAGTTCCGCTTCCAGTGACCAGTCTGCTTGTAGTAGAAGCACTCAGTCTCAGGCTTAGGTCCAGACTTGGGTTTCTTCTCCTGAGCAGCAACTTGTTTGCTGTTCTTCTTGAAGTTCCCCTTCTTCTTCCCTTTGCCCTTTTTCTTGAAACTGGTGGTCTTATTGACCATCAACACTTGATGCTCCTTCTTGATTTCTACCTCCGCGGCTTTTAGCATCGCGAAGAGCTCGAGAATAGTCTTATTCATCCCTTGCATATTATAGTTCATCACGAAGCTTTTGTAGCTTGGTGGCAGTGATTGAAGAACTCTGTCAATGACACTATCAATAGGAAGATTAACTCCCAGTTGAGTCAAGTGATTATGATACCCAGACATTTTGAGTATATGTTCACTGACAGAACTATTCTCCTCCATCTTGCAGCTATAGAACTTATTGGGGACTTCATATCTCTCAATCCGGGCATTTGCTTGAAATATTAACTTCAACTCCTGAAACATCTCATATGCTCCATGACGTTCAAAACATCGTTGAAGACCTGGTTCTAAGCCATAAAGCATGGCACACCGAACTATCGAGTAGTCATCAGCTTTGCTCTGCCAGACGTTCATAACATTTGGTGTTGCTCCTGCAGCAGGCTTGGCACTTAGCGGTGCTTCCAGGACGTAATTTTTCTTTGCAACAATGAGGATAATCCTCAAGTTACGGACCCAGTCCGTGTAATTGCTACCATCATCTTTCAACTTTGCTTTCTCAAGGAACGCATTAAAATTCAACGGAACAACAGCACGTGTCATCTATCTACAATCAAACATAAACAAGCAAGATACTATCAGGTACTAAGTTCATGATAAATTTAAGTTCATTTAATCATATTACTTAAGAACTCCCACTTAGAAAGATATCCCTCTAATCCTCTAAGTGATCACGTGATCCAAATCAACTAAACCATGTCCGATCGTCACGTGAGATGGAGTAGTATCAACGGTGAACATCACTATGTTGATCATATCTACTATATGATTCACGCTCGACCTTTCGGTCTCCGTGTTCCGAGGCTATATCTGTTATATGCTAGGCTCGTCAAGTTTAACCTGAGAATTCCGCGTGTGCAACTATTTTGCACCCGTTGTATTTGAACGTAGAGCCTATCACACCCGATCATCACGTGGTGTCTCAGCACGAAGAACTTTCACAACGGTGCATACTCAGGGAGAACACTTACACTTTGATAATTTAGTGAGGGATCATCTTATAATGCTACCGTCAATCAAAGCAAGATAAGATGCACAAAAGATAAACATCACATGCAATCAATATAAGTGATATGATATGGCCATCATCATCTTGTACTTGTGATCTCCATCTCCGAAGTACCGTCATGATCACCATCGTCACCGGCGCGACACCTTGATCTCGATCGTAGCATCGTTGTCGTCTCGCCAATCTTATGCTTCCACGACTATCGCTACCGCTTAGTGATAAAGTAAAGCATTACAGCGCGATTGCATTGCATACAATAAAGCGACAACCATATGGCTCCTGCCAGTTGCCGATAACTCGGTTACAAAACATGATCATCTCATACAATAAAATTTAGCATCATGTCTTGACCATATCACATCACAACATGCCCTGCAAAAACAAGTTAGACGTCCTCTACTTTGTTGTTGCAAGTTTTACATGGCTGCTACGGGCTCAGCAAGAACCGTTCTTACCTACGCATCAAAACCACAACGATAGTTTGTCAAGTTGGTGCTGTTTTAACCTTCGCAAGGACTGGGCGTAGCCACACTCGGTTCAACTAAAGTTGGAGAAACTGACACCCGCCAGCCACCTGTGTGCAAAGCACGGCGGTGAAACCAGTCTCGCGTAAGTGTACGCATAATGTCGGTCCGGGCCGCTTCATCCAACAATACCGCCAAACCAAAGTATGACATGCTGGTAAGCAGTATGACTTATATCGCCTACAACTCACTTGTGTTCTACTCGTGC
Organism: Triticum urartu; assembly: GCF_056163025.1. Classification (NCBI taxonomy): domain Eukaryota; kingdom Viridiplantae; phylum Streptophyta; class Magnoliopsida; order Poales; family Poaceae; genus Triticum; species Triticum urartu. Next base: position 698,667,182 of record NC_141879.1, read on the forward strand.
ATAACATCAACGCATAAAACCTGGCTCAGATGCCACTGTTGGGGAACGTAGTAATTTCAAAAAATTTCCTATGCACACGCAAGATCATGGTGATGCATATCAACGAGAGGGGAGAGTGTTGTCTACGTACCCTTGCAGACCGGCAACGGAAGCGTTGACACAACGTAGAGGAAGTAGTCGTACGTCTTCCCGATCCGACCGATCCAAGTACCGAACGTACGGCACCTCCGAGTTCTGAACACGTTCAACTCGATGACGTCCCTCGAGATCCGATCCAGCCGAGTGTTGAGGGAGAGTTTCGTCAACACGATGGCGTGATGACGGTGATGATGTTCTACCGACGCAGGGCTTCGCCTAAGCACCGCTACGATATGACCGAGGTGGAATATGGTGGAAGGGGGCACCGCACACGGCTAAGGAACGATCACGAAGATCAACTTGTGTCATGGGGTGCCCCCTTGCCCCCGTATATAAAGGAGGGAGAGGGAGAGGTGCGGCCGGCCCTAGGGGTGCGCCTGGAGGAGTCCTACTCCCACCGGGAGTGGAGGAGTCCTACTCCCACCGGGAGTAGGACTCCCCCCTCTTGCCTTGTTGGAGAAGGAAAGGGGAAGGGGGAAAGAGGAAAGGGGGGCGCCCCCCTTCCTTGTCCTATTTGGACTAGGGGGGAGGGGGCGCGCGGCCTGCCCTGGCCGGCCCTCCTCTTCTTCCTTAGGGCCCATGTAGGCCCATTAACCCCTGGGGGGTTCCGTTAACCCCCGGTACTCCGGTAAAATCCCGATTTCACCCGGAACGTTTCCGATATCCAAATATAGGCTTCCAATATATCAATATTTATGTCTCGACCATTTCGAGACTCCTCGTCATGTCCGTGATCACATCCGGGACTCCGAACAACCTTCGGTACATCAAAACACAAAAACCCTAATTATGATCGTCACCGAACTTTAAGCATGCGGACCCTATGGGTTCGAGAACTATGTAGACATGACCGAGACATGTCTCCAGTCAATAACCAATAGCGGAACCTGGATGCTCATATTGGCTCCTACATATTCTATGAAGATCTTTATCGGTCAGACCGCATAACAACATACGTTGTTCCCTTTGTCATCGGTATGTTACTTGCCCGAGATTCGACCGTCGGTATATCAATACCTAGTTCAATCTCGTTACCGTCAAGTCTCTTTACTCGTTCCGTAATACATCATCCCGCAACTAACTTATTAGTTGCAATGCTTGCAAGGCTTGAGTGATGTGTATTACCGAGAGGGTCCAGAGATACCTCTCCGACAATCTGAGTGACAAATCCTAATCTCGAAATACGCCAACCCAACAAGTACCTTTGGAGACTCCTGTAGAGCACCTTTATAATCACCCAGTTACATTGTGACGTTTGGTAGCACACAAAGTGTTCCTCCGGTGAACGGGAGTTGCATAATATCATAGTCATAGGAACATGTATAAGTTATGAAGAAAGCAATAGCAACAAACTAAACGATCAAGTGATAAGCTAACGGAATGGGTCAAGTCAATCACATCATTCTCCTAATGATGTGATCCCGTTAATCAAGTGACAACTCATGTCTATGGCTAGGAAACATAACCATCTTTGATCAATGAGCTAGTCAAGTAGAGGCATACTAGTGACACTCTGTTTGTCTATGTATTCACACATGTATTATGTTTCCGGTTAATACAATTCTAGCATGAATAATAAACATTTATCATGATATAAGGAAATAAATAATAACTTTTATTATTGCCTCTAGGGCATATTTCCTTCAATTAGATCATTATTATTCATCACGGGTTGATTATCGGTCTGCCGAGTCTTTTCTTGAAAACTCTCAGCTCACGTGGTGTATACATTTGACCGTTGGTGATGATCGCTCCTCCTTTTGTCCCCGAGTGCATTACACCAAAATGTCTAGCACACGGGAACGAAGGAGAAGCGTCCATGCTACCTCTTGAGCACTGCATTGGTTCTCCCTTGAAGAGGAAATGGTGATGCAGCAAAGTAGCGTAAGTATTTCCCTCAGTTTTTGAGAACCAAGTTATCAATCCAGTAGGAGGCCACGCTCAAGTCCCTTGCACCTACACAAACAAATAAGAACCTTGCAACCAACGCGATAAAGGGGTTGTCAATCCCTTCACGGCCACTTGCAAAAGTGAGATCTGATAGAGAAGATAAGATAATATTTTTGGTATTTTTATGATAAAGACTAAAAGTAAAGAAAGCAAAATAAACGGCGCAAGAATTAGCTTGTTGACGGGAGGTTAATATGATGGAAAATAGACCCTGGGGCCATGGTTTCACTAGTGGCTTCTCTCAAGATAGCATGAGTATTACGGTGGGTAAACAAATTATTGTCGAGCAATTGATAGAATTGAGTATAGTTATGAGGATATCTAGGTATGATCATGTATATAGGCATCACGTCCGTGGCAAGTAGGCCGACTCCTGCTTGCATCTACTACTATTACTCCACACATCGACCGCTATCCATCATGCATCTAGAGTATTAAGTTCATAAGAACGGAGTAACACTTTAAGCAAGATGACATGATGTTGAGGGATAAACTCATGCAATATGATATAAACCCCATATTCTTATCCTCGATGGCAACAATACAATACGTGTCGTTTCCCCTACTGTCACTGGGATCGAGCACCGCAAGATTGAACCCAAATCTAAGCACTTCTCCCATTGCAAGAAAGATCAATCTAGTAGGCCAAACCAAACTGATAATTCGAAGAGACTTGCAAAGATAGCCAATCATACATAAAAGAATTCAGAGAAGATTCAAATATTGCTCATAGATAATCTTGATCATAAACCCGCAATTCATTGGATCTCGACAAACACACCGCAAAAGAAGATTATATCGAATAGATCTCCAAGAGAATCGAGGAGAACTTTGTATTGAGATCCAAAAAGAGAGAAGAAGCCATCTAGCTAATAACTATGGACCCGAAGGTCTGAGGTAAACTACTCACACATCATCGGAGAGGCTATGGTGTTGATGTAGAAGCCTTCCGTGGTGAATGCCCCCTCCGGCGGAGCGCCGAAAAAGGCCCCAAGATGGGATCTCACGGGTATAGAAGGTTGCGGCGGTGGAATTAGGTTTTCGTGGTGCTCCCCGATGGTTTGGGGGTACATAGGTATATATAGGAGGAAGAAGTAGGTCGGCGCAGCCACGAGGGGCCCACGAGAGTGGAGGGCATGCCCAGGGGGTAGGCGCGCCCCTGCCTAGTGGCCTCCTCGTTGATTGCTTGATATCCACTCCAAGTCCTCTGGATCATGTTTGTTCCAAAAATCACGCTCCCGAAGGTTTCATTCCGTTTGGACTCCGTTTGATATTCTTTTTCTACGAAACACTGAAATAGGCAAAAAAACAGCAATTTGGGTTGGGCCTCCGGTTAATAGGTTAGTCCCAAAAATAATATAAAAGTGTATAAATAAGCCCATAAAACATCCAAAACAGAATATAATAGCATGGAACAATCAAAAATTATAGATACTTTGGAGACGTATCAAGCATCCCCAAGCATAATTCTTGCTCATCCTCGAGTAGGTAAATGATAAAAATAGAATTTTTGATGTGGAATGCTTCTTAGCATAATTTTCAATGTAATTCTTTTTATTGTGGCATGAATATTTAGATCCGAAAGATTCAAGATAAAAGTTTAATGTTGAGATAAAAACAATAATACTTCAAACATGCTAACAAAGCAATTATGTCTTATCAAAATAACATAGCCAAAGAAAGCTTATCCCTACAAAATCATACAGTTAGGCTGTGTTTCAATTTCGTCACATAAAACGTTCTCATCATGCATAACCCCGATGACAAGCCAATCAATTGGTTCATACTTTTTAACGCGCTTCAGCCTTTTCAACCCTTACGCAATGCATGAGTGCAAGCCATGGATATAGCACTATCGGTGGAATAAAGTATAATGATGGGGGTTATGAGAAGACAAAAAGGTAGAAAGTCTCACATTGACGCGGCTAATCAATAGGCTATGGAGATGTCCATCAAGTGATGTCAATGAGAGGAGTAGGGATTGCCATGCAACAGATGCACTAGAGCTATAAATGTATGAAAGCTCAACAAAAGAAACTAAGTGGGTGTGCATCCAACTTGCTTGCTCACGAAGACCTAGGGCATTTTGAGGAAGCCCATCATTGGAATATACAAGCCAAGTTCTATAATGAAAAATTCCCACTAGTATATGAAAGTGACAACATAGGAGACTCTTTATCATGAAGATCACAGTGCTACTTTGAAGCACAAGTGTGGAAAAAGGATAGTAACATTGTTCCTTCCCTCTTTTTCTCTCTATTTTTTCTTGGGCCTTTTTTTCTGGCCTCTTTTTTTATTTAGTCCTGAATCTCATCCCGACTTGTGGGGGAATCATAGTCTCCATCATCCTTTCCGCACATGGGACAATGCTCTAATAATGATGATCATCACACTTTTATTACTTACAACTCAATACTTAGAACAAAATATGACTCTATGTGAATGCCTTCGGCGGTGTACCAGGATATGCAATGAATCAAGAGTGACATGTATGAAAAATTATGAATGGTGGCTTTTCCACAAATACGATGTCAACTACATGATTATGCAAAGCAATATGAAAATGATGGAGCGTGTCATAATAAACGGAACGATGGAAAGTTGCATGACAATATATCTCAGAATGGCTATGGAAATGCCATGATAGGTAGGTATGGTGGCTGTTTTGAGGAAGATATAAGGAGGTTTATGTGTGATATAGCGTATCATATCACGGGGTTTGGATGCACCGGCGAAGTTTGCACAAACTCTCAAGGCGAGAAAGGGCAATGCACGGTACCGTAGAGGCTAGAAAATTGTGGAAGGTTGAGAGTGCGTATAATCCATTGACTCACATTAGTCATAAAGAACTCATATACTTATTGCAAAAGTTTATTAGCCCTCGAAGCAAAGTACTAATATGCATGCCCCTAGAGGGATAGATTGGTAGGAAAAGACCATCGCTCGTCCCCGACCGCCACTCATAAGGAAAGCAATAAAAGAACACCTTGTGTGTCAAAATTGTCACACAACTTTTACCATACGCGCATGCTACGGGACTTGCCAACCTTAACACAAGTATTTCTCAATTTCACAATTACTCAACTAGCACACTCTAATATTACCACCTTTATATCTCAAAACACTTATCAAGTATCAAATTTCTCATGATATTCAATGAACTCAATATGGAAGTTTTTATTATGCTCATCTTAGATGCCTATCACCTTCGGATTAATTTCACAATTAAAGCAAATTACCATGCTGTTTAAGACTCTCAAAATAATATAAGTGAATCATGAGAGATCAATAATTTCTATAAAATAAAACCAGCACCGTGCTCTAAAAGATATAAGTGAAGCACTAGAGCAAAAACTATATAGCTCAAAAGATATAAGTGAAGCACATAGAGTATTCTAACAAATTGCGAATCATGTGTGTCTCTCTCAAAAGGTCTGTACAGCGAGGATGATTGTGATAAACTAAAAAGCAAAGAATCAAATCATACAAGACGCTCCAAGCAAAACACATATCATGTGGTGAATAAAAATATAGCCCCAAGTAAAGTTACCGATAGACGAAGACGAAAGAGGGGATGCCTTCCAGGGCATTGATGTCTACCACACAACCTTCTTCTTGTAGACGTTGTTGGGCCTCTGAGTGCAGAGGTTTGTAGGACAGTAGCAAATTTCCCTTAAGTGGATGACCTAAGGTTTATCAATCCGTAGGAGGTGTAGGATGAAGATGGTCTCTCTCAAATAACCCTGCAACCAAATAACAAAGAGTCTCTTGTGTCCCCAACACACCCAATACAATGGTAAATTGTATAGGTGCACTAGTTTGGCGAAGAGATGGTGATACAAGTGCAATATGGATAGTAGATGATGATTTTTGTAATCTGAAAATATAAAAACAGCAAGGTAACTAATGATAAAAGTGAGCACAAACGGTATTGCAATGCTAGGAAACAAGGCCTAGGGTTCATACTTTCACTAATGCAAGTTGTCTCCACAATAATAACATAATTGGATCATATAACTATCCCTCAACATGCAACAAAGAGTCACTCCAAAGTCACTAATAGCGGAGAATGAACGAAGAGATTATGGTAGGGTACGAAACCACCTCAAAGTTATTCTTTCCAATCAATCCGTTGGGCTATTCCTATAAGTGTCACAAACAGCCCTAGAGTTCGTACTAGAATAACACCTTAAGACACAAATCAACCAAAACCCTAATGTCACCTCAAGTATCCGCGGGTATGATTATACGATATGCATCACACAATCTCAGATTCATCTATTCAACCAACACATAGAACCTCAAAGAGTGACCCAAAGTTTCTACCGGAGAATCACGACGAAAACTTGTGGCAACCCCTATGCATAGGTTCATAAGCGGAACCCGCAAGTTGATCACCAAAACATACATCAAGTGAATCACGTGATATCCCATTGTCACCACAGATACACACGGCAAGACATACATCAAGTGTTCTCAAATCTTTAAAGATTCAATCCGATAAGATAACTTCAAAGGGAAAACTCAATCCATTACAAGAGAGTAGAGGGGGAGAAGAAACATAAGATCCAACTATAATAGCAAAGCTCGCGATACATCAAGATCGTGCCAAATCAAGAACACGGGAGAGAGAGAGAGAGATCAAACACATAGCTACTGGTATATACCCTCAATCCCGAGGGAGAACTACTCCCTCCTCGTCATAGAGAGCGCCGGGATGATGAAGATGGCCACCGGAGAGGGATTCCCCCCTCCGGCAGGGTGCCGGAACGGGTCTAGATTGGTTTTCGGTGGCTACGGAGGCTTCTGGCGGCGCAATTCCCGATCTATTGTGCTCCCCGATCGTTTTAGGGTATGTGGAGATATATAGGAGGAAGAAATACATCAGGGGAGCCACGAGGGGCCCACGAGGGTGGAGGGCGCCCCCCCCTGCCTCGTGGCTCCCTCGGTTCTTTCCTGACGTGCACTCCAAGTCTATCGGGTAGCTTTCCTTCCAAAAATAACTTCTCCAGAAGGTTTCATTCCGTTTTGACTCCGTTTGATATTCCTTTTCTTCGGAACACTGAAACAAGGAAAAAAAACAGAAACTGGCACTGGGCTCTGGGTCAATAGGTTAGTCCCAAAAATAATATAAAAGTGGATAATAAAGCCCAATAATGTCCAAAACAGAAGATAATATAGCATGGAGCAATCAAAAAATTATAGATACGTTGGAGACGTATCAGGCATCCCCAAGCTTAAGCTTTTGGTTGTCCTTGAATTTTACCTTGGGGTGCCTTGGGAATCCCCAAGCTTAGGCTCTTGCCAATCCTTGTTCCATTATCCATCAAATCTTTACCCAAAGCTTGAAAACTTCACAACACAAAACTTAACAGAAAATCTTGTGAGCTCCGTTAGTAAAAGAAAACAAACCACCACTTCAAGTTACTGTAATGAACTCATTCTTTATTTATATTGGTGTTAAACCTACTGTATCCCAACTTTTCTATGGTTCATAAACTCTATTACTAGCCATAGATTCATCAAAATAAGCAAACAGCACATGAAAAACAGAATATGTCAAAAACAGAACAGTCTGTAGTAATCTGTAGGTTTTGAATACTTCTGAAACCCAAAAAATTCTAAAATAAATTTCTGGACGTGAGTAATTTATCTATTAATCATCTGAAAAAATAATTAACTAAATAGCACTGTCCAATAAAAAATGGAAGCAATTCTCGCGAGCGCTAAATTTCTGTTTTTTACAGCAAGATCGCAAAGACTTTCCCCAAGTCTTCCCAAAGGTTCTACTTGACACAAACACTAATTAGAAGCATAAAACCACGTCTAAACAGAGGCTATTTGAATTATTTATTACTAAACAGAATCAAAAAGCAAGAAACAAAAATAAAATTGGGTTGCCTCCCAATAAGCACTATCGTTTAACGCCCCTAGCATGGCATAAAAGCGAGGATAAATCTAGGTATTGCTATCTTTGGTAGGCAATCCATAGGTGGCTCTCATAATAGATTCATATGGTAATTTAGTTTTCTTTCTAGGGAAGTGTTCCATGCCTTTCCTTAACGGAAATTGGAATCTAATATTCCCTTCCTTCATATCAATGATTGCACCAATCGTTCTAAGGAAAGGTCTACCAAGAATAATAGGACATGAAGGATTGCAATCTATATCAAGAACAATGAAATCTACGGGCACATAATTCCTATTTGCAACAATAAGAACATCATTAATTCTTCCCATAGGTTTCTTAATGGTGGAATCCACAAGGTGCAAGTTTAAAGAACAATCATCAAATTCACGGAAACCTAGCAAATCACACAAAGTTTTTGGGATCGTGGAAACACTAGCACCCAAATCACACAAAGCATAGCATTCATGATCTTTAATTTTAATTTTAATTGTAGGTTCCCATTCATCATAAAGTTTTCTAGGGATAGAAACTTCCAACTCAAGTTTTTCTTCATAAGATTGCATCAAAGCATCAATGATATGTTTAGTAAAAGCTTTATTTTGACTATAAGCATGAGGAGAATTTAGCACGGATTGAAACAAGGAAATACAATCTATCAAACAGCAATTATCATAATTTAATTCCATGAAATCCAAGATAGTGGGTTCATTGCTATCTAAAGTTTTAACCTCTTCAATCCCACTTTTAACAATTTTAGCATCAAGATCTAAAAACTCCGAATTTTTGGGACGCCTTCTAACTAAAGTTGAATCATCTCCAGTCCCATCATTATCAATACTCATATTGCAAAACAAAGATTTAATAGGGGACACATCAATAACTTTTAGATCTTCATCTTTATTCTCATAAAAACTTTCCGGCTTGGCGGCCATCTTATTAACTAAGGTGGCCTGTTTATCCGAAATTTCAACTATTAATTTTTCAAAATGAGCAATCTGAGTTTTTAAACCATAAAATTCCTTAGACATGTCATCAAGTTCTTTATTCATGTACTCCATAAAGCCTTTTTGTTCCTTGAGATCGTTTCTAAAGAAATTATTATGCTCAAATTGTAAATTCATAAAGCTTCTGACATTGCTTTCAATCTCTTCCAACCTTTTAAGGTGAAGATCACTGTAACGCCCCGAGACCGATGTGCCAGGTGTCTTCCAGTTATTCGCTGTTGTTGCCTTGTCATTGCTTGTGTGTCATGCATCCCATATCATGTCATCATGTGCATTTCATTTGCATACATGTTCGTCTCACGCATCCAAGCATTTTCCCCGTTGTCCGTTTTGCAATCCGGCGCTCCTATGTCATCCGGTGTCCCTTTCTACCTCTTTTCGTGTGCGGGTGTTAAACGTTTTCGGATTGGACCAAGAGTTGTCATGTGGCCTTGGTTTACTACCGGTAGACCGCCTGTCAAGTTTTGTGCCATTTGGACTTCGTTTGATACTCCAACGGTTAACCGAGGGACCGAAAAGGCTGTGTTGCAGCCCAACACCTCTCCAAAGTGGCCCAAAACAAACCTAAACCCCCTCCATCATCTCGGTCGTTCAATCACGATCGCGTGCCCGAAAACCGCACCTCATTTGGACTCTCCTAGCTCCCTCTACCTATAAATATGTGTCCCTCCTGGAATTTTCGCGCAGATGAAACCCTAACCTCCTCCTCCGCGCGCCGCCGGACAATTCCTCCCGCGCCGTCCGGACATGTCCGCTGCACCCTCCACCTCACTCCGGCCAATGAGGGCCTGCCACGTCACCCGCCGCCGCCTCCCGCGCCAATCGGAACGCGCCACCTCAGCTGCGCCTCCCTCCACCCGCCGGGGCCCGGGCGAGGCCCTCCCGGCCCATCTCGCCACCGCCGTGCTTCGCAGGCGCCCCGCCCGAACCCCGCCGGCCGCCTTCGCGCGCGGTCGCCGGACCTGCTCGCCGGCGCCACCATCCGTCCCCGAGGCTGCGCCTCACCCCGCGCCGCCACCGAGCTCCAGCCCCACCGCCTCGCTCTTGTCGCCGCCGCCGCAGTCCGGCTCGCCGGCGCTGCCGCCTCCGCCGCTCTTCACCGCCTCGGCGTCCGCACTGCGCCTGTATGCCTCCCTGCCGAGCGCCGCCGCCGCCATGCGCCGCCTCTCGCCGACGCCGCCCCGCCGTCACCTCGCCGGAACCGCCCCTCGCCGGATCTAGACAAGGTGGATCAGATCCACCCCTTCATCCATCCAAACGCGCATCTCCCGATCCGGATCTCGTCATCCCGCTCCGTCCGATCCCGTTGACTTTCTCGAAGAGGTCTAAATTTCGTCTAAGCCCAGTAATTTTATGCATTTTTCATCGCATCATAACTTCATCACTGTGGCTCCGATTCGTGCGTGTGGCATATCAAAATATTCGTCTCGACGAGTACATCATTTCATCTCATTGCATCATTTTCACTTGACATCATATTGATGCCCGAAATGCTGTTGGAAGAGGTCTATGTGACGATAGTTTCAGATCTGTTTCAGCAAATGCACTTTTGTCATTATTGCCATGATTAATGTGTGCATGCTATGATCCTGAGCTCTACATGTGTTTTGAAGAATGCCATGCCATCTTTACAGGGGTGTATGCCATGTATTTTTGTGATCTTTGTGGTGACTAGCACAAGCATGCAAAGTAACTTACTCAATGTTGCTGATTTCAGGGACTTAGAATTTCACTAAGTCCTTGTCCTGTTATTGTTTTTATGCCATATGTTCATGTTATTTCCTAGTGATCCGTGCCTCTTTTGAGCATGATCAGTACGGATGTTTTTTAGATATTGTGGTGCTCTATCTATACATGTCTTTGTTTGAAATTATGGAGCACCCTAGCTTGAGTCAATCAAGCTCTACTTTTGCTATAAAATGTTCCTGGCAGATTGTTAACTTGTTTAGCAATTTTGCCGAGCTTGTTGTTGTTGATCCATGCATGCTATGATGTTGTTCTTGCCATGTCTAGCTTCTATGCCATGTCTATTTGCTGGGTGTATGCTTAGTTTAGCATGACATGCTTTTTAGTGAGTGCATCGAGCTCGTAAACATGCCTACTTGTTAACTGTTTTGCCATTCTCCAGTTTTTCACTAAGTCTGAAACCAGTAATCTTTTGCTCTTTTGTCATGCTTGTTTGAACCTGCTATTGATTGAATTAGCCGTAGCTCAGTGTTCATCTTTTGTCAAGCATCATGAGCGGATCCCTGCCATGTATTTTTTTTCTATGTTTGAGTGCTGTAGCATATTTATCTTGATGCATTTAAATGGCTACTTGCTGTTTATCGCAGACCGGTGCCATATTTGTTTTGCTTGCCATTTCCAAACCATGCATCCGATTCCGGTGATCTTTATATCAATTTCGACCGAAATCACCTCCCCTTTCCAGTGGCACTCTTGGATTTCCAAGTTGAGGCCAGGTTAAATCATTCCTTTCCAAATCATGCATATGCACCACATACTACATCCCGCATATCATGCCATGTTCATGTGTTGGTTGTTTACTTTGTTGTGTGCTTCTTTTCGGTGTGTCTTCTTCGGGTTGGTTCCGATAACGTCGCATTTGAGATGAACCATTCGACTACGTCCGTTTGTCTTCTTCATGCACTCGTTCTTCTTCCTTGCGGGATCTCAGGCCAGATGACCATACCCTTGAAATCACTTCTATCTTTGCTTGCTAGACGCTCGCTCTTTTGCTATGCCTATGCTGCGATACCTACCACTTGCTTATCATGCCTCCCATATTGCTAATCCAAACCTCTAACCCACCTTGTCCTAGCGAACCGTTGTTTGGCTATGTTACCGCTTTGCTCAACCCCTCTTATAGCGTTGTTAGTTGTAGGTGAAGATTGGAGCTTGTTCCATGTTTGGAACATGGATATTTTTGTTGGGATATCACAATATCTCTTATTTAATTAATGCATCTATATACTTGGTAAATGGTGGAAGGCTCGGCCTTATGCCTAGTGTTTTGTTCCACTCTTGCCGCCCTAGTTTCCGTCATATCGGTGTTATGTTCCCGGATTTTATGTTCCTTACACGGTTGAGTTATAATGGGAACCCCTGGATAGTTCGCTTTGAATAAAACTCCTCCAGCAAGGCCCAACCTTGGTTTTACCATTTGCACTAACAACCTAGCCTTTTCCCTTGGGTTTCACGGACTCAAGGGTCATCTTTATTTTAACCCCCCGGGCCAGTGCTTCTCTAAGTGTTGGTCCGAAACAGGCAGCCTGCTGGGCCACCTCGGGGAAACTTGAGGGTTGGTTTTACTCGTAGCTTGACCTATCCGGTGTTGCCCTGAGAACGAGATATGTGCAGCTCCTACCAGGATTGTCGGCGCATCGGGCGGCTTTGCTGGACTTGTTTTACCATTGTCGAGGATGTCTTGTAACCGGGATGGCGAGTCTGATCGGATTGTCTTGGGAGAAGGAATATCCTTCGTTGACCGTGAGAGCTTGTGATGGGCTAAGTTGGGACACCCCTGCAGGGATTGAACTTTCGAAAGCCGTGCCCGCGGTTATGGGCAGATGGGAATTTGTTAATGTCCGGTTGTAGAAAACGTAAAGTTTACCTTAATTAAAATGCACCAACCGCGTGTGTAACCATGATGGTCTCTTCTCGGTGGAGTCCGGGAAGTGAACACGGTGTTGGAGTTATGCTTGCACTACTAGGGAAAACCTTATACACAGAATGTTACCAGTAGCGCTTGTAAAAATGAGGCGCTACTGCTACCCGCTTAGCAGTAGCACGGCAGGAACAGAACGCGTTGCTACTATAATTGCCACACCGTTCCCGACGTGCTAGGTATAGTAGTAGCGCCCTTCTACGAACAGCGCTACTACTATGGAATTTAGCAGCAGCGCGTTTTGCCTCCCTACGCTACTGTTAAAGCTATTTTCACCTAACCCCCCGCGTGGCCTGATTCCCTCTCCTCTGCTTCCTCCCCCAATTCTCCTCTACTATTCCTCGTCGCCTCCGCCTCGCCACCGTCTCCCCCGACCCCGCCTCGCCGCCGTCTCCCCCGACCCCGCCTCGCCTCCGCCTTGCCGCCGTCTCCCCCGTCCCCGCCTCGCCTCCGGCTCGCCGCCGTCTCGCCCGACCCCGCCTCGTTGCCGTCTCCCCCGACCCCGCCTCGCCGCGCGTCGGTGCCGCCGTCTCCCCTGACCCCATCTCTCTCCCCGCCCTCTGTAAGCACTCTCCCCTTCCAATCCCTCTTCTCTGCTTAGTATGAACCTAGCTATTTAGTGCTAGTTAGTATGAACCCTAGGCTATTTTTAGTGCTAGTTAGTTAATTACTTATATGGTAATTAGGGCAGTAGTTCCTAGGTACTAATTAGTTAGTAAGAACTAGGTACTAATTAGGTATTAGTTTATTTTTATTTATAGTAAGATTATTTTTAGTAAGAACTAATTGAATTAATAGAACTCGTTAGTAAGAATTTGTTGCTATTTTTTAGTTAAGCAATTTTTCTCGCATCGACGTGGACAATGCCTGTCCTGCATCCTCGTCGTCGAGTCGGCGGAGGACGACACCTGCTTGACCAGATGGGCCATGTTCGGGACTGGGCTCCGCCGGGGTGGTACTGGGAGGCGCTACCTACCGAGGGGCGCAGGTTGGTGAGGAGCCAGCCTGTCGTTGACCCGAACCTTCTATGGTGGCGGTCGCGTGGGCCAGTGACGGTCCAGAGGCTTGAGGACTCCACGGAGGTGGTGCGTCACCGTGTCAGTGAGGAGGACGTGCACGTCCGTCGCTACTTGTTTGCATTGGAGCACAGGTTCTCCAATACCTGGCAGGTTCTCCAGGGATCTCACTGGAGTTATGATCCCGTGATGGTTCCTTCTCTGTGGGTGTCCACCGCCCACGCCGATACCCATCGTGTGCTAGGGTTTTAGTTGTATTAGTGATGTTATATGTATGACACTATTTGGGATGTATTAGTGATAATATTCGACGATGTACGGACGCATGAGATGATTTACTTTTGCTTATTGAATGCATGCTAATTTGAGTCCTATAAGATATTTTGAAATGTATATCTTGTGTTTCTCAATATCCAAGTGGCCGGTCATGTTTGCAGGTTACACCTCTGAGTGGCCTATGTTTTGCCGGAGTGTTGATTCATTTCCGTTCCGGCAAATTTCAGGCGCTTGATATGTCCTATTTTAGCAAAGGTCATGCCGGATTTTTCCGTGAATTTTGGCATGACTTGTGCCAGAATATGTAGGAAATATCGAGTGCCCCAGATTTGTGTGTTGAGTATGCTGGTAGTTGTCTTCGATCGATTTTCAATTAATGTTTGAACTATGAACATAGGAAATGTCTGATGACGAAAAGGATTTCGGTATTTGCAAATACTGCAAAGACAAGCGCGGCCTGTGCGACGGAATCTTCCTAGATGATGATAGGCGCTTCAGCATCAAGCTGGACGAGAACTTCGAAGTGGATACAGTAAGTCACAACGACAAGTCTTTTTTCGTAATTAAGCATGACATCTGCTTCATTTGCTTCAACTTATATTTTTTACTATTGTACTAGCGTATCCCCTGCCATGCAAGAGTTTTTGCATTGGATAAGATAGGTTTCAGTCATACTATGGAGGTAAAGAAAGTTTACTTGAAGACCGAGCATGGTTATATTTTCCATGCAAAATTATACAATTCAGACGACTACACCTATTTTGGATGCAAAACAAGGCGAGCACTATGCAAGACTTATGCATTTGAGCCTGATATGGTTATCACCTTTGATATTCGTCTGGAAGATGATATTGAAGGTAATACCGACATCTGGGTCGATGTGCAGACGCCTCCAGTTATACCATTATGTAAGTTTCTCAACCATATTTATGTCTTTGATATTGTTTATTCAAAAATAGTTGCAACTAATTTGCATTGTCAGCTTATTTCGGTGCAAGCAAACATGTCCAGGGCTTGGTAGACAGGACCTACTACTGTCCCGAGGCTGAACTCAACTGCGAGGACCTAAGTCATTATGTTTCATGGCTTGAGGATCTTGATACTGTCAAGACAAATTTTCTTCCTGCATTTAGAAATGTTAGTACTGAAAACATGCGACCAATAGTGTTCGTAATGAACTACGGTCACATCTATTTAGGAAGGATGGTAAGATTTTTACTATTTGTCCTCAGTGCATCTTTTCCATACATTATTTTTGAAGCTAAACTTCATTGCTAAGTATGTTACCATACGATGTTCTTCAACAGGGACTCCCAATGAATGTTGCGCCTTATGGGATCAAGACTAAAGGTACCATGAGTATTATTAGCTTACGGCCAAGATATCCTACAGATTACTTTAGTGCATTCAAGATTAGCGACGGATGCTTAATAGTGCAAGACTGGACCAAATGTGTGATGGAGAAGCGCAGAGAAGTACTAGGGGGCAGCAAATAGATGCGCTACCCACGATTAGGAGACAGGTTCATCTGCATGCTCCAACTTGATCAAGGAGGATAGCTACACATGTTTTATGTTATTTTACCTAAAAGAGAGCAGCAGGAGTGATTATCTAGCTAGAAATGAGTTTGAGGATGATGATGTGCTACACTATTACTATGATGATAAAATACCTAGTGTTGGTGGTAATGACTATGATGATTATTATTAGCTTGTGCTGGCGGATAAGATTCAAGTGGAGGCAACATGTGGTGCACATCGAAAGTACTACTAGTCCAAACTAGATCAAGTTTGGATTAGTAGTATACTTTTGACATGCACCACATATTGCCTCCACTTGAAGCTAATCCACCTTCATTTGACACACTGTTATGGACATAATGATGTAAACCTGATAACTGGTATTGTACCAATATTTGTCCTATGGCGCATAAATACACTAAAAATAAAAAAAATAAAAAAAAGAATACTAGTAGCGATGGCGAGAAAACACGCTGCCAGTAGTTACATTAGCAGTAGCGCGGGAGTGAACAAATGCTGCAGCTATTTGCCCTAGCAGTAGCGCGTGCAAGAACGCGTTACTGCTAAGCAATAGCTGTAGCGCCTTATTAGTAGCGCGCCTACCCGCGCTACTAGTGAGCACAAAACCCGCGCTGCTGCTAGCCTTTTCCCTAGTAGTGTTGAGTAGGTTGTTCTAGGATCACTTCTTGATCATAGTTTCTCGACCATGCTTTGCCTCCTCTTCTCGCTCTCATTTGCGTAAGGTAGCCACCATATATGCTAGTCGCTTGCTGCAGCTCCACCTCATACCTTTTACCCTACCTATAAGCTTAAATAGTCTTGATCGTGAGGGTGCGAGATTGCTGAGTCCCCATGACTCACAGATACTTCCAAAACTAGTTTGCAGGTGCCGATGTTACCGAGAAGGTGACGCAACCAAGCTCAAGGAGGAGCCGATGAAGATCTTGTCCTTTGTGTTGTTCTGTTTCCAATTGATCAGTAGTGGAGCCCAGTCGGGACGATCGGGGATCTGTGTAGCATTTGGGGTAGTCTTCTTTTATTTTGGTTCCGTAGTCAGACCTTGATTGTATCTGGATGATGTAATGCTTTATTAATGTAATTGTGTGAAGTGGCGATTGTAATCTAACTATGCAACTCTTTCCCTTATGTATTACATGGGTTGTGTGAAGATTACCTCACTTGCGACATTGCTTTCAATGCGGTTATGCCTCTAAGTCGTGCTTCGACACGTGGGAGATATAGCCGCATCGAGGGCGTTACAAGTTGGTAATCAGAGCCTTCCCCGACTTTAGGAGCCCCCTGCTTGATCGAATCGTTGGCGTTGTTGAGTCTAGAAAAATGTTTTGTAGTCATTTAGGATTATATATATATATATATATATATATATATATATATATATATATATATATATCGGGGAGTTAGGAATTCTTTTTACTCCTCAGTCCCTTCGTCGCTCTGGTGAGGCATCCTGACATAGAGTTTTGACTCTTCTGTTCTCAAATTTCACTAAATTTTTTTTAGGATCACGTGGGTATCTTGGAATCGTTCCGATGGTTTTGTGACTAGAACATTGTTCTTGGTGCCTCCTGACATTTAGGGGTTGTGGCAGTGTCCCGGGGAGTTGAGCTCCGAGGTGTTGTCGTCACAATTTTATTGTTGCAATTCTGGAATATCTGAGCTCGCCGACATCGAAAATCTCTTTTATGCAGTTGTTGGTGAGATAACCTCGCACTACTAGGAAAAGGCCTACTAATGGCGCACCAGTTTTGCCTACTAATGGCGCATCACTGGTGCGCCATTAGTATCACGCCACTAGTATTTATTACTAATGGCGCACCACTGGTGCGCCATTAGTATATAACACCATGCGCCATTTGTATGCCTCCCTGGGGCCATATTTAACCATGTGCTTTGGCACACTAATGGCGCACTGCGGATGGATGCGCCATTAGTATACTTGGCATACTAATGGCGCACTCTTTGGTGATGCGCCATTAGTATACTTTGGCATACTAATGGCGCACTCTGTAGTGATGCGCCACTAGTATGAATATTAGGTTTTTTTACTTTTCTGATTTTTGCACAGGTTACAAAATATATTATTTGACAGAATATAGACAGTAGCACACAGCAACAAAAGATTCATCGAATACAATAGAAGATTAGTCTCCGAATACAATTCATCATATTAGTCTCCAAATTCAAAAGACCGAACAAAGATAAAACATTACAAGTCTCGAGACCGCGAGTATAGAGTTTGTCTTCACATCACAAGTCGATATCGATCATCTAAACTACCATCACATAGAAGAGAGCTGCGGTCATCACGATGAGCATCATCGCGATGAAACTGGTCTTCATCCGGTTCCTCCAACGCTCCCTCCTCTCTCCTACTAGATAGCGGGCGTATCTAGATTCCGCCGCCGCCCTAGTGGTGTACCCTTTGTAACTGTTACCGCTGAAACGGTGAACCTGTCTCCGACACTCCTCCCAGTCGTCGTAGACTCCGGGAACCTTACCCTTGTACACGACATACGACGACATCTCTATGCACAAGCCAAACAACAGACAATACATACATAAGCAATATATAAGTATGCAACAAAAGGAACGGAAGAGAAAAGCAAGACATTAATAGCACGATTCATGGTCCTACTAATAAATAGCATCGATTACATCTAAGTTGAACGACTGTCCAAGCCAAAGAGACATACAATTCATTAAAGTTTAATTACAACATGAGCCAATCAATGTTTTAGAACTACACATCACTACTTTCGACTCGACTCATGGACAGGAGCGTGGATGAAGCCGCCGTCTGTCGTGATGGTCATGAAATCGCGGGCGTTGTCAGCCTGCATTTGTAGCATTCCGTCTATCTCAATGTTGGACGGTTGATATCTGAGGAAGAACTGCCCCGAGGTATGAAGGACATCTTGATGGATGATGTCCGCAAACTCCGACTGGATGCGAAAGAATTCTTGTCTGATGTTCGCGTCCTGGATTGCCGACAAGCTCGCGGCCCAATCTTTGAGATTATTTGGTAGCAGAAGGTGATGATGGTCCCTTACGATCGCCCGCATGTGATGGAGGGCGTAGTAGGCATCCTTCTGACCGCCAGGCGGCTGCTTGATGCAGCAGAACGTCGTATTGAGGGCGAACACGTGCTTGCCGTACTTACGAACTGCCCTGATGAAGGTGCCTCCAGATTTGGCGTAGCCGGGGAGAACATCATCAAGAACTTTCTTGATATTTGTGTAGTCTATCTTGGAGTTACGGTTTGGGTCGAAATACGTGGCCATGGAATATTTCGGGCTTAAGAGGATGAGTGCACAATGTGTGTCACTGCACAGAACACGGAATGTTAGAAAAAAAGAACGATCGAAATCTAAGAAATCATATGTTACGGGGCGGTTAAGGGATGACTTACTCGGGAAAGTAAGCCACAAGGAAGTTATCCTTATCTGGGTTTGCCAGAATGACGTCTTCGAGGTGTGAACTCGCGACTTGGCGGTCCCCAGCGCTGCTCAAGAGCTTGGCACACATGTAGAAGGGGTCGACGATCACGATGTCCGGGGTCTTGTCTCTAATGATCCGCATCTCCATACTCAGCGAAAACAGCCGAACGAAGGTGTAGTGCAGCGGATGAAGGTTGAACATAGCAAAGATGTCATCAAACCGCAGGACGATCATACCCCTGATGGCGCCATCCACAAAGCCCTTGCCCTCTGGCACCTTGGCCACGAAAACTGGGTATGCCACATCATTCTCTCTGAGACACCGCTTCTCCAAAGAAAGAACACTATCGTGCAGACTCCGCATAGCACCGGTTGCAGCATTGAGCATATTTGTCGGTAGCATCGCCCTACCCGCCACATGCACCCTCCTCGAGATATCCTTAGGTGAAGGTGGACCGTCCTGAGCACGGATCGTACTCGGTGCCGGCTGGCTCGCACCGGTGGCCTTTTTAGTCGGCCGTTTCCGGCCCTTCTTCTTGATCTGCTGTAATAGGACCGAGTTCTGCTCACAGACCGCCTTCTTGAGCGTGTTGGGGCTGATAATATTTGGCACCTCCGCTATCTGAGGCTCGGTGAAGGCGGCAGCTGGAGGCATCTCCTGAGAACTGAACGCCAGACGACGCCTGTTGCAATTGGGTTTCTCTGCCGTACCAGCTAGATCGCGGTCGTCTTGTTTGGGTTCTTGAGAAGGAGGCCCGCAGAACTCGTCGCCGTACCCATGTTCGGCAAAGTACTTATCGACGTTGGTAAATGTACCATCGTCGTTGTCGTCGTCGTCCGGATCCTATGCCATATGCATGTCCGGATCCTGTGCCATAGGGATGTCCGGCATGTCCAGTAGCGTTGCGGCGTTCTTGCCATGGCTTGGCACCGGCACGACTGGCGGTCTTGTCTGTGGGGTGGTGTCCCCCGCCCCCAAATGAATCTGGCTCTTCGGCCAAAGCAGGGGCCATCTTACGCAGGCGCTGAGGGTCATCTCATCTTCTTCGTCGGCCCCAGCGGGTCGAATCGGAGGTAACAGCTCGTCGCAGCCTGGCAGCACCCGAACCACTTCAACCCTATACATTGTGGGTGGCATCGGATTACCGTGGAACACGGGGTTGCCCGGTTGAACGATTCTGCCCTTGGCGACATCGACCAACTCGCCGCCCACGAAGTGTAGGAGAGTGCAAGGAACGTCGGCGGCGCCCTGCGAAAACATGTAGGGCATCAGGGATGCCCAGTCAAAGGCAAGGAAATGAAGTCCTCGGCCGAGAGGCTTAGTTACCGTGATGCCGTCGAGCTCGGCTAATGTCGAGGCACCGCCAACGGCAGGCGTGCAACTGACGGAGGGGCCGCTTGCTGGCGAGGTGCTGGCCGGCGTACACCCGGGTGCATTAAGCTCCAATGCCGGCGTCGGAGACACCAATGCCGCCGCCGCCAGAGACACCAATGGCGCCGCCGCCGTAGACACCAATACCGCCGCCGCCGGAGACACCAATGGCGCCGCCTGCGCATTGTGCGAGTTGCTGGCCGTGAAGCTGGGAATAGGGGGCGGCCCCTGTTGGCCACCCGCAGTCCACGTCGTTATCCCATGAATCAAGGTAGGCATAATGCCGGTGAGCGTCTATCCCAGTTGTTGTTGCACTTGCTCTTGGACCATCTCCGGAATTCGCGCCACTTTGCGCCTTGAGTGCTTCAACCTCGCGCGACTAGCTTTCCTTGCTGGTCTTTTTCTCCTTTCGCCCACCAGCGGCATAGTATGACGACCATTTTGTGGACAAGCCTTTGCCGGCCACACGACCGGCTGACCTAGGCTTATTGAGCTCATCCCTGTTTTTCATTACGTTCAACGCCCTATTCAAAGGGGTGTCGAAAGGGGAGCTCTGAGACGACCCCGCGCTACTGCTTTCTTTGTCCTGCGGAAGGAACGTGAACCATTTAGAAATATTGGGGATTAATTAGAATGCAACCATATGGAGCTAATTACGCGGGGGTGTATTCCTTACCAGAACAAGCTCAAGCTCCTTGGTCTTCGGATCCGTGGTAAGCTCCTTTGTTACCGGGTCCTCCTTGTACCGGGCCCTGAGAAAGTTCCTAGTCTGCTTGTCACTGTATTTCTCAAAGCGGGGCGGTAGGCCTTGCTCGGCACGCTCCGCGTCCTCCTTGTCCTATACAGGCTCCGCCACTCTGTAACCGCCGGGACCGAGTTGGTGGACCCCTATGTTCAACTGCCGCATTTCTTTCCCCCACTGACTTGATTCGGAGGTTGCGGGCCTCTCGCACTTGATCTTGAACTCCTTGTAGTCATCTTCGCTCATCAAAGGATATTTCGCCTTGATCTTCTCATAATTATCACCTTTGTCAATCATTGCCTTCATCATGCTTTTCCAAGTAGACATGGCCGTGCTCATCGTCGTGAGGGCGGCACCGTTCACTTTATTACCCGAGAGGCGTGTGTTTGCGAACTCAGCGGGGAACTTGTATCGTTCGTGCAGCTTCGTGAAGAGGAGGCTGCGCAAATTCCCTCGTTCCTTATGCCTTAGGTTCTCGGTGTTGATCGAGGCGGTGCTCCAGAGAATGCACCCGAGCTGAATCGAGTACCCCTTGACTACGTGTTTGGGCGCCGTCGGATGCCTGTCGGAGTTCACTTCAGTAAATTCCTCCCTGACGGTGCTGAGCACGTTCGGGCGCTGGTCCTTCCGTTGCCTCTTCGGTTGGCTGCCATCTGTGCGTGCGCCGCCATCATCAGTGGTGGCATCCGCGGCGCCATCATCAGTGGTGTCATCCCCGACGCCACTAGGGGTTGTGTAGTCAGGATTGGTGTCTTCCGCGGCGTCCTCATAGCTGTGAGGTTCTTCCTCCAACTCCTGGGATAGCTCCCAGAATTGCTTGCCGCCCGAACCGCCGGCCTCATCGTTGTGGGCCATGTTTCGCTCTAAATAGGAAAAAAGTTTGGTCAAAAAGTTGGTTATTGTCAAGGAACAAGATCATGGTCTCATCATTTAGGGTTTGTCGACACCGAGGCATCCTAAAAGCTAAGCTTTTATCATTTAGGGTTTGTCGACGCCGAGGCACCCTAAAAGCCTAAGCGTACATCATTTAGGTTCTCATCGACATCGAGGCACCCTATAGAAGCCAAGTTAAGTTTTCATCATTTAGGGTTTATCGATGCCGAGGCACCCTAGGTTGGGCCTAATCACTTGGCACTAATCACTTGGCTCTATTGCCACCTATGTTGGGTTTATCATCTAGGGTTTATCGATGCTAAGGAGAATTCTAAGTTGGGCCTAATCACTTGGCTCTATTGCCACCTATGGTTTAATGCAACAAGAATGGCGGGGCAGTTGATCCTACTTAACTAAGTACTAAGATACCCCGGCCCATGCATTAGTCGCAAGTACCCCATATGTCCTATTTTTAGCAAAGTCATGCTAAAATTCACGGAAAATTTCAGCATGACCTTTGCTGAAAATAGGGCATATGGAGTACCCGAATTTGCTGGAACAGAAGTTAATCAACATTCCGGCAAACTCAAGGGCCTCTCGGGGTACCTGCAAAATCATTATCCCCGCGTAATGAAGTCGCCAATGGGTCATTTCAGAAGATCACAAGTAGCATCATCACAAGTACAACATCATCACAAGTACAACAGCAGTGAATACAGGCATAACAGCAGCAGCAGCAGTTAAGAAAAAGTTGCAGAAGCTTGTAAAACTATACTTTGAAGTTGAAGCTTTTAAGAAGAAGAAAATCCAGCCGGATAACTTTCCTCCTTAAATCACTACACTGTTGACTGTTCAATCACTACACTATTGACTGTTCATTCACAAAATTTAGCATACAAATAGGAGTACTGTACTAGAGTACTCTAACATCCAGATAACTCATGATGGCACAAAAATTTACCATACAAATAGGAGTACTGTACTAGAGTACTCTAACATCCAGATAACTCATGATAGTTTTTTACAGCAACCAACAACAACACTGATCAGGGAGCTGCCTGCATATTTCTAAAAGAGAAGGAAAATTCCGTTTGCTCGTAAACTTGCTGGAGGCTACAAAACTAGTGTAAGTTATTGTTGTTCTACACACACTTAGTTCTAATTCATGACCATTTCAAGTTAAATGTTCTTCCTGTCTTCCAGGCCCATCTAAGCATGTCTGTCCACTCAATAACTCTGCGACTACTTCTAATGGAGGAGAGGAGGAACAACAGAGGTGCCTACTCACATCTGCTTCTGGTGGGTGTTGAGGTAGGACTTCTCGCAGTACTCGGAGGCGGAGTAGAGCTGCGGCCGCAGGTTCTTGAGCTCCTGCATCAAGACGGCCACCAGTACTAATGTGTTAACAAATTTCGGCCAGTATAAGTGTATAACCAAGACAAAGCTCCCGCTCTCTCAAACTGAATGTTACTGCTAAGCTTTGATTTCAGGTCAAGATGGTGCAGATAAAACAACTTAACCTTTTTCCTTTCATATATCACCAGTCATTGAACGTTTCACTGCTAACATGTTTAAACCAAAACATTTGCTCATCTGAAGCATTATCACAAACACCTATCATGCAAAATGCTTTCACAAGTAAACTTTAACTTGCACCAGAAAAAATCGTGCAGCAAGTATTCATCAGGAAATGGCCATCGTTATATTCTCACAATACCCAATCTAGCGCACGTACTCATCCAATGCAAAAATCAGGGGGAAATGAACAGACAGAGGATGCAAGAGGAAGGAGGGAGGGGGTGAGGGAAGAGGGAGGAGGAAGAAGGGGGGACGTAGGAGTGGTGGCTACCTGCCTATGGATTGGTCGCTGGTGTAGCTCCGGGAGGAGGCGTTGCTAGGCGGGAGGCGCTGCTGGTGGGAGCGGCTGCTCAACGGAGGGAGGCGCTGCTGGGCTCCTTTGTCGGCTGCGGGGCAGCGGAGGCTTCGGACGGCTGGGTGCGTCGCGGCGTCGGGCTGGCAGTCGTGGCGGCAGGCCGTCGGTGGCGAGGACCGAGACGGCGAGGCGGGGCGCGGGGGTTGTCGGAGCGGAAGGAGGGGGCGTGAGGGTGTGGCGAGGGGGGGAAGTGGATCTGGCGAGGGAGGGATGAAGGGATTGGGCGAATAAGCTAGGGGGAAGATTACTAATGGCGCACCCCCTGGCGGTGCGCCATTAGTATGTTTTTTTTGATAGCAACGGCGCACCCCCGAGCGGTGCGCCATAAGTAATCTTTTTTTAGATAGTAATGGCGCACCAACCAGCGGTGCGCCATAAGTAATTTTTTTTTATTATTTTTTGTTGCATCTAATAATTTTTTAGAAAATGAATATGAATATGAAACAGTAATAATTTTGTATAAAAACAATAATAATTTTTTTAAAAATATCATCAAATTTTTTATTTGAAAATATTTATGAATATAAAAAATATCATCAAATTTGTTATTTGAAAATATCATCAAATTTGTTATTTGAAAATATAATCAAATTTGTTTTTTTGGATTTTTAGTTGCATTCATTTGTGACGGTGGAGCGGGGGAGGGTGCGGGGGGTCGTCGGCGGCGGTGGAGCGGGGGAGGGTGTGGGGGGTCGTCGGCGGCGGTGGAGCGGGGGAGGGTGCGGGGGTGTCCTCGGCAGCGGTGGAGCGGGGGAGGGTGCGGTGGGTCGGCGGCGGTGGTGGAGCGGGGGAGAGGGTGCGGGCCCGGGGGTCGTCGGCGGCGGTGGAGCGGGGGGAGGGTGCGGGGGGGTGCTAATGGCGCACCACAGAGACATGCGCCATTAGTAACCCAACATACTAATGGCGCACCACACAGACATGCGCCATTAGTAGTTTTGCAAAAAAGTAAAAAAAAATTTATACTAATGGCGCACCGTGGCACAGTGCGCCATTACTAGTTTAAGTAGTTTTGCAAAAAAGAAAAAAAATACAGTAGTGGCGCACTCTATGGCTGGTGCGCCATTAGTAGTTCTAACTACTAATGGCGCACTCTGCCCGGATGCGCCATTAGTATGTTTGAAAAAATGAAAAAAACATTTTGTTACTAGTGGCGCACCGTGTGCCTGGTGCGCCATTAGTGTCTTCCACACTAATGGCGCACCAACAGATGGTGCGCCATTAGTATATAGTAATGGCGCACCAGACATGTGGTGCGCCATTAGTGTCAATTCCATCTATAGCCCTTTTCCTAGTAGTGTCGACGCCACCCAGTACTGGGGCGGGAGTTCGGGAGTATTGCCATAACTCGTATAACGGATGCTTTTCGAAGGTTGAGGTAAATGATTTACGAAGGTTTCTTGGTTGTGTTGAAGGATGGATACAGCTGGATGTAGGATTTGCTAGTTTTGGGTGAGATATTATGCTTCCCCTGTATCCCCAACACCTGATTGCATAACCGGAAAGTTTCAGGAGTTTATAAGTGGGAATTCAAGTAGCTCTTAGGATATCTTTCTGACAGATGTACGATATGAAATTGGGGTTCGACGTCTAGTGGTCCGCCTATCCACGGTTGGTTTTAAAGTGGTCTCGTTGTGTCTTAAAGAGTCCTTGGCTATGCTGACTCGGGGACGCTTCGTATGTCATGTGCACTGCCTTGTACATGATGGTGTTGTACGATCGAGCCTGTGTAGGCCCCACCACGAAAACTTTGGACGAAATCTCTATCATATGTTTGTTCCGGCTTATTTTGCAAGCCAATCCTTTGTTTTGTTTTGAGTTGTGGTATTCGAGTTGCTTCGAAGTCAAATGTTGATTCCATACCTTTCCTAAGCGGTGTTCTCATATTTCTATGTGAATACTAATCCTTCATTATAATCAAGATTGTCATGTCAATCCTTTTTCAACCCGCGTGTTTTCTCTTCAAGTGGATCCGATCATTTTAACATCAGCAAGATCAATTATTATTTATTCTCAACGGTGTTTGTTTCATCTGTCCCAAGTTGCCTTTGTTTTCCCACTCTCCCACCCTTGTTTCTTCAAGGACTCAGATTTCTTAATCAAGTATCCATCTTATTAATGCGAAGTCTCTCCATTCTTTTACGTCAATGTTCTTATCCGGCGATTCTCATGAAGATACTAACGGAGCCTCAAGTTCATCATCCTTCGTTCTTTTCCTTCTCCGGTGGATTTAATTCAAGTTTTCGGTGTTGACCATATCCTTTTCCTTGTTTCAAATATCTTCTCATGCTGGTGCACCTCATTTGTCATTCCATTTCTTGCTATTCATTTGTTTCGGAGTGCTAAAGATATCTCAGAAGGCTCGTCTTGTCACTCAAGATCCGTTCAACTTATTTCAATGTTGTTATCTCATTCAAGCTGTTTAATTCAACCGGTGCTATCTCCTTTTCAAGAAATCGTTCTATGGTGTATCTTTTGAGTGGACCCTAACCCACAGGTCTTTTCCCAGGATCTTACCCGACTCTTCTTATTTTCCCGGAGCAATCCTCAAATTTCTTTCCGAAGTTCGACGTAAGAATGATTTATCATCAGTCAAATGCCTTTCTCCAAGATCGGTTAAATTATTTTCATCGTTGGCTCAATCTCTTCGCTTTTAATTCTTCCGGAGCATCTAAAAAAAGTTCATGGTGGTGTTTCTCCTCGTCATTCTCGGATTTTGAAGACCGAAGAAGAATTTTTCCTCCATATCTTATCTATTCTCTCAAAGATTCATGGTTCTAACTTGATGTCATCCTCTCATAATTGTTTTCGATTGTGAGAATTCTTTTCACCTGTCCGGAGCATTTCATGAGTTGTTTTCATTTCTTTACTCCGAAGGCCATCTCTTCAGAAGAATTATTCATTCCAGCTTTCAGCTCTCTTTTTCAATTCTTACCGGTGCATCCTTCAAGTGTTCTCTAATATGCTCGGGATCTCTTCATTCTCTTGTATCTAAATTCTCTCAAGCATCTTCGTTCATTTGCTAATTCTTCCCGGTGTTTCTTCATCTTTCTTCGTTCATTTTCAATTCTTACTGGTGGTTCTCCCAAGATTTCTCTTCCATGGTTATCATATTAATTCATTCGTTGTTTCATCCTACCGGTGGTTCATGGAAGACATTCTCAAGTTTATGTTATATCTCTCTTAATCTTTTCTACGAGAATAAGTAATATGCCAAATCCGTTGATTGTCATCAATTTAATTGGTGAAGGATAAGCATAATGTAATTCTTATTCTTGTTTCATCGAGTGAACTCAATTCCCTATTCCGGAGGCTCATCAAATTCTCGATTTCATTTGTTTCATCTTTTCTTTTCCCGGAGTTCCAAGCTCTCCTAGTTTTCTCGTCATGAAGATCCATCTAATCATTGCAAGTCTTCACCTTGTGTTTTCAACTTCTCTTTCCTTTCGTTTGATCATTCTTTTGTTTACCGGAGTTCTTCATGAAGGCTCTACATGATGGTTCATAAAGGATTTAATTCCTTCTCGAAGTGTTCATCAAGTTTATTTTCAGAGGAGTTCAAGCATTCTTCATCTTGCTATCCGGAGTGCAATTCTTTCTTTCGTACCATTGGAGGTGGTATTATGTCATTCTTGATAATTTGAGTTCATGTTTCATGATTCACATGTTGTTAAGAATGAGGTATTTTAAATCCATCAATCCCTTCATTGGAGTTATCTTGGGTTATATTTCACCTAAAACCATCCCTAAGGTTTGTTGCTATTTATGGTGCTCATATAGGACCCAAGTTCTTCTTTATCCTCCCGGTGAAATATTTTCTTGTCCCCTTGTTCATATCAATCCAATTTTTTTTCCCGTGAGTGGCAGAATTTCACCTCAGTTTTGAGATGTTTTCCATAAGCCCACTTCAAGCTTATCTTTTTGTTGTTGGCTTTCCAACAACTCTGTTCGACCCTTCTCCTAAGGATGCCTTTTCAAGCTCTTTTGTGGCAGAAGTTGGCCTTTTCTTCTCCATTCTTTTATTTCAATTACCTATCTTCTATTCTTTCGTTCAGGAGGCATTGCAATGTTGCTCTTTTCAACCAATCATCTCGTTTTGTCAAAGATCATGATCTTTTCATGCTTATCCTATTTAGCCGGAGTGTTGTGACCTTTTTGCTCAAGTTCTTCTCGCCTTATCAAGCCTTGCACCTCTTTTCAACCGGAGTGCTTTCTGAGATCTTTCTTACCCCTTGTTCCTTTCATTCAATAGTTCCGGAGGCAGTGTGTTGTGATTTCATAAAGTATCTTCTCATCTTACCAAGTTCTTATCCAATTCCTTTTCTTTTCAAACAGAGTGCTGTCCAAATTTTTTCTTCCTTGTTCCTTTTTCCTAACGGAGTGTTTTCAACTTTGTTCATCTCCGTTGTATTCTTCTCTCGAAATGGCTTAACCTTTCCAAGGTTCTTTGGTTTCACTCATTGGGCAAATAAGCAACTTAGTTTTACCTCTTCTCTTTTCTCTTCCGTTTTCCCTCCGGTGCCATTCTACATTTCAGGACGAGAACCTCTCGTAGTGGTGGAGTGTTGTAACGCCCCGAGACCGATGTGCCAGGTGTCTTCCAGTTATTCGCTGTTGTTGCCTTGTCATTGCTTGTGTGTCATGCATTCCATATCATGTCATCATGCACATTTCATTTGCATACATGTTTGTCTCATGCATCCGAGCATTTTCCCCGTTGTCCGTTTTGCAATCCGGCGCTCCTATGTCATCCGGTGTCCCTTTCAACCTCTTTTCGTGTGCGGGTGTTAAACGTTTTCGGATTGGACCAAGACTTGTCATGTGGCCTTGGTTTACTACCGGTAGACTGCCTGTCAAGTTTCGTGCCATTTGGACTTCGTTCGATACTCCAACGGTTAACCGAGGGACCGAAAAGGCCCCGTGTGTGTTGCAGCCCAACACCTCTCCAAAGTGGCCCAAAACCCACCAAAACCCCCTCCATCATCTCTGTCGTTCAATCACGATCGCGTGCCCGAAAACCGCACCCCATTTGGACTCTCCTAGCTCCCTCTACCTATAAATATGTGTCCCTCCCGCAATTTTCGCGCAGATGAAACCCTAACCTCCTCCTCCGCGCGCCGCCGGACAATTCCTCCCACGCCGGCCGGACATGTCCGCTGAGCCCTCCACCTCACTTCGGCCAATGAGGTCCTGCCACGTCACCCGCCGCCGCCTCCCGCGCCAATCGAAACGCGCCACCTCAGCCACGCCTCCCTCCACCCGCCGAAGCCCGCCGGGGCCCGGGCAAGGCCCTCCCGGCCCATCTCGCCACCGCCGTGCTTCCCGGGCGCCCCGTCCGAACCCCGCCGGTCGCCTTCGCCCGCGGTCGCCGGACCTGCTCGCCGGCGCCGCCATCCGTCCCTCGAGGCTGCGCCTCGCCCCGCGCCACCACCGAGCTCCAGCCCCGCCGCCTCGCTCTCGTCGCGGCCGCCGTAGTCCGGCTCGCTGGCGCCGCCGCCTCCACCGCTCTTCGCCACCTCGGTGTCCGCACTGCGCCTCCACGCCTCCCTGCCGAGCGCCGGCGCCGCCATGCGCCGCCTCTCTCCGGCGCCGCCCCGCCGTCACCTCGCCGGAACCGCCCCTCGCCGGATCTGGACAAGGTGGATCAGATCCACCCCTTCATCCATCCAAACGAGCATCTCCCGATCCGGATCTCGTCATCCCGCTCCGTCCGATCCCGTTGACTTTCTCGGAGAGGTCTAAATTTCGTCTAAGTCCCAGTAATTTTATGCATTTTTCATCGCATCATAACTTTATCACCGTGGCTCCGATTCGTGCGTGTAGCATATCAAAATGTTCGTCTTGACGAGTACATCATTTCATCTCATTGCATTATTGTCATTTGAGATCATATTGATGCCCGAAATACTATTGGAAGAGGGCTATGTGACGATAGTTTCAAATCTGTTTCAGCAAATGCACTTTTGTCATTTTTGCCATGATTAATGTGTGCATGCTATGATCCTGAGCTCTACATGTGTTTTGAAGAATGTCATGCCATATTTACAGGGGTGTATGCCATGTATTTTTGTGATCTTTGTGGTGACTAGCACAAGCATGCAAAGTAGCTTACTCAGTGTTGCTGATTTCAGGGACTTAGAATTTCACTAAGTCCTTGTCCTGTTATTGTTTTTATGCCATATATTCATGTTGTTTCCTAGTGATCCGTGCCTCTTTTGAGCATGATCAGTAATGATGTTTTGTAGATATTATGGTGCTCTATCCATCCATGTCTTTGTTTGCAATTATGGAGCACCCTATCTTGAGTCAATCGAGCTCTACTTTTGCTATAAAATGTTCCTGGCAGATTGTTAACTTGTTTAGCAATTTTGCCGAGCTTGTTGTTGTTGATCCATGCATGCTATGATGTTGTTCTTGCCATGTCTAGCTTCTATGACATGTCTATTTGCTGGGTGTATGCTTAGTTTAGCATGACATGCTTTTTAGTGAGTGCATCGAGCTCGTAAACATGCCTACTTGTTAACTGTTTTGCCATGCTCCAGTTTTTCACTAAGTCTGAAACCAGTAATCTTTTGCTCTTTTGTCATGCTTGTTTGAACCTGCTATTGATTGAATTAGCCGTAGCTCAGTGTTCATTTTTTGTCAAGCATCATGAGTGGATCCCTGCAATGTATTTTTTTGCTATGTTTGAGTGTTGTAGCATATTTATCTTGATGCATTTAGATGGCTACTTGCTGTTTATCGCAGACCGGTGCCATATTTGTTTTGCTTGCCATTTCCAAACCGTGCATCCGATTCCGGTGATCTTTATATCGATTTCGACCGAAATCACCTCCCCTTTCCAGTGGTACTCTTGGATTTCCAATTTGAGGCCAGGTTAAATCATTCCTTTCCAAATCTGCATATGCACCACATACCGCATCCCGCATATCATGCCATGTTCATGTGTTGGTTGTTTACTTTGTTCTGTGCTTCTTTCCGGTGTGGCTTCTTCGGGTTGGTTCCGATAACGTCGCGTTTGAGAGGAACCGTTCGACTACGTCCGTTTGTCTTCTTCATGGACTCGTTCTTCTTCCTTGCGGGATCTCAGGCCAGATGACCATACCCGCGAAATCACTTCTATCTTTGCTTGCTAGATGCTCGCTCTTTTGCTATGCCCATGCTGCGATAGCTACCACTTGCTTATCATGCCTCCCATATTGCTAAGCCAAACCTCTAACCCACCTTGTCCTAGCGAACCGTTGTTTGGCTATGTTACCGCTTTGCTCAACCCCTATTATAGCGTTGTTAGTTGCAGGTGAAGATTGGAGCTTGTTCCATGTTTGGAACATGGATATTTTTGTTGGGATATCACAATATCTCTTATTTAATTAATGCATCTATATACTTGGTAAAGGGTGGAAGGCTCGGCCTTATGCCTAGTGTTTTGTTCCACTCTTGCCGCCCTAGTTTCCGTCATATCGGTGTTATGTTCCCGGATTTTGCATTCCTTACACGGTTGGGTTATAATGGGAACCCCTTGACAGTTCGCTTTGAATAAAACTCCTCCAGCAAGGCCCAACCTTGGTTTTACCATTTGCACTAACAACCTAGCCTTTTCCCTTGGGTTTCACGGACTCAAGGGTCATCTTTATTTTAACCCCCCCGGGCCAGTGCTTCTCTAAGTGTTGGTCCGAAACGGGCAGCCTGCGGGGCCACCTCGGGGAAACTTGAGGGTTGGTTTTACTCCTAGCTTGACCTATCCGGTGTTGCCCTGAGAACGAGATATGTGCAGCTCCTATCGGGATTGTCGGCGCATCGGGCGGCTTTGCTGGACTTGTTTTACCATTGTCCAGGATGTCTTGTAACCGGGATGCCGAGTCTGATCGGATTGTCTTGGGAGAAGGAATATCCTTCATTGACCGTGAGAGCTTGTGATGGGCTAAGTTGGGACACCCCTGCAGGGATTGAACTTTCGAAAGCCGTGCCCGCGGTTATGGGCAGATGGGAATTTGTTAATGTCCGGTTGTAGAAAACCTAAAGTTTACCTTAGTTAAAATGCACCAACCGCGTGTGTAACCGTGATGGTCTCTTCTCGGTGGAGTCCGGGAAGTGAACACGGTGTTGGAGTTATGCTTGACGTAGGTTGTTCTAGGATCACTTCTTGATCATAGTTTCTCGACCGTGCTTTGCCTCCTCTTCTCGCTCTCATTTGCGTAAGGTAGCCACCATATATGCTAGTCGCTTGCTGCAGCTCCACCTCATACCTTTCACCCTACCTATAAGCTTAAATAGTCTTGATCGCGAGGGTGCGAGATTGCTGAGTCCCCGTGACTCACAGATACTTCCAAAACCAGTTTGCAGGTGCCGATGTTACCGAGCAGGTGACGCAACCAAGCTCAAGGAGGAGCTCGGTGAAGATCTTGTCCTTTGTGTTGTTCCGTTTCCAGTTGATCAGTAGTGGAGTCCAGTCGGGACGATCAGGGATCTGTGTAGCATTTGGGGTAGTCTTCTTTTATTTTGGTTCCGTAGTCGGACCTTGATTGTATCTGGATGATGTAATGCTTTATTAATGTAATTGTGTGAAGTGGCGATTGTAAGCCAACTATGTAACTCTTTCCCTTATGTATTACATGGGTTGTGTGAAGATTACCTCACTTGCGACATTGCTTTCAATGCGGTTATGCCTCTAAGTCGTGCTTCGACACGTGGGAGATATAGCCGCATCGAGGGCATTACAATAACCAAATCTAGGCAGGGCCATAAGGGCAACAAGCAACAAGAGGCAAGAGAAAAAGAGGCAAACGGAAAAGAGGGCGAATAAAACGGCAAGGGTGAAGTGGGGGAGAGGAAAACGAGAGGCAAATGGCAAATAATGTAATGCGAGGGATAAGAGTTTGTGATGGGTACTTGGTATGTCTTGACTTGTGCATAGACTCCCCGGCAACGGCGCCAGAAATCCTTCTTGCTACCTCTTGAGCACTGCGTTGGTTTTCCCTTGAAGAGGAAAGGGTGATGCAGCAAAGTAGCGTATGTATTTCCCTTAGTTTTTGAGAACCAAGGTATCAATCCAGTAGGAGGCCACGCTCAAGTCCCTTGCACCTACACAAACAAATAAGAACCTTGCAACCAACGCGATAAAGGGGTTGTCAATCCCTTCACGGCCACTTGCAAAAGTGATATCTAATAGAGAAGATAAGATAATACTTTTGGTATTTTTATGATAAAGACTAAAAGTAAAGAAAGCAAAATAAATGGCGCAATAAATAGCTTGTTGACGGGAGATTAATATGATGGAAAATGGACCCGGGGGCCATAGGTTTCACTAGTGGCTTCTCTCAAGATAGCGTAAGTATTACAGTGGGTAAACAAATTACTGTCGAGCAATTGATAGAATTGAGCATAGTTATGAGAATATCTAGGTATGATCATGTACATAGGCATCACGTCCGTGACAAGTAGACCGACTCCTGCCTGCATCTACTACTATTACTCCACACGTCGACCGATATCCAGCATGCATCTAGAGTATTAAGTTCATAAGAACGGAGTAACGCTTTAAGCAAGATGACATGATGTAGAGGGATAAACTCATGCAATATGATATAAACCCCATCTTTTTATCCTCGATGGCAACAATACAATACGTGTCGTTTCCCCTACTGTCACTGGGATCGAGCACCGCAAGATTGAATCCAAAGCTAAGCACTTCTTCCATTCCAAGAAAGATCAATCTAGTAGGCCAAACCAAACTGATAATTCGAAGACACTTGCAAAGATAACCAATCATACATAAAAGAATTTAGAGAAGATTCAAATATTGTTCATAGATAATCTTGATCATAAACCCACAATTCATTGGATCTCGACATACACACCGCAAAAGAAGATTACATCGAATAGATCTCCCAGAGAATCGAGGAGAACTTTGTATTGAGATCCAAAGAGAGAGAAGAAGCCATCTAGCTAATAACTATGGACCCGAAGGTCTAAGGTAAACTACTCACACATCATCGGAGAGGCTATGGTGTTGATGTAGAAGCCCTCCGTGATCAATGCCCCTTCCGGCGGAGCGCCGAAAAAGGCCCCAAGATGGGATCTCATGGGTACAGAAGGTTGTGGCGGTGGAATTATGTTTTCGTGGTGCTCCCTGATGGTTTGGGGGTACGTAGGTATATATAGGAGGAAGAAGTAGGTCGGTGGAGCCACAAGGGGCCCACGAGGGTGGAGGGCACGCCCAGGGGGGTAGGCGCGCCCCCTGCCTCGTGGCCTCCTCGTTGATTGCTTGACATCCACTCCAAGTCCTCTGGATCACGTTTGTTCCAAAAATCACGCTCCCGGAGGTTTCATTCCGTTTGGACTCCGTTTGATATTCTTTTTCTGCGAAACACTGAAATAGGCAAAAAAACAGCAATTTGGGCTGGGCCTCCGGTTAATAGGTTAGTCTCAAAAATAATATAAAAGTGTATAAATAAGCCCATTAAACATCCAAAACAGCATATATAATAGCATGGAACAATAAAAAATTATAGATACGTTGGAGACGTATCAGACCACCACGACAACAGTCGGGATTCTTCATCCTCTCATATATGGTGGAGCCTCGACAGACTTAAAGTCAACCCAAAATATCGTTTAATTATCTTTCTAGAAAATCCAGGCCACTGGATATTTCCTACATATTCTAGCATAAGTCATGCCAAAATTCACGAAAAAATCCGGCATGACCTTTGCTAAAAAAAGGACATATCGAGCGCCTGAAATTTGCCGGAACGGAAATTAATCAACACTCCGGCAAAACATAGGACACTCGGAGGTGTAACATGCAAACATGACCGTCCACTTGGGCAAGCACATATCCTATTTGAGCAACACAAGATATACATGTTTTTATCTACATCATATGAGCATTCAAACTTGATGGTCATTGCATTTCAATGATTGAAAATATGAGCAAAAACATTTCAAAATATCTTATAGGACTCATATTGACATGGAGAATTGGCTGGTCTCACCTCGAGGTCGGAGGGGGTCGGTGATGGGGACGACGGCGGGGATGATGGAGGGGCCCCAAGATTTCTGCAAAAACAAAAACCCTATAAGCTATTAACCAATCAAATGCATACGCCTTGCATAGTTTGGTCCAATTTGAGCATTCAAAATAGGAGTACTTCTCCAATGTGAGCATTCAATAAGCAAAACCAATTCATAGAATAAATAAGTATTCAAATTAGCATGCATTCAATAAGCAAAAGTAAATCATCTCTTGCGTCCGTACATCGTCGAATATTACCACTAATACATCTCGAATAGTATCATACATATAACATCACTAATACAACTAAACCCCTAGAGAACGACGGATATCGGCGCGCGCGGTGGACACCCAAAGAGAAGGAACCATCACAGGATCATAGCCCCAGTGAGATCCCTGAAGAACCTGCTAGGTATTGGAGAACCTGCACTCCAACGCAACCATGTAGCGACGGATGTGCGCGTACTCCACGCTGACACGGTGACGTACCACCTCCGCGGGGTCCTCAAGCCTCTGCACCATCACTGGCCCACGCGACCGCCACCAAAGAAGGTTTGGGTCAAGACGGGCTAGCTCCTTATCAAGCTGCGCCCCCCGGTAGGTAGCGCCTCCTAGTACCAGCCCGGCGAAGCCCAGTCCCGGACATGGCCCATCTGATCAAGCAGGTGTCCTTCACCGAGTCAACGACGAGGATGCGGGATAGGCATCGTCGACGTCAATGTGGGAATAATTGCTTTAACTAAAAAAATAACAACAAATGTGACATGTTCAACTAGTTCTACTAATTCAAATAGTTCTTCCTAAAAATAAACCTACTATAAATAAAAATAAACTAGTTCTTACTAAAAATAAACTAGTTCAACTAGTTATATTAATTTTCTTACTAAAAATACACTAGTTCTATTAATTCAACTAGTTCTTACTAAAAATAAACTAGTTCAACTAGTTCTATTAATTTTATTACTAATTCTATTAAACACTACTGCCCTAGTTCTTACTAACTAATTAGATGAACCTACCTAGGAACTACTTCCCTAATTAGCATCTAATTTGACGAACCCTAACTAATTTGATGCACTCTAAAATTTGATGAACCCTAGGAACTTTAGCTACGCAGAAGTAGGGGAGGGGGAGGAGGAGGCATGCTCACCTCGGGTGTCGGCGGCGAGGGAGGGGCAGGCGGCGTCGAGGTCGGGCTCGGGGCTCGGGCGTGCGGTGGAGGGCGGCGTCGAGGGCGTGCGGAGGTGATGTCGCTTGAAGCTACGTCAGTATTTCCCCAAAGAGGAAGGGATGATGCAATACAGCGGCGGTACGTATTTCCCTTAGATATGAAACCAAGATTATTGAACCAGTAGGAGAACCAAGCAACACAACGTAAACATCCCCTGCACACAAATAACAACACCTCGCAACCCGACGTGTTAAAGGGGTTGTCAATCCTTTCGGGGTACGGCGCCAGAAACGGTGCGTGGAAGGGATAAAGTTGTAATAGATTGAATAGATAGATCACAAATAAAATAAAATGCAGCAAAGTATTTTCGGTTTTTTGGATTAATAGATCTGAAAATAAAGGCAAATTAAAGTAGATCCCAAAGGTAAATAATATGAGAAAGAGACCCGGGGGCCGTAGGTTTCACTAATGGCTTTTCTCGAGAAAAATAGCAAACGGTGGGTAAACAAATTACTCTTAGGCAATTGATAGAACCTCAAATAATTATGACGATATCCAGACAATGATCATTACATAGGCATCATGTCCAAGATTAGTAGACCGATTCCTGCCTGCATCTACTACTATTACTCCACACATCGACCGCTATCCAGCATGCATCTAGTGTATTAAGTTCATGGAAAAACGGAGTAATGCAATAAGAACGATGCCATGATGTAGACAAGATCCATTTATCTATGGCGATAGATATAGATCCCATCTTTTTATCCTTAGTAGCAACGATACATACGTGTCGGTTCCCTTTCTGTCACTTGGATCAAGCACCGTAAGATCGAACCCATTACCGGGCACCTCTTCCCATTGCAAAATAAATAGATCAAGTTAGCCAAACAAAACCCAAATATCAGAGAAGAAATACGAGGCTATAAGAGATCATGCATAAAAGAGATCAAAGAAACTCAAATACTTTCATGGATATAAAAAGATAGATCTGATTATAAACTCAAAGTTCATCGGATCACAACAAACACACCGCAAAAGAATTACATCATATGGATCTCCAAGAGACCATTGTATTGAGAATCAAGAGAGAGAGAGAGATGAAGCCATCTAGCTACTAACTACGGACCCGAAGGTCTACAAAGAACTACTCACGCATCATCGGAGAGGCACCAATGGAGGTGGTGAACCCCATCCGAGATGCTGTCTAGATTGGATCTGGTGGTTCTGGACTCTGCGGCAGCTGGATGAATATTTCGTCGACTCCCCTAGGGTTCTGGGATTTTTGGAGTATTTATAGAGTAAAGAGGCGGTCCAGGGGCACCCGAGGTGGGCAGGGCACGCCAGGGCCTCCTGGCGCGCCCTGGTGGGTTGTCCCCTCCTTGGGACTCCCCCCAGGTGCAACTAGGGCCCAACTTCTTCCTTTTGGCCCATAAAAAATCATCGTAAAGTTACGTGGCATTTGGACTCCGTTTGATATTGATTTCCTGCAATGTAAAAAACATGGAAAAAACAGCAACTCACACTTGGCACTATGTCAATAGGTTAGTACCAAAAAATGATATAAAATGACTATAAAATAATTATAAAACATCCAATATTGATAATAAAATAGCATGAAACAATCAAAAATTATAGATACATTGGAGACGTATCAGGAGGGCGACGGGAGAGCGCGCGGCAGCCGGCGGCGATGCTGGACAACGACGACGGCGACAGCGGAGGAGTTTGATTTGGGGGAAGTGGTCGTGGGCAAGAAAGAACCGTGCAGTTAAGTCAGAAGAAGCAGTAGCGCGTTCCAGGAAATACGCTACTGCTACATTAGCTATAGCTAACTTACCTATAGCGCGGGCTGACAAAGTGCGCTACTGCTAAGTTAGCTATAGAGCCTGTCCGGAAAGCACGCTGCTGCTATGCCTTTCTCCTTTATTTTTCTTTTTTATTTGTTTTCCTTCATATTTTATTTGTTTTCCTTCCCTTTTTTCTATTTCTTTCATTTTCCTTTACTTTTCCATAGGTTTTTCCTTTTATTTTCCTTTCGTTAGCAGTAGCGCTTTCCCCGTGAAACACGCTACTACAACAACCTTAGCAGTAGCGTGCTTTACCTAAGCCCGCTACTATTATTGGTGTTGGGGAACGTAGCAGAAATTCAAAATTTTCTACGCATCACCAAGATCAATCTATGGAGAAACCAGCAACGAGGGGAAGGAGAGTGCATCTACATACCCTTGTAGATCGCTAAGCGGAAGCGTTCAAGAGAACGGGGTTGAAGGAGTTGTACTCGTCGTGATCCAAATCACCGGAGATCCTAGTGCCGAACGGACGGCACCTCCGCGTTCAACGCACGTACAGCCCGGTGACGTCTCCCATGCCTTGATCCATCAAGGAGAGAGGGAGAGGTTGAGGAAGACTCCATCCAGCAGCAGCACAACGGCGTGGTGGTGGTGGTGGAGGATCATGGTGATCCAGCAGGGCTTCGCCAAGCACCGCGAGATATGAGGAGAAAGAGAGGTAGGGCTGCGCCAGGGAGAGGTCAGAAACTCATGTGTTGGCAGCCCCAAAGACCTCAACTATATATAGGGGAGAGGGAGGGGGCTGCGCCCCCACCTAGGGTTCCACCCTAGGGGCGGCGGCCAGCCCAGATCCCATCTGGTGGGGCGGCCAGGGGAGGGGGAGAGGGAGGCGCACCAGACATGGGCCCTAAGGCCCATCTGCCCTTAGGGTTTGCCCCCCTCCTCCCCTTAGGCGCCTTGGGCCCTTGTGGGGGGGGGGGCGCACCAGCCCACCTGGGGCTGGTCCCCTCCCACACTTGGCCCATGCAGCCCTCCGGGGCTTGTGGCCCCACTTGGTGGACCCCCGGGACCCTCCCGGTGGTCCCGGTACGTTACCGATAAAACCCGAAACCTTTCCGGTGACCAAAACAGGACTTCCCATATATAAATCTTTATCTCCAGACCATTCCGGAACTCCTCGTGACGTCCGGGATATCATCCGGGACTCCGAACAACATTCGGTAACCACGTATATCTATTCCTTATAACCCTAGCGTCATCGAACCTAAGTGTGTAGACCCTACGGGTTCGGGAACCATGCAGACATGACCGAGACGTTCTCCGGTTAATAACCAACAGCGGGATCTGGATACACATGTTGGTTCCCACATGTTCCACGATGATCTCATCGGATGAACCACGATGTCGAGGATTCGATCAATCCCGTATACAATTCCCTTTGTCTAGTGGTACGATACTTGCCCGAGATTCGATCGTTGGTATCCCGATACCTTGTTCAATCTCGTTACCGGCAAGTCTCTTTACTCGTTCCGTAACACATCATCCCGTGATCAACTCCTTGGTCACATTGTGCACATTATGATGATGTCCTACCGAGTGGGCCCAGAGATACCTCTCCGTTTACACGGAGTAACAAATCCCAGTCTCGATTCATGCCAACCCAACAGACACTTTCGGAGATACCTGTAGTGTACCTTTATAGCCACCCAGTTACGTTGTGACGTTTGGCACACCCAAAGTATTCCTACGGTATCCGGGAGTTGCACAATCTCATGGTCTAAGGAAATGATACTTGACATTTAGAAAAGCTTTAGCATACGAACTACACGATCTTTGTGCTAGGCTTAGGATTGGGTCTTGTCCATCACATCATTCTCCTAATGATGTGATCCCGTTATCAACGACATCCAATGTCCATGGTCAGGAAACCGCAACCATCTATTGATCAACGAGCTAGTCAACTAGAGGCTTACTAGGGACATGGTGTTGTCTATGTATCCACACATGTATCTGAGTTTCCTATCAATACAATTCTAGCATGGATACTAAACGATTATCATGAACAAGGAAATATAATAATAACCAATTTATTATTGCCTCTAGGGCATATTTCCAACAATTGGTAGCCTGCCAAGAACAGTAAGGGAATTGTAGTTGTAGCGCTTCTTCCCTGATACGCGCTACTGCTATGAACTTAGCTGCAACCCATTAGGATGCCACGCGCTACTGGTAAGTAGAAGTAGCGCTTGTTTTTGTCCCTCGCTACTGGTAAGATTCTGTGCATAAGGTTTTTCCCTAGTAGTGCTAGCCGATCCCCCAAAAATAGAGGAGTATCAGACCAAGTAAACCTTAATGAAGTATATTTACTCTACCAAGTTTTGACCAGACCTAGCTGATCTCCTAAAAACATTGGAGTATTTTTTTTGTCATTTGCATTTCATTTTCGGCAACCGAAACAAATTTCAATGCTTCTATATTTCATTGACAACATCGGAGTACATAATTCATCGGAGTACATAATTCATCAATTCTTTGTCACAAGAACGAAACCAAAGAAAAGAAGAATCACAATTAGAGATTTTAATAAATCTCCAACTTTCATCACTGCTCTCACTAGTTGGATTAATATTTTCCATATGTCTTGTTGACTATCTCAATTGTCTTGTCGAGCTCGCACACTTCTTTCTTCGTTGGTTTCGATGAATTTGACATTTGCTTTGTATCTAGTCTCATCTCTAGTTTCTACTCTAGTAAGGAGTGAAAAACATCTATCAAATTTCTCATTATCAATAAATCGATGTACTTCTTCCTAATACAAAAACCTGCATCCGCCCTACACATAAATTTGAGCAAACATTGAGCTACAAATTGCGCCGAATCCGATGAACAACCGAATCAAAACTAGCACCCACCCCATCTTT
This sequence comes from Triticum urartu, assembly GCF_056163025.1. Lineage (NCBI taxonomy): Eukaryota > Viridiplantae > Streptophyta > Magnoliopsida > Poales > Poaceae > Triticum > Triticum urartu. The sequence goes on from NC_141879.1 coordinate 698,707,938, forward strand.
TTTACACTTGAAGAACACTCATTCGGGGTGTTCCGACATGGTCAAAACTTGACGCACCACCTGGCGCGGGCAGTCGTTGCACTTTATGACCGGAAACGGGGAGCCAACAAGCTACTGGGCCAGTGTCGTGCCCGGCCGATGGCCGGGCGTGTCTTTTTCGACGAAGTGCGACAAGTGAGATCCGAGCGGCTAGAGGAGGAGGCCATACCTGCATGCGACACAAAGGCATTGCCGGGCTGTACGGTTCGGTACTTGGCCAATCCATGACAAAAGCGCCACTGCCGGTGGCCGAATGCATCAAATCTAGCGGCGGCGGCAGCCATAGATCTTCTGATTTCTATGATGGCGGCAGCGAGAGAGGATCAAATCCGGGTTGGCTCCTCTATTCGGTTTGGGGACCAGCTAGGTGTCGGTTCGATGAGTAAAACTGATTTTTTTTACTACTCTAACGCCTTTTAGGGGATCGGCTAGAGTTGCTCTAATGTCTCGCATATCATAATCACTTGAGATAAACTTTTTCTGAACCAAATCCTATTAAACCGTTTTTTTTCTTTCCCAACATGCAAGTTTATCCTCATTCACATGGCAAATTTCATTCAATTTGCATGGCAAATGTTTGATATATATTGCATGTCAAATGATTTCTGCAATAATACAAACACCATTTTTGTACAAATGGAGTAGATCTTCAGGCGCACACATTATTCACATGGTAACATGAATTACGTACTCTGGCAACTTCGGTTGTACTGCCACTTCAAAATTTGACCACTACTTCTTGTTTCACTTACAAAATTCCATCAATCGCCTTTCCTTAAGCTACTGCTTCGGGTTGGCCGGATTTGATCAGCGATAGTGGGCTTGCTACTGATGAAAAGCCAAGTTTATATCTCTCAAGGAGACGTTGCCACCGTTAGTATTTTTAGAAAAGCAGACTCGATGGGAACCAAACTTTTAGTTAATGGAACCAAATAACTGGGGTGAGAATGCCCCAAGGTACAAAAAGACCAGCCAACAGGTCATAGAAAAAACATCTTGAGCTTGATCTGTCGAGGCCGTCGTCCACCAGAGGAGCCGACACCATTGGAGCATCGCATGCCGTGAAAGAGGCACATACATGAGAAGAGTGAGGCATCTTGCACAATCAAAAATGAAATCCTCCGGTGCTGCCGCCCCCACTTGTCATTGTTGCTTCTGTAAGTTATCAAACAACCTAGCTGACTCCATCGCCTCCAAGGCCCCCTCTGCCTTACTGATCCTTCGATCTCAGCCACCATGACTTTCTTCACCGTTGTCTACGCCATGAAAATCGAGATACCAACATGTCCCATGGTGTCAACAAACAACAGAGCTTTGCGCCGCGCCCTTATGGAGCCGCGTAGGCTGATATGTACATGCACGACCGGATTCTATCCGATCCAGATATTCTTGGCCAGGATCTTCATCGGCAGTTTCGGAACATGTCGATGATCCGATCGAGGACCGATCATGCAGATCATTGCTGTGATGCACTTAGAGAACTAGGCCACACCGTTGCCTCCAATAGGCCGACGCCATCGCCATCACGAAGGAGGACACAGGCCTACGCTGCCCACAACCCGCACCACCGGCTGAAGACATATGCCAGATTGAGGTGGATCCCGATCCGCTGCCACCCCCTCACCTGCACGATCCACCACCTCGAAGCCCGCCATGCGTCGACGGTCCTGACTACCATAGGACTGCGCCGCCGAACCACCACGACCCTTGGCATCGGGCGTCCCGGCCCAGCCATGCCACCCCATGACAGAGACCCTGGGCGAGATGCAAAAGGCCCGACCGCCGCCGATGCTGGCCAGGCTTTGCCAGGCCACGTCCTCTGGCGGCGGCGAGGGAGGAGGTCAGGTGGGAGAGAGAGAGGAGGGTGCTGGCGGCGGCGGTGGGAGTGCCCTCCCCGTCGCCCACGGGAGGGACGTAGGAGGGTACCTCTGTGGCGGCTGTCTAATGGATGAGTTGATGACGAGTTTCTGTCTATAGTCTTGCAGCATAGATGGTGGCCACTATACCATCCGTCTCCACTGCCGAAAAAGGGTCCCTTCATACTTGTTCCGGCTCAAGGAACACCGCACCGTCAGCAAGCAAAGTGGTTCACCCTTGAACTTGAATGAATACTGGCAAGGAGGAAATCAAGGAATTCAACAACACTTGTCCCACAAACAGAGCTCTACATGAGCTACGCCGATGCGCACGGCACGGCCACACACACATGCCACACACAAGACGCACACTGCCGGTAGGAGACATTTTTTTTAGCATAACCAGAAGAAACTGCTTTGCCGGAGGTTCGGGCGCTCTTATCCTGACGCACCTCTACACCTGTAGAGGGAAACCTTTCTGCTCTCGCCTAGGCTCCAGGGCTACGCACCACCGATGAGCAAGGCCCCAGAAGGAAATACACGCCAGAATCAGTAACCCCCCATGACCGCCGCAGAACAGCGTCAACACTGTCAACAATGACGGTGGGCAGCTCAATGTTCTTCTTCTTGAGGGTCGATTTGTAGTAGAAGAAGTGGAGGATCAGCTGAATGAGGCCTAAAACTGCCTCGAGCCCATTGGGGATCTGCGCATAATTAAAAGTGGGCATCACAATTGATTAGATCGATCTGTGCAAAGAGTAGATTGAAATCATCGCATCAAAGCTAGATCGATGGAGTGTGTATGTATTGCACTGACCGCCACGTAGAGATCGAACTCAATGAGCGCATAGGCCGTCCAGCAGCAGCCACTGAGGAATATCGCCAGCGACAGGAAGAATGGCATGTACTCAACACTCTCGGTTCTGATCACACGAACCTGCAAGCAATACAATATTACTAGTACTGGTGAAAAAAATAGAACGCTATAGCGCCACTATTAGCACACAATAGCATTTTGAGCAATGCCTTGCTAAATAAACCATTTTACAATGTCTAGCTAACATTATGCTATAGCATGATATAGCATGCTAATAGCATATTTTAAGGGCCTCGCTATTTTTCATAAGAAAAGTACTCCCTCCATCCGGTGAAGAGTGTACATCTAGAAATTTTTAGGACAAATTATAGAGTTAAGTAAATAATGCATTGGAAAGGTGCAAGCCACCATCTCTCTTCTCTTTAATTATTCAACTCCCAATGAGCGAAGTGCATGTAGGAATTAAGGAGACCATGTGTAGATTGCTAGTGGTCTTGATTACCGTGTGATGAGAGATAAGTATTTTTTTACTTTAAAGTGCATTGAAAAGATAGAAGTACACTTTTTCGTGGACAAATTATGAAGCCAAACATACACTCTTCACCGGACAGAGGGAGTATGTTTTTAGTCCTTCAAGTTCACCAAAAGTCTACGTCTGGTCTTGCAAGAATTTTTAGGTGACATTTGGTCCCTTAAGTCACACAACTAAGCAAGTTGTCCAAAACCAGAGACAATGGGTAAACCACTGACGTGGCACCGGTTCTGGTAAACTGTAAGGACCATTCCGCAAATAAAAGATACACTAATGACTATGATGAAAACCGGTTCTGGTAAACTGTGAAGACATTTGGTGAAGTCGAGAGACCAAAACACACTTTTCTCTTTTTTCGTAGCATGCTATATTCTTCATTGATTAGTACTCACATTATATAAAAGCACAAGGCTGAGTCATTAAATATGTGTGACCTATATTTTGTTTTGAGAAACAAAATATGTATGATCTAGATAGTAAGTAAACAAATTCCCTGGTTAATTAACAGCCGCTACATTGATGAACTCTACACCACATGCACTATATCCGCAATAATGCTAGACCTACAAAAATGTACACACATTTTTTAACAATTCCCAATTATAATCCTTCGCATCCGCTTGTTGGTAAAAAAAAGTAACCTTTTGTAGATGTAGTTCCCCTAGCTAGGCACCGCACCGCACGTTGGTGATGGAGCGATGGGCCACAGGTTTTGTAAAAAAATTAAGTAACCTTATGTAATTTGTAAATGTGGTTCCCCTATAGCAGCAGAAATTTGGTTGGTTGGCTAGCTAAATACGCGGAATGCAAGTACAGATCTATAAGCAGACGAGAGTGTTAGTTAGTTTTTTTGCGGGGAGATGAGAGTGTTAGTTAGCCACACGTGCGGCATCAACACGCAACAACTAACTGAGTTCAAAATAAAACTACAAGAAACGGAAAGAAAGAATTAAAGAGTAGACACGATGGGTCGATGATCATCGTAATACGTACCATGACGGTAAGATTGGAGGCGTACTGGACGGAGCCGCAGATGACGCAGAGGATGCCGACGATCATGGAGCGCATCTCGTGGGTGTGTGCGCCGTGGAGCACGCCGACCACCACGGCCGCCATGAACGCCGCCTCGATGCCGAGCACGGCGAGCATCTTTGACTGCACGCATATATACCGAAAAAAGACCGGGCCTTAGGGGACGCGTGTATGGATGTACCCGCTTGTTGTTGGTGGAGTAGATAAAGAAGATGATGAGGTAGACGAGCTGGACGACGAGGCCGATCCCGTTGACGGTGACGACGAGGATGCTGTTGGGGTGCACGATGGGGAGGCCGTAGAAGACCCAGAGCATGCAGGTGAGCAGCGTCGCCAGGTAGGGGTCCGGCTTGTACTCCTCCACGTCCTTGGCCTTGCAGATCCGCCGGAACATCGGCCTGCGCGCACGCACAAGCAACAAACACAAGTTACCAACAATCACCCTCCATATGCATAGATAGGTAGATTATAGGTAAGAGGAGGAGGTGAAGAGGCGGCGGCGGCTAGACAAGAGGAGGCAGGCTTACGCGTGGGAGAGGAAGAGCCCGAAGGAGATGACATTGCCGATGACGCCGACGATGTTACGAGCTGCGTCGGCGGAAACCATTTTGCGCTCCAGGAAGGAGACTGCTGACTCGAGGAAGAGGAAGGGAGTTGGTTGTGATCTGGGGCTGGCGCGATGAGAGAGGCCGGCCGAGCTTATTGCGTGGCGGGGTTCGCGTTCCCCACACAATGGATATGGTTAGGGATTAACGTTCAGTTAGACTGGCTCCTCGTGGCTGGGTAAGATCCGAGTCTAGCTCGTGGGTCAGACTGCGAAGTCATAGGTTGGGTGTAGTAGCGCGCGTGCATGCTCGGATCGGGAAACCGAGAGAAATGGGGCGGCATGCATAACCTCCTCGTACGCAAGTGTGCCGTGCCCGGCCTCATCCGAACCAGCGTATGTAGGATAGATGAATGAAAACAGTTTTGGTAAAGCACATCTAGATGTGCCATAAGTATTGCACATCTAAATCCTATGTCATTGATCTTACGTTGAGATCCGTGTGAATTTTTTTAATTTTTCTCTTTATACTTGATTCACTCACTTAGATGTGCAATAACTATAGCACATCTAGATGTGCCCTAGACACATCCGAATGAAAAAGGATATGACGTGATATGTACGAGCTGGCATCTGGATCTGCAAAGACAGAATGAAAAAAATGCGAAAGCAAATATCTTTTTTGGGAGAAAAACTTTCAACCTATTCATCATCTCTCATAGTAGTAGAAGTAACACTAGAAATAAGAAAAAAATAAATCCAGGTTCATAGACCACCTATCGACGACTAGAAGCATTGGATGAGATAACGTTGCACCACCATCAGTGCCCCTCCTTCATCAGAGCCAGACAAAATTTGTTGAAGTAGACAATGGGAAATCGTCATGCTAATTACCCTAGAGGACCAGCGCAACAGGACAACAACCGTTAACGACGGAGAGAAGCATAGAGTGGAAGAATCCGACCATATAGGCACATGAACAAATATTGAATCCATGGAGATCCAACGCGAACCAACACCAATAGAATCCCACAAGATCCAATGGAGACACACCTTCACATGCCCTCTGACGACGCTAGATGCACCACAGGGATGAGAGTTAGGCAGGAGACCTCATTCCATTTTCATGGAGCTATCACTACCTTATCTTCCTGAACAGACATAAACCCTAATCGACCTAAAAACAGCAAAAGAACAAAGCAGGAACCCTCCCGCCGGCAAGGGCCAGGGTGCACCGCGACTCCATGTCGCTAAAGCCACCAGATACAAGGGGGCCGGCGGCGGCAACGGCGGGATCAATGCGGAGAAATCCTAATTGGCTGAGCAGTCGCGACAGGAGGCCGAAGGTCACTAGCTTCATTTCCCGCACATATTATTGTAGATGGGACTTGACCACACAGATGATGTAAAGGAAAATATCAGGTGATCGACAAGGGCGAGATAATCAAGGATTATGACCTGGAAATTCATTACCACTCGGGTAAAGCAAATGTAGTAGCCAATGCTTTGAGTAGAAAGCCAGCAATGCTAAATCTACTCTTGACCAAAAACAACCTGATACATCCCAAATGTATCAATAATTTTAGTATTATTCATGCTATATTTAAATCAATTACATACACTTTGGGCATACTTCTTATTGATTTTATTGAAGCAAAATATTAACCAAGTGTCCAATGCCAACTCCTTTTTTTGTTGTTTTCATAATTTCAGGAAAATACAGAGAAAAGGTCAAAAAATATATTCAGGAAGTTTCAAGTCACCAAAAGACCCAGGAGGCTAGGCCCGACACCATGGGCTACCCCCAGTGCCTAGGCTCCTAGTGTATGCGCCCTAGGGCTTTGGGAGCCCACATGGGCACCTATGGCCCATGGGCCCCCCTGGCTGGCCTCAAGTGCCCATAGTCCATATGCCCCCCCCCCCCCCCCCAAACTCCACCCTAATTATCGAGCCTTTTTTTGCCGCCGCCACATCAAGTTTTCGAGGAGATTGATGACCTACATGGTCACATGGTTTACTTGTAGCTTTTAAAAGTAAGAGTCGATCTCACAGGTAGCATAGGAAATGGGCTTTGCCTCTTGTAGAAATTTATAAGATGTTGCATATGTATACACCCACTATTGTTCCTCCTCACATTCAGGTTACGGCAACAATAATTAAGGATAACCCCATGGACACAACCAATGGTCGGTTCTACACTATCGCCCTATCAAAGGTGCCAAGCTCCGCTACGATTGTTCACGAACTTCTTGTTTGCACTAGCCAGGCAACGGTTCATGAAAAAAGGCACATTGTTTTGGGCTAAAATCTTTGTGTTGGCCAGATTCGCTCGGCGACGGCAGGCTTGCCACTGCTGCAAAGCGAAGTTTATCTCTCAGCCATCACGGAAAAGTGTTGTTGTTTTTTTAGAAAGAAGGCTCAAAGGGAATTTAATGGAACCATTAATCGGTCAGGAATTACAAAAAGGCAACAAGTTACAAGGAACAGAAAGAAAAATAAATTGAGGTGAGAAAGCCCCAGGCGGTAGATACAAGGTATACAAATAACAATCAACAGACCATATAGACATCGGGCAAATAGCTCCCATGCGACGTCGTTGGTGTGAACTGTCTCTCATGCGACGTCGTTGGCTGTAATAGCTCTCATGCGACATCTGCGTTGGAAAAAATAGCTCCCATGCGACACACCATTTACGCGGCTAGTTGGCTGTTAGTTAGGCTGAGGTTTGGTTATGACACTGGGGGTTATGTGCTCTGACTGGTGGGGTCCACCTATGGCCACGTAGTCAAGAGTCAACCGTCCACGACTCGACCGGTGACTGTGTGACCGTGCTCGACTCGCCCGTGCTGGACTGGGCGAGCGGCGCCGCCGTAAGCATCTTCTCCGGCAGCGGTTTCTTCTCCGCGGTGGTGGAGCGCATTTCTCGGCAGCGGCAAAGCTATTGCGAGGTGAGCCCGAAACCCTAGTCCCACTCCCCAGAATTTTGGGGGATCTGTGGCCTCATGCTGCCCTCTATTTCTTGGCGATTTAGAATCGGGCTCCATTGGATCCGGGGGTTGTTTCTTCTCCGCGGCCCAGTGGTGGAGCGCCTATCTCTGCAGCGGCTATTGCGAGTGAGTATTTTCCAAACACTACTCCCATTCCACTGAATTTTGGATAAATCTGTGGCCTCATGCTGCCCCTGTTTCTTGGCGTTTTAGAATCTCGATTGGATAGGAGATGGAGCGAGGGCTGGATGAGATGGAGCGAGGAGACAGTGCTTCAAATCGGTAATGCCACCCTCTTTTCTTGGCGATTTAGAATCGAACTCGATTTGGTAGTGACTGCCGCCGCTGCCTGCCATTGACAAAACAGGGGAGGTTCAGGTTCTGCCACCACATTCGCAATTATAGTGGAATTTTTTCCCTGTAAAGCCAAGCTCAGTGATGGTAGTGTCCAAGACATTGATAGAGATACCACCGTGAGGTTGGATGTCGAATTTGCAGATGTTGATCCCCATGAATTGGAGAGCATGAAGGAGAAGGCCGTGGGCAATTTGGTGGAGAGAATTGGGGAGAGTATTGTTTGGGGTCCAGAACAAGAGGTATCTCTGCAACGTTTCGATAACTATAATGGTGAATATGTGAGAATTGAAGATTGAGAATCCATGGTTGCTGAAATTGATCAGCAAGAAGGGTGGGCAAGCAAACAAGTAACATTTTATGCAGAGCTAATTGATCTGCAAACTCATTCCAGAGTTGGTTATGTGCCATCAAAGATGGCTGCACAGATGGAAGATGATGAGTGGGTTTCACAAAAGAAGATGTTGGCATTGTTGACTGAACCGACTGTAGTAGCTGAAGATACAGGGATTGATGCAGATGGAGAGGAGGGAACCCATGGTGCTAGGAAGATTGTTGTTGACTGGAATGTAGTAGAGTTGAATGAAAAAACGGATTTGGTCATTACACCAATATCTGACATTGATATGGCCGAAATGTTTGGCATTCAAGTTGATGACAAAGATAAGGAGAAGGATGACAGTTCTTTGCCTGCTGAAGGTAACACAGGCCCTAGAAATGCAAATAAGGATGAAGAACAGCTGATGAGAGAGGCTGCAAATGATGTGGATGATGCAGATGATAATGAGCTAGTTTGTTTGTATGACAAAGAGAACCCAGTTATTGAGGTGGGAAAGTTGTGGCCAAGCATGAAGGAGTTTAGGATGTCTTTCAGGACCTATGCAGTGAAAAAAGAGTTTGATGCCAAGACTATGTGGAGTGATCGAAAGAAATTTTATGCTCGGTGCAAAGGTTATGATGGTGGTGGCAATCCTTGCAAATGGTACTTGTCTGTCAGACTACAACCTGATGGAAGTACAGTAAGGGTAAATCAAATACCACACCAGCATACATATATGACCACTTCACAGAGAGTTTCAAAGATGACATCACAGCTTTGGGTTACAGAGAAGATTACTCCTATTTTAGCCAAGACTCCAAACACTAATGCAAAGAGGCTTAAAGTTGACTTGGAGAAGCTGTACCCCATCCAGCTGCAATATACCACAGTGTGGAAAGCAAAACAAAGGGCCATGAAATCATTGTATGGTGACTGGGCAAATACATTTAGGATGTTGTATAGTTTTAAAGCAGAGGTGGAGAAGAGGTCACCTGGGAGTGTGGTGGAGATAGATACAGAGGTAACAGAGGATGGCAAGGTTTTATTCAGCAAATTTTTTATGTGTTTGAAGCCTTGCACAGATGGATTCAAAGCAGGTTGTCGTCCATATTTGAGCATAGACTCATCTTTTTTGACTGGAAAGTGGAATGGTCAGTTGGCTGCATGCAATGCTCTAGATGGACACATCTGGATGTTCCCAATTGCAATAGGAATCAGAGACAGAGGCATCATGGATATGGTTCATGATGCAACTGAAAAGATGCATAGGGCCAGTTTCTCCTTTGGCCATCCACACAGATGCATGTAAAGGGTTGGAAAATGCAGTAAAAAATGTTTTCCCCCATGCTAAGCAGAGGGAGTGCTTTAGACATATGTGGATGAATCTGATAAAAAAATTCAGAGGAGATGAATTTGGGCGCATGTGGCCAGCAACAAGGTCCTACACCAGACAGACACATTCCTATCACCTTGGTAAGATATTGGCATCATGTAGTGATAATGAATTTGCTTCATGGTTGAACACCCACCATTCTCTGTTGTGGTATAGATCAGGTTTTAATACTACCATAAAATGTGATCATATCAATAACAACTTGGCAGAAAGTTTTAACAACAAAGTGAAGGATTTGAAAGACTTGCCTGTGCATGACATGGTGGACCAAATAAGGATCATGATCATGCGTTTGTGGGAGTTGAGAGGAAAAATTGCTAATATTTTGGAAAGGGACAAGCTTCCAGCAGTGGTACAACAGGTGGTCAACAGGAGTAGAAATCTTTCACATCTATTTGTTGAGAAATCTTCCTTGTGGGGTTCTGAAGTTAGAGATACAAAGAGTGGCAAGAGGCATGTGGTAAATACTGAGTTGCATGAGTGCACTTGCCAAGAGTGGCAACACACTGGAAAACCATGTGAGCATTCCATACTTTTTTGGCATCTAAACCCAGGTTAATATGCACCCATATTTGCATGAGTATTATTCAGTACAAAGATTCAAAGCTGCATATGCAAGTCCAATTCCTGCACTGACTGACCAATCTCAGTGGCCTGAGGTGGAAATAGAATTTACCTTGTGTCCCCCTGTCACTAGAAGAAAGGTTGGGAGGCCTAAACAGAGAAGATTCAAAGCTTGGTTTGAGAAAGGTGGTTGTAGTAAGAAGGGGAAAAAGGAAAAGGAAAAGAATGATAAGCCCAAAAGGGCTCAAAAAGGTAACAAAAATAGGTGCAAGTTGTGTGAGGTACTTGGGCACAGAATTGGTTCATCCAAGTGCATCTACACTCCTCAGAGGCCAAAGTATGTTTATGTTACTGTTTTTGCAAGTTTTTGATTTTGCTACTTGTTCTAGTATCTAACCAAGTCAAATGCTTTATTTTTTAGGAGGAAGCATGCAGAAAAAGCCCCACCTCTTGTTGTTGAACAATGCTGGCCAGTGAAAAAAGCAAGACTCAATGGCTATAGAAGGAAGAGCACTAAGCAGATAATGTTTGGTGACAAAGATATGGAGCTAACTAAAACTGTTACTGCTGAACATGAGCTAAGTGTTTCTGTTTTGGACGATGTGATGCACACTGAATCTGTTTTGCAGACGCTAGGGCAATCTGAAACTGTTGCAGATGAAGCAACTGTTGTGCTGCCATGCGAATCTGCTTTGACAACTGTGTTGCCATGTTTGGAGGTTGTGCTGCCAAGTGTTGAGTTGCAAACTGAAGTAGTTGAACAATGTGTGCCATCTACTCAATCTGCAGAAGTGCAAACTGAAGAAGTGGGACATGGTCAGGTGCAAAAGTTGAGGGGGCCTAGTGGAGTTTGCAAGGGTCCAAAAAGCAAGAGTATCAGCATCAACAAACTATGCGCCGTGGAACCAAACGGTGGAAAAAAGCAGAAGAAATCGAGTGGTAGAAAGAAGCAAAAGAAATAGAGTCGAAATCATTCAAATTTGATGTGAAAACTTAAGTTTGTTGTCATTTGATGTGAAAACTCATGTTCTTTCATGTGAAAACTTATGTGCTATGATGTTGATTTGACTTGAAATAAAATTCAAATTTGAACCGACATTCAAATTTGAACCTATCTCCAATATTTTTTGAGTTCATTTGTTTGTTCTGTGATGTTGCATCGTTTTATGTACTACTATGCACTTTAGTTCATAAATCCAACCCTTTTTGTGAAGTCCAACTCATAGTCACTGAAAATGTTGTCCAAAGAGGCTCCAAAGTAAGGGAAAACGGCCCCATTTCTAAGCAAGTTTTTTTCGACCTTCTCAAAATCACCCAAAAAGATTTTCTTAGCTTATATTATACCTATATAGGATCAGTACGAAGTCTCACCTTTTTTTGAATAAGTATTCATATTATTTAATTTATTTTTGAAAAAACACCCTTTAATACAAAGTCAGCAATAAAACAAGTTTAAAAATTTAAAATGCAAAAATAACTCCAGATCCTCCTTAGTCACTCTAAAATGAAGCTAAGGTGATGTTTTTGCATTTTCAAAACCTCAAACCCTCTTCTCACTCCTTTGAACTCTATGCAACCTCAGTCGAGATAGTCCAATTTGTGAAGGTTTTTTCATGCAAAGATCATTAGATCAAGTTTATCATTTTATATCATAACTATGTAACATAAAAAGGCTATATGCGCAGGTTTTTCATTTTTTAGATTTTTTTGAATTAGTTATACACATTTGAATGTTCGGTCAAAGCTTTCAAAACCCCGTTGACTGCCTCCAAAACCCATGTAACCCTAGCGCCAAACGTCCACCGTCGATCTAACCCTAACGCCAAACTGCGGCCATCGGATAGGCCTTCTAGAAGGATTCCGCGGGGGCGATCCGTGGGCTCCAATCTGATTGGCCACCATTTTTTCTCTCTGACGAACAGATAACGTTGAGCGGGGGAGCATCTTAGTGACCGTTGGGCCGAGCGGATTGGGCCCGGCAGAGCCTGGCGTGCGTGCGCACGGCCGTCGAGAGGGGGGGATGGGCTGCATGCGAGAGGGTCAATGACATGTGGGCCATCCCTGTCCCATGCATGCCATGCAACGTCGCAGCCTAGCTATTCTTTGCTCGTGAATGCCTAGCCATTTGCATGCGGGCTTGGATGCACGCATCGATGCAGTAAAGCACGGCAGGGGCGCAGCGTATAGGTACGTCGCATCTAAGCTATTTTAACAAATGCATGTTTGAACGAGACGGACGCGTCGGTGGTGCAGCTCCTTTTTCAGTGTCACGCGCGGATGAACGGGCCTGTTTCCCATGCGGCGTCACCGCCGATGAAAGTGCACGAAACGATGCATCTCGCCTGTGCCGCCCGTGCCTCTTTGGATGCTCTGCCCGCTGTTTTTTGAATTAATGCCCGCAATTACTTATGCCAGTGCGAACGGAGAAGAGAAAACGATCGAGAAGGCACCGTGTACACATTGACCACGGCTGCAACGCGGCTATAAAAGGGCACCATTTCCTCATCCTCTCACACTCATCTCTCAAGCCTCCTCCCCTTCTTCTTTTCGAGCCAAATCCACCACTCGAGCCACTATGCAGTTCAATGGCCCTACCAACCGTCGCCCTCACACCGTGCCGGAGAGGCAGTACCCGGCCGGAGTCGTCGTCGAGAATAGCCTGAGGGTGTGGGCCATCTCTAGGTGGAGGGGCCCTAGAGAGTTGGCTCGCTTCTTCCTCCAAGCTGGCTACCGCCACCTCCCTCCGGGCACTCCGCCCATGTTCCACCTCCACGAGCAGTACGATGGCAATGCCAACGGCTTCGTTATCGGCCTCTACGTCACCTTCACCAACCCCTACGACGCTCACCACCTCCTCGGGGAGGTGTTCGGGTGTGGATGCGAGTTTATCGCGTTCACGACCTACAACATCTTCACCAACTTCCACCACATCTTCCCTCACCCCAACGGCATGCACACCCTCCCCTACCAGATGCCGGAGAACGACGAGTGAGGGGCCCAAGGAGGAGGGGCCAAGGAGTGGCAAGGAGGAGGGGCCAAGGAGTTGTTCAAGTGCGAGTCTTCTATCTATCTAGTTTGTGTTTGTGTTGGTTCGGGCGTGTGTGCCCGTGTCTTCTATATATCTAGTTTTAATTATTTTACTTTCATGTTTTATGAACTATATGTAGTGGGGGGATGCCCCTCTATATGTTCTATCTATCTATGCTACTAGGGTACCCGATGCCCCTCTATCTATCTATATGTTTTTTCGGTCCTAAAGTTTCTCCATTGCATTCTATTTATGTGGCCATGTGTACTAAAAAATGCACTAAAACATGATCCAATCATATAAGTTGTTGTTAGCACGTGTCTAGTTAATTATCTTCCTTTTATGTTTTATGCACTATATGTTGTAAGGGGATGCCCCTCTATGTTGTAAGGAGATGCTACTAGGGGCACACTAGATGTCTTCTTTTTTTGAGAGGGGCACAACCTTTTTCGGTTGAAACACACGAGTAAAAACTTTGAAAACACCATAGCACAAGTCAGAAAAAATATTAAAAAATGGTGCTTGGTTGAAATAAACTAGAACCAAACAATTGCAACTTTTTTGGTTCACAAAGACAGCAAGTTGGACTGCTAACTAGAACCAACCTTTTGTTTTAGCCGAAACAACACGGGACTGTAACGCCCTCGATGCGGCTATAGCTCCCACGTGTCGAGGCACGACTTAGAGACATAACCGCATTGAAAGCAATGTCGCAAGTTAGGCAATCATCACAAACATCCCATGCAATATATAGAATAAAAGGGGAGATACATAGTTGGCTTACACTCGCCACGTCACATCAAAGTACATAAATAACATACAACATACAAACACTCATGGCCCGACTACGGCGCCAAAATGGAAAATAACCCAACATGCGACACGGTCCCGATCTAACCCCAACTGGGCACCACTACTGATCATCAGGAAAAGACACGTAGTATCGCTGAGAGTCTTCGTCGAACTCCCACTTGAGCTCGTACTCGTCACCTGGAGCGGAATCACCTGGACCTGCATCTGGAGTTATAGTATCTGTGAGCCACAGGGACTCAGCAATCTCGCACCCTCGCGATCAAGACTATTTAAGCTTATAGGAAGGATAGGCAAAAATATGTGGAGCTGCAGCAAGCGACTAGCATATATGGTGGCTAACTTATTCGCAAAAGAGATTGAGAAGAGGAGGCAAAGCACGAGCGGGAAGCTAGAGAACAACCTGCGCAAACATTACTCCAACACCGTGTCCACTTCCAGGACTCCGCCGAGAAGAGGCCATCACGGTAACACACTCAGTTGATTCATTTTAATTATTTAAGGTTCAAGTTATCTACAACCGGACATTAACAAATTCCCATCTGCCCTTAACCGCGGGCACGGATTTCGAAAGTTCAATCCCTGCAGGGGAGTCCCAACTTAGCCCATGACAAGCTCTCATGGTCAACGAAGGAATAGACCTCCTCCCAAGATGTTCCGATCAGACTCGGTATCTCGGTCACTTAAGACACTTCGACAGGTTAAAACAAGACCAGCAACACCGCCCAAATGTGCCGACAAATCCCGATAGGAGCTGCACATATCTCTTACTCAAGGCACACTCAGATGAGCGCTCCATACAACTAAAACCAAACCTCGAGTTTCCCCGAGGGGGCGCTGCACAGGACTCTAGTTTGGACCAACACTCAGAGGAGCACTGGCCCGGGGGGGTTTAAATAAGATGACCCGTGGGCTCCGGAAACCCGAGGGAAAAAAAGGCTAGGTGGCAAATGGTAAGACCAAGGTTGGGCATTGCTGGAAAAGCTTTAAACAAGGCGAACTATCAAGGGGTTCCCATTATAACCCAACCGCGTAAGGAACGCAAAATCCGGGAACATAACACCGATATGACGGAAACTAGGGCGGCAAGAGTGGAACAAAACACTAGGCGAGAGGCCGAGCCTTCCAACCTTTTCCAAGTATATAGATGCATTAAGATAACATGGTAATATAATGATATCCCAACAAGTAAATAAAAGATGTTCCAACAAGGAACAACCTCCAATCTTCACCTGCAACTAGCAACGCTATAAGAGGGGCTGAGCAAAGCGGTAACATAGCCAATCAATGGTTTGCTAGGACAATGGTGGGTTAGAGTTTCAACATGGCAATTTGGGAGGCTGACAAGCAAAAGGTAGGCATCGTAGCATTGGCATAGCAAGAGCGAGCAAACTAGCATAGCAAAGATAGTAGTGATTTCGAGGGTATGATCATCTTGCCTGCACAGTTGTCAGAGGTGACTGGATCCTCACGAGCAAACTCAACGGGCTCCTCGTTAGAGAACTCGTCTCCCGGCTCTACCCAAACAAGGCAAACAAGCAACAAGGATACAATCAACCACGTGCAAACTCAATCAACACGATGCAAGGATGATATGCTATGCGGGATGCGGTGCGGGATGCAAAATGCAAGATATGACAGGAAAAGCATGAACCTGGCCTCAACTTGGAATTCCAAGGGTGCCACTGGAAATATGAGATGAAATCGCTTGAAAACGATATAAAGAACGCCGGAATCGGAGTTACGGTTTGGAAATGGCAAGCGATTTAAGAATGACACCGGTCTGCAATTTACAGCAAGTAGGCATCTAAAAGCAATGAAATGAACATGCTACAGCCACCAAACATGACAACAAAATACATGGTAGGGATGCACACAAGATTCTTGACAAAAGACTAGCACTGAGCCATGGCCAATTCATCCATTATGAGGTTCAAACAAGCATGGCAAAAACGCAAATGCAAAACAGATTCCAGACTTAGTGAAATTAACACTTGTCTGAAATTTCAGATCACGAAGCCCTCTTCGGAGCAGCAAAACAACATGATACATGACCTGATTAAGACAACTAAGAACATGGCATAGAGCTACTCAACAAGCTT
The DNA here is from genome assembly GCF_056163025.1 of Triticum urartu. Classification (NCBI taxonomy): domain Eukaryota; kingdom Viridiplantae; phylum Streptophyta; class Magnoliopsida; order Poales; family Poaceae; genus Triticum; species Triticum urartu. The sequence goes on from NC_141879.1 coordinate 698,724,315, forward strand.
AACAAAAGACCCAAAGTGACCTGGGGCCAAAAGGGTTCACAAAATATACTAACGGGCACACGAACAAAGCTAAAACACAATCAGTTTTCAGACTTGATAAAAACTGAGACATGCTGAAATATAACCCACGAAGGCATGTAAACGAGCTCGATGCACTCACCACGGTGCAAGTCATGGCAAGACAAGCATACATCCATTAAGAAGGCACAAAATACAAGCTATAAATGGCAAGAACAATGACATAGCATGCACGGATCAACTACAACAACGCCGGCAAAATCGCAAACGAGTTGACGATATGCCCAGATTCACCACGAAGCAAAAGTAGAGCTCGATTGACTCAAGCTAGGGTGCTCCAATATTGCAAGTAAATACATGGACGGATAGAGCATAACATGATTAACAAAACTCCTTTACTGATCATCCTCAAAAGAGGCACGGATCACTAGGAAACAAGCTGAACATATGGCATCATGAACTAAATAATGCCAGACTTAGTGAAAACTTCTAAGTCCCTGAAAACAGATTTACCGGGTGCCTCACTTTGCAAGCTTGCACAAGTCACCACACACATCCTAAAAATGCTTGGATTGCACCTCTGGAAAGAAGACAAAATCCTTAACAAAACATATGAAGCACTCACAGGCATAGCATGCACACAATAATCATGGCAAAAATGACAAAAGTCTAAGATGAACTAGCAGATCTGACAATTAACTCATGAAGCCTCCTTCTAACAGCATTTCGGGCATCAAGATGAACTTAAATGAAAATGCTGCAATGGAATGAAATGATATACTCATCGAGACGAACATTTTTATATACTATATGCCCAAACCGGAGCTACGGATGCGGAGATACGACCGGTCAAAGTAGGCATAAAAAAATTAGGGTTTGGAGGGAAAAAGTCAACCGAGATATTTTTCAGATCCAGATCCAGCGCGGATTACGAGGACGGCCGGAATCACTGTAGCGACCGGAGCTTCGCCGGAGGGCGTTGACGGAGTGGAGAGGAGACCGGAGCCGGGCCGGATCCGGTGGAGGAGAAGGCGGCGCAGGGCGGCCGCTGCTCGCCGGAGCGGGGCGGCGCGGCGGCGCGGCGGACGGCAGGGCGGCGCGGCGGGCGGCGCGGCAGGAGAGCAAGACGGCGGGGCGCGCGCGGGCATGGGAGCCGGGCGGCGGCGGCGCGCGGGCCGGGAGGGCCGCGGTCGGGCTCCCCGGGCCGGAGCGGTGGGAGGCGATCGCTGCGCCACATGGCGGCGCGAGAGTGGCGGCAGCGGTTTCGTCTGGTCCGGACGGACGTGTCCGGCCGGCGCGGAGGCGAAATTAGGGTTTTCGGGGAGAGGAAGATCCGTATTTCGGGGGGGGTGTATATATAGGCATAGAGGGAGCTAGGAGAGTCCAAATGAGGTGCGGTTTTCGGCCACGCGATCGTGATCAAACGCTCCAGATGATGGAGCTGAGTTTGGTGGGTTTTGGGCCAAATTGGAGGGGTGTTGGGCTGCAACACACACGAGGCCTTTTCGGTCCCTCGGTTAACCGTTGGAGTATCAAGCGAAGTCCAAATGGCACGAAACTTGACAGACGGTCTACCGGTAGTAAACCAAGGCCGCTTGGCAAGTCTCGGTCCAATCCGGAAATGTTTAATCCCCACACATGAAAGAAAGCTAGAAATGACCACCGGAGGAGAATGAAGCGCCGGAATGCAAAACGGACAACGGGGAAAATGCTCGAATGCATGAGACGAACACGTATGCCAATGCAATGCACATGATGACATGATATGAGATGCATGACAACGACAACAACACACGGAGACAAAGACCCGAACCCGAGAAATAAATATAACTTAGCGCCGGAAACGGCAAGAGTTGGAGTACAAATTGGGAAAGTTACATCCGGGGTGTTACAACACTCCACCACTACAAAAAGATCTCGTCCTGAGATCTAGGACTGAAAGAACTCCGGGTACTCAGAACGGAGGTGATCCTCGCGTTCCCATGTAGCTTCACGGTCGGAATGGTGTGACCACTTGACTTTGAGAAATTTGATTGACTTGTTGCGAGTCTTGCGTTCAGTCTCTTCAAGAATAGCAACTGGGTGCTCACGATAGGAGAGATCTTCTTGGAGCTCAATGTCCTCGAAGTTGATGGTGCGGTCAGGAGTCTTGAAGCACTTTCGAAGCTGAGAGATGTGGAACACATCATGAACATTTGCAAAGTTTGAAGGATGCTCGAGTTGATAGGCGAGGTCGCCTCTCTTGCTGACAATCTTGAAAGGTCCCACGTATCTAGGGGCAAGCTTCCCTTTGATACCGAAGCGACGAGTACCTTTCATAGGAGAGACACGGAGGTAAACATGATCTCCGACTCAAAAGCCAAATCACGGTGCTTACTATCATAGTAGCTCTTCTGGCGGGATTGGGCTGCTTTGAGGTTATCACAAATGACTTTGCACATTTCTTCTGCTTCTGTGATTAAGTCATTACCCAAAAGCTGACGTTCACCGGTTTCAGACCAGTTGAGAGGGGTACGGCACTTCCTGCCATACAGAATTTCAAAAGGGGCCTTGCCCAAACTTGCTTGAAAACTATTGTTGTAGGAGAATTCAGCATAAGGAAGACAATCCTCCCACTTCATGCCGAAGGAGATCACACAAGCCCTGAGCATATCTTCAAGAATCTGGTTGACACGCTCGACTTGACCGCTTGTTTGAGGATGGAAAGCTGTGCTGAAGCGGATGTTCGTGCCCATGGCCTTCTGAAAAGAATCCCAAAACTTGGAGGTAAAGATGCTGCCACGGTCTGAAGATATCACTTGAGGAATACCATGCAGAGAGACAATTCGAGAGGTATAGAGTTCCGCCAATTGAGCTGCAGTGATCGACTCTTTGATAGGAAGAAAGTGAGCCACTTTGGTGAGCTTGTCGATGACAACGAATATAGCATCATTGCCACGCTTGGACTTTGGAAACCCAGTCACGAAGTCCATTTCAATGTGGTCAAACTTCCATTCTAGAATGGCAAGAGGTTGGAGGAGACCAGCTGGCCTTTGGTGTTCTACCTTCACTCTTCTACAGACATCACATCTGGTGAGTCCTCTACCTGAGCTGCATTCACCATATTGACCTTGGCGAACTTGGAGTTATGCTTGACCACAGCTGTACTTGCTGATCTGACAGGAGGAGGAGGAGGAAGACGCCTCTGGTTGAGACACTTGTTGGCATAGTGACCCTTCTGTTGGCACTTGTTGCACGTGACCTCTGAAAGCGGACGGTGATAGGAGCACTCGATCTTGGAGCTTGAGACGAAGTCTTGTTCTGAAAGCCAGGGTTGGGTGGGTGGGAAGAACCACTGCCACCTTTACTCTTCTGCTGATACGGCTGACGGAACGGAGGAGGAGGAAGCCAAAACTTCTGCTGCTTGGCCACTTGAGTAAAGGAAGAAGGAGTAACATCTCTGACTCGCTTCCTGGAAGCATCACACCTCAACTGAGCAGCCTCTTGCTTCAGTGCCATGTTGTAGAACTCATCGTACCCCAAGGGCTCGAAGAGAACAAGAGCGAGCTGAATGTCTTCTCTGAGACCACCCCTGAACTGATATATCATGCTCTTCTCATCAGGCACGTCCTGTTTGGCAAAGCGGGCGAGGTTCTGGAACAATTTGTTGTAGTCATAGACAGACAAAGAGCCTTGCTTCAGATTGCGGAATTCCTCACGCTTGCTTTCAACCACGCTCTGCGGAATATGATGAGCTCGGAAATCTCGACGGAAATCATCCCAAGTGATAACACGTCCACCTCTGGAATCCTTGTACTGCTGGAACCATTCTGCAGCTTGATCTTTGATTTGGAAGGAAGCGAACTTGACAATGTCCTCAGGCCTGATGTTACTGCACTCGAAATGCTTGCACAGATCCACAAGCCAATCGTCAGCATCGGTTGCCTCAACACAATTGCTGAAAGTCTTTGGCCCGTTAGCAAGGAACTGGTTGAGTGTAGCAAAGTGACTTTGATTGCTGCCTTGATTCCCTTGACTGCCTTGATTGTGCTCTTGGAGAATTTGCATGATCAGCTGAGTGTTTCCATTAGTTACGGCCATCACAGCTTGCCATGCCTCTGGAGGAGGTGGAGGTGGTGGCGGATCAGGATTCGGAGTCGTGCGCGTTGGAGGAGCCATCCTGAAGAGGTTGACCACCATTAGCACATTGACAGATAAATATTGAAGCTGAATCCAATGGAATGAAAATTGCAACATATAGTCTTCACATCCGAACAAAATGAACGAATGCATTCCTCTTGAAATGGTCACATATCCATAAATTGAGAAGCCACGTAGAATTAAGGTAGAGAAATAAATCAACAAGATACGGATCAAGAATGAATAATCGGTAAGAAATCCCAATCTCAAACCAATATTCGTGGAAGAAGAACTAGAGCTACTAGAATTCCCACCTATGAAACTCCCGAACCTTTCCGGTTATGCAATCAGGTGTTGGGGATACAAGGGAAGCATAATATCTCACCCAAACTAGCAAATCCTACATCCAGCTGTATCCATCCTTCAACACATAACCAAGAAAACTTCAGAAACCATTTACCTCAACCTTCGAAAAGCATCCGTTATACAAGTTATGGCGATACTCCCGAACTCCCGCCCCAGTACTGGGTGGCGTCGAGGTTATCTCACCAACGAACTGCATAAAAGAGATTTTCGATGTCGGCGAACATATCTCAAGTATTCCAGAATTGCAACGATAAAATTATGATGACAACACCTCAGAGCTCAACTCCCCGGGACACTTCCACTAAACCCCTGACAGGAGGCACCAAGACAGTATTCTCATCATAAGCCATCAGAACGATTCCAAGATACTCGCGTGATCCTAAATTTTTTTTTTTGTGAAATTTGAGAAGAGAAGAGTCAAAACTCTACGTCAGGATGCCTTACCAGAGCGATGAGGAGACTGGGAAGTAAAAAAGAATTCCTAAGCTCTCCGATATATAATTCCTAAGTGACTCAAAACATTTTTCTAGACGGGAAATCCGGGAACATAACACCGATATGACGGAAACTAGGGCGGCAAGAGTGGAACAAAACACTAGGCGAGAGGCCGAGCCTTCCACCCTTTTCAAAGTATATAGATGCATTAAGATAACATGGTAATATAATGATATCCCAACAAGTAAATAAAAGATGTTCCAACAAGGAACAACCTCCAATCTTCACCTGCAACTAGCAACGCTATAAGAGGGGCTGAGCAAAGCGGTAACATAGCCAATCAATGGTTTGCTAGGACAATGGTGGGTTAGAGTTTCAACATGGCAATTTGGGAGGCTAACAAGCAAAAGGTAGGCATCGTAGCATTGTCATAGCAAGAGCGAGCAAACTAGCATAGCAAAGATAGTAGTGATTTCGAGGGTATGATCATCTTGCCTGCACAGTTGTCAGAGGTGACTGGATCCTCACGAGCAAACTCAACGGGCTCGTCGTTAGCGAACTCGTCTCCTGGCTCTACCCAAACAAGACAAACAAGCAACAAGGATACAATCAACCACGTGCAAACTCAATCAACACGATGCAAGGATGATATGCTATGCGGGATGCGGTGCGGGATGCAAAATGCAAGATATGACAGGAAAAGCATGAACCTGGCCTCAACATGGAATTCCAAGGGTGCCACTGGAAATATGAGATGAAATCGCTTGAAAACGATATAAAGAACGCCGGAATCGGAGTTACGGTTTGGAAATGGCAAGCGATTTAAGAATGACACCGGTCTGCAATTTACAGCAAGTAGGCATCTAAAAGCAATGAAATGAACATGCTACAGCCACCAAACATGACAACAAAATACATGGCAGGGATGCACACAAGATGCTTAACAAAAGACTAGCACTGAGCCACGGCCAATTCATCCATTATGAGGTTCAAACAAGCATGGCAAAAACGCAAATGCAAAACAGATTCCAGACTTAGTGAAATTAACACTTGTCTGAAATTTCAGATCACGAAGCCCTCTTCGGAGCAGCAAAACAACATGATACATGACCTGATTAAGACAACTAAGAACATGGCATAGAGCTACTCAACAAGCTTAACAAAAGACCAAAGTGACCTGGGGCCAAAAGGGTTCACAAAATATACTAACGGGCACACGAACATAGCTAAAACACAATCAGTTTTCAGACTTGATGAAAACTGAGACATGCTGAAATATAACTCACGAAGCTCGATGCACTCACCACGGTGCAAGTCATGGCAAGACAAGCATATATCCATTAAGAAGGCACAAAATACAAGCTATACATGGCAACAACAATGACATAGCATGCACGGATCAACTACAACAACGCCGGCAAAATCGCAAACGAGTTGACGATATGCCCAGATTCACCACGAAGCAAAAGTAGAGCTCGATTGTCTCAAGCTAGGGTGCTCCAATATTGCAAGTAAAGACATGGACAGATAGAGAATAACATGATTAACAAAACTCCTTTACTGATCATCCTCAAAAGAGGCACGGATCACTAGGAAACAAGCTGAACATATGGCATCATGAACTAAATAATCCCAGACTTGGTGAAAACTTCTAAGTCCCTGAAAACAGATTTACCGGGTGCCTCACTTTGCAAGCTTGCACAAGTCACCACACACATCCTAAAAATGCATGGATTGCACCTCTGGAAAGAAGACAAAATCCTTAACAAAACATATGAAGGACTCACAGGCATAGCATGCACACAATAATCATGGCAAAAATGATAAAAGTCTAAGATGAACTAGCAGATGTGACAATTAACTCATGAAGCCTCCTTCTAACAGCATTTCGGGCATCAAGATGAACTCAAATGAAAATGCTGCAATGGAATGAAATGATACACTCATCGAGACGAACATTTTGATATACTATATGCCCAAACCGGAGCTACGGATGCGGAGATACGGCCGGTCAAAGTAGGCATAAAAAATTAGGGTTTAGAGGGAAAAAGTCAACCGAGATATTTTTCAGATCCAGATCCAGCGCAGATTACGAGGACGGTCGGAATCACTGTAGCGGCCGGAGCTTCGCCGGAGGGCGTTGACGGAGTCGAGAGGAGGCCGGAGCCGGGCCAGATTCGGTGGAGGAGAAGGCGGCGCAGGGCGGCGGCTGCTCGCCGGAGCGGGGCGGCGCGGCGGCGCGGCGGACGACGGGGCGGCGCGGCGGACGGCGGGGCGGCGGGCGGCGGGGCAGGAGAGCAAGGCGGCGGGGCGCGCGCGGGCGTGGGAGCCGGGCGGCGGCGGCGCGCGGGCCGGGAGGGCCGCGGTCGGGCGCCCTGTGCCGGAGCGGTGGGAGGCGGTGGCTGCGCCACGTGGCGGCGCGGGAGTGGCGGCGGCGGTTTCGTCTGGTCCGGACGGACGTGTCCGGCCGGCGCGGAGGCGAAATTAGGGTTTTCGGGGAGAGGAAGATCCGGATTTCGGGGGGGTGTATATATAGGCATAGAGGGAGGTAGGAGAGTCCAAATGAGGTGCGGTTTTCGGCCACGCGATCGTGATCGAACGCTCCAGATGATGGAGCTGAGTTTGGTGGGTTTCGGGCCAAATTGGTGGGGTGTTGGGCTGCAACACACACGAGGCCTTTTTGGTCCCTCGGTTAACCGTTGGAGTATCAAACGAAGTCCAAATGGCACGAAACTTGACAGACGGTCTACCGGTAGTAAACCAAGGCCGCTTGGAAAGTCTAGGTCTAATCCGGAAATGTTTAATCCCCACACACGAAAGAAAGCTAGAAATGACCACCGGAGGAGAACGAAGCGCCGGAATGCAAAACGGACAACGGGGAAAATGCTCGAATGCATGAGACGAACACGTATGCCAATGCAACGCACACGATGACATGATATGAGATGCATGACAACGGCAACAACACACGGAGACAAAGACCCGAACCCGAGAAATAAATATAACTTAACGCCGGAAACGGCAAGAGTTGGAGTACAAATTGGGAAAGTTACATCCGGGGTGTTACAGGGACCCTACCATCGGACACGATAGCTTATGCATAAAAATAGCTCAAATAATTATCAGATGAGTTATCTCAAAAAAGGTTACTGCAGGAAACTTAAAATTTGTGAAATAACCTAAAGCCGAAAAGATATATCGATGTCAATGACCATGTGCAGTTTTTTTTGCACTAGCTACACTTCTTTTATCAATGGGCCTAGATATGTTCTATTCGGCCCTGCCTAACTTCTATATGGGTCTGGCCTTTTTGGGCAACGGGCTGTGGACGAACCTTTTTTTCCTTTTCTCCCTCTACCACTGAAACTGAAACTGATGACGAACTGAAGAACTAAAAATACGGGGCCGAAACAGAGTGGAGAGGACATGCTGAATTGCTACAGCGCAACACTTTTTATTCAAATATACATATCATTACGATTACAAATGATGCCCAATCTATTCACTTACGACTAATTATCATCACATAAACAAATGCGAGAGCAATTACACAAACATAAAAAAGTCCGGCCATCAGCCCCATCAAATTGCCCTGCTTCTGCAATTCGATGAGTTTCTTCATCTGCTTGTTCAGCTTCTTCAGCTCTGCCATCACTACTGCATCCCCCACTGTAGCCCCAATGGAATGGGCAGATCCAGGGGCCCCAGATCCAGACGCGCCCGATCCAAACTTGCCCAACTTCTCCGCCTCCAACGGTAAATCGAGCTCCCCTGATGCACCCTCCAGTTGAATCCGCTCTATGTACTCATCTAGCCACTCAAAATGGGTTTATTGCTTCAATTTCTAAAATTGGAAAGATGAACCCTAAATCCCAAATCCGATGAAAAATCGGGAAAATTGGGCAAATATGAAATTGGGAGACAAAAACCAAAATTGGCATATTGAGAAGTAAAATCTCACCTTTCCCTGCTCTGGTTTGCTCTCGCATTTCACGAATTCCCGCCCAAGGTTGCCATTCTTGTCGATCGTTGTGACTAGCCGCTTCAGGGGTACGATACGTGGGCATGCAGGGCACCTTGTCATGGGCACTGCGCCATAGCGCGACCATGAGCGGCGGGAGGCTGAAGCGGAGCTCAACATTGCTAGGACGCGGCCCGGAACGGCATTGTTGCGCGCCGTTGCCGGAGAAGAAGAACAACAACGGTCGGGGAGGGGGGAGGGGGGGAGGATGGGCTCGGGTGCTGCACGGCTCGGGCCACGGCTCGGTGTCCTCTTGTACCAATGCTGACCTAGATAAGTTAGTGGGTCCCATGTTGTGGGTCCTGCTCACCTGACCAATGCTGAGTTGGATAAGTTAGTGGGTCCCACGCTGTGGGTCCCACTCACCTGATTCGAGTTTTAAACATGTGTCTTTGGATTAGGCAGCAGTGTCGCATGGGAGCTATTTTTTCCAACGTAGATGTCGCATGAGAGCTATTATAGCCAACGACGTCGCATGAGAGACAATTCACACCAACGACGTCGCATGGGAGCTATTTGCCCATAGACATCACAAACAACTGAAAAAATCAAATTAAAAAACATCTTGAGCTTGATCAGTCCAGGCCGTCGTCCACCAGAGGAGCCGACACACTGGAGCATCACATAGCTTGAAGGAGGCACATACATGATAGGAGTAAGCCATCGTCTAGCGTATACGTTGGCCACTATACCACCATCTCCACTGCAGAAAAAGGCCCCTGCCTTCTCGTCCCGGCTCCAGGAATGCCGCACCGTCCGCAAGCGAAGTGGTTCACCCTTGAACTCGAATGAATACTTCGCAGACAGGAAATAAAGGAACTCAGAGACACTCGTCCCACAAATAGAGATCTGCATGAGGTATACCGACGTGCACAAATTGCACAGCTACATAGAAAACACACACTGTCGGAAGGAGACATGACCCGGACTGGAAAAATCAACAGCGACACTATGCAAGAATCTGGATTTTTCGGAGGTTCAGGCACTCGCTATCACCTCGACACCCATAGAGGGGAACACTTTCCCCTCTCGCCTAGGCTCGAAGGCAACGCACCACCGACGAGTAGGGCCCTAGAAGGAAATACATGTTGGAAATATGAGCAATTTACCCAATAATTTTGCTAATGGAAATACTAGATAAAGCATGACTAATATAGGAAATATAAAGCAAGTCATGCAATCTGACAGAGAGAAGGTAAACATCGTCTGCATATATGAACTTGTGGTAAACACATCTAGAACAGACACTAGATGAAGCTGCTTATACGACATAGAACCTAACATATATAAGGCAGAAACTAGAGGCGAGAACTGTAGCAGGACTCCTAACAGAAGGAACAAGAATACATACGGGACAGCAGCAGCGGAAGCACTAGACTTGGGGTCGACATCCTCTCCAGCCATGTCGTCGATGAGGTTGTTGACGTCGGGGAAGAAGTCGTCGTCGGGGAAGTAGTCGTCGGAGTCCGTGATGAAGAAGTCAGTAGTCGCGCGGAGCGCTCCCCAAAAACCTGATCACCCTTCTCCCGTACAGGACTCAAAGAGGTGCGGTTTCGGAGGCCTACTGTCCTGACCTGCGGTGCATGCCACAAGCCGGGATGGGGAAGATCGTAGCAGCAGCGCAGTGCTCATGAACTTGTGGCGAGAGGAGGAAGAAGTTCTGGTGCGTCTCTCTGGGAGGAGCGACCTCCCTTTTATAGGCGCAAGAGAAGGAGGCGAGAGGGCAGCGACGAGAGGCGAAACGAAGAGACGGAGGCGAAGTGAATAGCCAGCAGCCGAAGGGATGCACCGTTCGCATTCAAACTTTCGTGTGACCTTTCGTATACCCGTAGTGCGTGGCAAAAATTTAGATATCGGCTCGGCTCATTCCCGTAGCCCGCAACCCGCGGCGCGTCATGACGAGGCATGGCGGGCACCGGAGGAGGAGCGCGCGTGGATATCCCTCTTATTCTCATGCTCGTACAAGTGGGGAAAGAACCTCCCATATAAGGAGGTCCAACTCCCACTAAACTAGCAATGTGGGACTAAACTTTAGTAGTATCCCTTGCCTTGCACAAATGGGCTGAGTGGGCCTCTAGGATTTATTAGGAATTTCTGAAATAATTATTGGGCTGCCCAAAATATACTAAATTCCAGCAATCCCCCACCAGATCCCAGAGGCACACATAAATTTGCCTTTGGTTCCAAAACACTGTTTTATATACCGGTGCTGTAGTGGAGACTGTTAAGTTGAAGTTCCACCTAGAACTCTATGCTACACTAGTAAGCAACTTGAACAGTGGACTGGGCCTTGAACTACAAGTTTTCTGCGAATCTAGCTTCACATAAAGCCTTGACCGATACTTGGCTACAGTGGGTCTTCCCCGCGGGTGGAGCTTATGCGTCATACTCCGAGACCTTTCATGAGTTTACTAGAGAGAACCCTACTCTCATAGATTGCGACGTTTAACAATCAGACTCATATAGGTGTGTTCTTCAAAAGATGTTCTGCAGGACAACATCTCTGCTTCAAAGAGCCACTTAGAACACATTAAGATATACATCAACCTGCCATGCAGATTAGGAGAGTATTGCATCTTTATGGAGTGGTATTTTAGCAGTAAGGGTACTCTCCTCCCAGTTGACCAACAGCTTGTCTTCCACATCTTATCCACGGGATCTCCAATCACAAAGAATAGGTTACCACTGTGAACAACTCATATTGTGGGTCTCATACCCATCTCGCTCGATGCATTATCTATAACATTACGTGATAGACCCTTAGTAAAAGGATCTGCCAGATTTTTAGACGTTTGGATATAATCCAACGCAATAACTCCGGAGTTTTTCATTTTCCTGGCAGACTTTAACCTTCTCTGAACGTGTCTTGATGACTTCATGTTATCCTTTGAGCTGCCCACTTTCGTGATCACAGTTTGATTGTCGCAGTTCATAAGGACACCCAGTACAGGTTTCTCAACAACCGGCAAGTCATTCAAGAGCCGGCGAAGCCAATCTGCTTCAACCGTAGCTATATCGAGTGCTGTGAGTTCTGCTTCCATTGTTTACCTCGTTAAGATGGTCTTCTTGCAAGACTTCCAAGAAACAGCGCCACCTCCATGAGTGAATACATAACTGCTCATGGCCTTTATCTCATCAGCATCTGAGACCCAGTTTGAGTCACTATACCCTTCAAGCACCTTTGGGTGCCCGGTGTAGTGAATTCCATAATTAGCAGTGCCTTTCAAATAATGCAAAACTCTTTCTAGAGCTTTCCAATGCACATCTCCTGGTTTTGAGACAAACCGACTCAGTTTGCTAACAGCAAAAGAGATGTCAGGTCTTGTAGCACTGGCTAAGTACATAAGCGAGCCAATAATCTGAGAATATTTCAATTGATCTCTAGCAATTCTTCGATCCTTTCGAAGTAACACACTCGCATCATATGGTGTTGGAGAGGGCTTGCAGTCACTATAGCCAAAGCGACTCAAGATCTTTTCCACATAGTGAGATTGAAGCAATGTAATCCCACCATCATCATCTCTCAACAACTTGATGTTCAGAATGACATCAGCCACTCCTAAATCCTTCATCTCAAAACAACAAGATAGGAAATCCTTGACCTCCTTAATAACATTCAGATTTGTTCCGAAAATCAGTATGTCATCAACATACAAGCACAGGATAACTCCCTCGCCCCCACCATGGCGATAGTACACACATTTGTCAGCTTCGTTCACAACAAAGCCTGCAGCTGTTAAAGTTCTTTCAAACTTCTCATGCCACTTTTTGGGTGCTTGCTTAAGTCCATACAAAGACTTCAGCAACTTGCACACTTTCCCTTCCTGACCATATAGTACAAACCCATCTGGTTGTTCCATATAAATTTCCTCATCCAACTCTTCATTTAGGAAAGCAGTCTTAACATTAACATCCATTTGATGAACGAGAAGACCATGCGAGGCAGCTAGTGAAAGTAGAACTTGAATAGTGGTCAGTCGAGCCACAAGTGAGTAAGTATCAAAGAAGACTTCACCTTCCTTTTGGGTATAACCCTTAGCCACGAGCCGAGCCTTGTACTTTTCAATAGTACCATCAGGCCTAAGCTTCTTCTTGAATACCCATTTGCATCCTATAGGTTTGCACCCACAAGGACGATCAGTTATCTCCCAGGTTTCATTCACCAAGATGGAATCCATCTCGCTACGAATCGCTTCCTTCCAGTAGTCGGCGTCTTCAGATGCACAGGCCTCTGAAATAGAACTGGGAGTGTCATCTATGAGATACACAAGAAAATCATCACCAAAGGACTTTGCAGTCCTCTGTCTCTTGCTCCTAGTAGGAACTTCATTGTTCTCCTCCACGGGACTTTCAAAGTGTTCCATCGAAATGGCAGGTTCGGTAATTGTAACTGGTTCCTGATTCGATGAACTAGGCATCTCCTGATTAGATGAGGTAGCCATATCCTTCATGGGAAAGATATCTTCAAAGAAAGTCGCATCATTCGACTCCATGATCGTACCGACATGTATGTCAGGTACCTCAGATTTTAGAACCAAGAATCTATAGCCAATGCTATGAAAAGCATAGCCCAGGAAAACACAATCCACAGTCTTTGGTCCAAGTTTCCGCTTCTTTGGAATTGGAACATTGACTTTCGCCAAACAACCCCATGTTCGTAGATAAGAGAGTTTTAACCTTTTCTTCTCCCATTCCTCGAATGGAGTTATCTCTTTGTTCTTTGTGGGAACTCGGTTTAGGACATGACATGCAGTCAATATCGCCTCCCCCCACCATGCCTTGGAGAGACCCGAAGTATCTAACATGGCGTTAACCAAATCTGTTAGAGTACGGTTCTTTCTTTCGGCCACCCCATTTGACTGAGGTGAATAGGGAGGCGTCCTCTCATGGATTATACCATGTTCCGCACAAAAAGCATCAAATTCATTGGAAAAATAATCTCCACCACGGTCGGACCTAAGCCTCTGGATTTTTCGATCAAGTTGGTTTTCCACTTCAGCTTTATAGATCTTGAAAAAGTTCAAAGCCTCATCCTTAGATTTCATAAGATACACACGTCAGTATCTAGTGGAGTCATCAATTAACGTCATGAAATATTTCTTTCCACCTTTTGTCAAAACACCATTCATTTCAAATAGATCTGAATGTATGAGCTCTAGTGGTGCAAGATTTCTCATTTCCGCAGTCGTGTGAGACTTACGAGGTTGCTTAGCTTGCACACACACTTGACACTTATATCCCTTGACAGTAGTGAAACTAGGGATTAAGTTCAACTTCGCTAGTCGCGACATGCAACCAAAGTTTACATGACAAAGTCGTGAATGCCACACATTGGATTCACTGTTGTTGCAAATATGATTAACAACTTTATTGCAAACGTCCGATAAGGATAAACGAAACAGGCCTCCTGACTCATAGCCTTTACCAACAAAGGTTCCATACTTGGATATTACAAATTTATTCGACTCAAAGACAAGCTTGTAGCCATCTCTACACAGAAGAGATCCGCTAACAAGATTTTTATTGACGGAGGGGACATAATGCACGTTCTTCAGCCGCACGATCTTCCCCGAAGTAAACTTCAGATCGACCGTGCCAACACCATGAACAGAAGCACTTGAACCGTTGCCCATCAGCACGGTTGAAGTCCCTGCGGTCTGATAAGACAAAAACATGGAAATATCACCACATACATGCACATTAGCACCCGTGTCAATCAACCAGTCAGGAGAATGACATACTGAAAGAATAGTGGGAAATATACCATACCCAGCATCCTTCATGTCAGTGTCTCCAATGACAACATTAGCGGTCTTGCCGCCTTTCCCAGGATGACGCTTGTCATAGCGATTAGGGCAACTAGGAGCCCAATGATCAGGATCCCCACACACATGACAAGCACCTTTCTTCTTACCATTCTTCTTCTTGAAGTTCGTGTGTTGCACAACCTTGTTCTTCCCATCAAACTTTGCTTTACCATCAAACTTGCCCTTGTTCTTGAACTTGTGGGGCTGGAAGTTCTGCTTCTGTACCACATTGGCACTAGATCCTCCCTCAATACCTCGAGCACGTGTGTCCTTTGCTCTTGCCTTTTCTTCCATATCAAGAGTGCCAATGAGATCCGGGACGGAAAACTCCCGCCTCTTATGCTTCAGCAAGGTAGAAAAGTTCCTCCATGAAGGAGGAAGCTTAGTGATGATACCTCTGGCAACAAACTTGTCCGGTAGCGTACAACTGAAGTGCTCAAGTTCTCTAGCAAATGACTGTATCTCATGAGCTTGCTCAACCATGGAGCGCTCTTCAGTCATCCTGTAATCATAGAATTGCTCCATGATGTACAGCTCAGTGCCAGCATCCGAGACCCCAAACTTGGCCTCGAATGCATCCCACATATCTTTTCCATTATCAATTGACACATAAGCATCAACTATGTTCTCACCAAGAACACTCAAGAGAGCAGCCTTAAACAGAGTATCCATTTTCTGAAAAGCTTGTGCTTGTTGAGCATCAAGCTCTCCTTCAGGTTTGCCGAGAGTGGCGTCATAGCAACTCATGGTTTGAAACCATAAGACTGCTCTCACGCGCCACCTCTTATAGTGGATACCCTCAAACATAGGAGGTCTCATGGAAGCAGCAAAACCACTCGGGGTAAATTGCCTATAATAAGGTTTTTGGATTGTTGGAAATATGAGCAATTTACCCAATAATTTTGCTAATGGAAATACTAGATAAAGCATGACTAATATAGGAAATATAAAGCAAGTCATGCAACCTGACAGAGAGAAGGTAAACATCGTCTGCATATATGAACTTGTGGTAAACACATCTAGAACAGACACTAGATGAAGCTGCTTATACGACATAGAACCTAACATATATAAGGCAGAAACTAGAGGCGAGAACTGTAGCAGGACTCCTAATAGAAGGAACAAGAATACGTATGGGACAGCAGCAGCGGAAGCACTGGACTTGGGGTCGACATCCTCTCTAGCCATGTCGTCGATGAGGTTGTAGACGTCGGGGAAGAAGTCGTCGTCGGGGAAGTAGTCATCGGAGTCCGTGATGAAGAAGTCAGTAGTCGCGCGGAGCGCTCCCCAAAAACCTTATCACCCTTCTCCCGTACAGGACTCAAAGAGGTGCGGTTTCAGGAACTTGTGGCGAGAGGAGGAAGAAGTTCTGGTGCGTCTCTCTGGGAGGAGCGACCTCCCTTTTATAGGCGCAAGAGAAGGAGGCGAGAGGGCAGCGACGGGAGGCGAAACGAAGAGACGGAGGCCAAGCGAACAGCCAGCAGCCGAAGGGCTGCACCGTTCGCATTCAAACTCCACGCTCGGCACCTAGCCTCAAAAAGCATGTAGGGTTGTTACCGGATGATGTTTCCTAGGGCCCGAAGCTGTCTAAATCCTTGTCTTGTGTTGCGTCTCTCGATTCCGCTCAACCCCTCTCAAGCTACCGCATAGATGCGTTGGCCTCATGACTAAGTCCTCACCTTAGGACATCTGCCGTGACAATTCCACGACAGTTGGCGCCCACCGTGGGGCCTGCGCACGGTGGTGTTGAGTTCTTGAAGGGATCTATCCCAAGGTTTCGAGAAGCTCACAAATTTCCAGATGAAGAAGAAAGAGTTTGGAAGGATCTACATAGTCTCCATGGCAATCAGCCAGAACGACATATACGAGAGTTAAGGTTCAAGAAAAAATTGACTCTACGATTTGTCCATCACTGTCGCCGGGCGATCTGCTAAGACAAAATGGCAAACAGGAGTTTAATCTTTGCGTCACTGTGCAATCGGCTGGACGCGATCAGCTTCCTCGGCGGCTGTTATGCACGGCATCTAGAAATCCGTCAAGCCGTCAAATCACCAAGTTGCTGAGACCATCAACTTACGTTCAAATCTGATTGGGCATACTACTCGGATGGTCTACTCGTAGCTGCTGTTGTTATTTCCTTCAATGTACAAGGATCCATAGCCAGATTAATATTGGATGCACTGCCTGAAAGAGGACGAGACCTATAGGAATTCTGATAATTATTCCTGACAAAGATATTGTTATACTGCGGATATGGAGCATGCGCTGGCATAATTTTGCACTGGCATTCCTCCGTGCCATACTACTAGACGGATATGGGAGCAAGTCGCCGCCCCTGCTTCATCAACACAGAGGACTGACTCGTCGTCCGCCCCCGCGGCCGATTCTCCCGCCCGCGCCGACTTACTACGCCGCGGCCGACTCATCTGTCTGTGTCGTCTTTGAAGCTGCGGTCGTCTTTGCCGTCCGTCTCTCGCGGCCTGGTTTACATCGACACACTGGGCCGCACCTGTCTGCATGAGATGTTTATTGAGTATGAACAAGTCACAGCTTGGGTAGCCCGGTTTTTCTTTCAACAAAGTGGAGGAAAATTATCATATACCATCAACCGCGATCTACACTGGATGGATCAATGGGCAGGCACGCAAGTCGCCGCCACTACAGTTTGGTTAATTTCAAATAGCCAGTTGGAAGGAACCATTGGCCGAGTTGTCGACACGGCTTATACAGATCATTTATAACCTGCCGCAGTCACCTCAACCTTCTGTGGATTCACATCGTGCTATCAACATCAATGATATACAAGTTAGGCCGGTTTATATCACGGTCAAATATGGAGAGTCTCAAGCCAACTCCTCGAGTCACCTTTGAGACTCGGGGGCTACGATGACATGACTCAGCAAATCTTACCAGTTTCAGCCGGTTTAAGAAACCCAGGACGATGGAGGAAAAGATAACCCGGTCCTAGAGGCTACTGTGATATTGATGAAAATTTAAAGGCCGTCAGAAAATTTCCGGCTTAGAAAGTATATGACAGTTACAAAATCCCGGCTCAATGAAGAAGATCCGGGTCATCAGAAAGGATTCCGGTTTAAAATCCGGCTCAAGGGAAGTCAGTCTCACTGAAGCTCTCAAATATCCGGTTTACAATCCAGTTCAAGAGAAATTTATTCTCCCACAAAGCTCTGAAGCGCTCAGATCCGGTTTAACAATGTCCGGTTCAAAAAGGAATTAACTTCTCGCAAGTTCGAGTTTAAAGGCCGTCAGAAAATTTCCAACTGAAAATGAAGATTCCGGTTTAAAATCTGGTTCAAGAGAAAGATGTCTCCCACGAAGCTTTGAAGCTCTCAATATCCGGTTTAACATCCGGTTCAAGAAGGATTTATCTCTTGCAAAAAGTTAAAGGGTGCCAAAGAGGACCTGCTTCCATGATGCGCCATTCAAACATAGGTATCATGCCTTATTGGCTTATCATATTATTGATCACTGGGGGCTTGGTCGTATCCGAACCATAGCTACACCTCTTGATCGGCTCAATGCCACAACATCACTTGGGGGCTTGTTCGTATCCGAACCAATGCAACACCTTTTGATAGGCGAAAGCCACAAGATCACTTGGGGACTTGGTCACGTCTGAACCAGTCACGCCTCTTGATTGGCCTAAGGCCACAGAATCACTTGGGGGCTTTGGTCGAACCCGAACCATCGTCACTCCTCTTGATCGACATAATGCCAATGCATCATGTGGGGACCTGGCTGACTTGAACCATAGCTACGCCTACTGGGGGCTTGGTCGTGTCCGACCATGGTAATGCCACTTGATCGGCTTAAACCGCCTCTTTTTGCAAATGGTTTTATCATTGCTTTTGCTTGAAATTTTGTTTTGATAAATATTTCTTTTGTTCCATTTTAAACCGACAATTCTTAAACCGGTTCGACTGTCAAATTACAAATTGACGGAACACGGTCAAATCTTAATCCGGAGGTTATCTGCCCGGTTTGATTTTCTGTTACCATCCTATTATGGAGTAAACCGGTGTTTATCAACCCGGCTCGGCTTTCAACTACAAGTTGTCAGTACACGATCAAGTTATAATCCGGAGACTATCAGCCCGGTCTGGTTTGACTACGAGTCGCCAGTATTATATGTGGTTAAACCGGTGTTTATCACAACCTGGTATGGTTTTATCATAAACCGACACAATATGGAAGGAGTTATCAGTACTCAAAATCTGGGTTATTACCCCTATTACAAAAAGTTGGTAAACCAACGATGTGATTCAATGTCACAGGTTGAATAAAGCATGATTATAAATCACCGGCGTTAACTAACCCGACCTGGCTTTCGACTATAAGTCGCCAGTATGATGATAAATTATCCGGTGTTTATTAAACCAGCCTGGCTTTAAGACGATAAGTCGCCAGTATATGATGAGAAATTGTCCGGTGTTTATTAAACCGACCTGGCTTCGGACTATAAGTCGCCAGTATATATTTGGATTGCGCCATTGGAATCATGCGCTTATAAATGATTGGGTTATATTATTCAAATAGCCAAACTTGGCTGAATTTTCATTATGATATTGGATGAATAAGATTTTCATACCGGATTATATTATCTTGAATAGCCAACATGGCTGGATTTTTATTATGGTTATTAATATTATGATTGAGGTTTTCAAAGTCGCTTTAGCGCAATGGATATTATTTTGTCGATGAATATGATTTATTTTGCAATGGAAGGAATAGTCCCGAGTCGCTGCAGGCTTACGACCCGGCACTTGGGGGCTACACTATTCAAGTTGAGATTATATCAAATATGCAAGTCTCATGTCGCTGCAAGCATGCACCATGACAGTTGGGGGCTAATGCAAAGTCATTTTTATTGGCCTTATTGAAGACCCGACTCATCATATCATAATGAGCCGGCCCTTGGGGGCTACCAATTGCTCCTGTCAACAATTCAAGTTTTATGGGCATCAGTCAATTACAAGTCCCAGGTTGCTGCAAGTATGACAACCCGGCACTTGGGGGCTACATAATATGGAGTATTCAGTTTTTACTAGTGACTGGGATGAACAACATGGATTTCTTCGAAAGTGGCAGTATTTATATTGAAGCAAGTCTTAAGCCATCACTTTGTTCTGCTCAATACTTGGGGGCTACAAGTATTATATTATTATCAGAGAAATATTTTCAAATTCTCTGTTTTGAGCAAACCAGATTGACCCAGCGTCACCAATTATTATGACCCTGTGTTTGCAACCCGGCATCATCAATAATCATAAACCGGCATTGGCAACAATCAGGAACCGGAGTTAGCAACAATCATGACCCGGAATTATCAGTCATATAACCTGGCAATTTCTGGCAATGATAAACCGGCAAGTTCGGCATCTTCAAACCAGTTGAATATCATATGAGTATTTCAAGATCCATATTTCTTAATCCGACGCTTTGGAAGCCGACTCAAGTGGATTATTCTTCATAATATTTCTCTATGAGAAACCAATGTCAGCAAATTGAGTATGAAGCTAGCTTATTGACCTGGATTTTCTAAAAGAAGGAAATGGCAAGGAATTAAGGATGATCAGATGTCGGTTTACAAGAATTCTTAACCCGGAGCATAATCTATCAAATTTGTTCTTGTATTTGTTTTATAGGATCAGTTTAACATGGATAAATCCAAATTAAACTGGGGGCTAATGTCGGGGATATACCCCGTGGTGTAAACTGGCCGGCAGTTAACCCGGCCGGACTTGGCGGTTTAGCTGAAGACCTCACTGACACTTGGCGAGTTACTGGCGACCCGCCCTGACCTAGCGGTTTACAAGCAACCCACCTGGTCATTATGACTCACTGGTGATCCGGCATGCGGGACAGACGGATGACAAGGCCCAAGACTCAGAAGGCCGGTTCACGTTTAATGGTGGGCCGGTTTAAGAGGAAAGGCATGAGGAATATTTACCTTACAAGGAGTTAAGACCAGGACTTGTATCCGGTTTGTATTAGAGATAGACTAGTCCTAATCCTAATAGGACTCCACATGTAACCCGCCCCTTCAACTTATATAAGGAGGGGCAGGGCTCTCCAAGGAGGGACAAGCTACAAGCAAGAGAAACAATCTTAGGGCTAGACACAAAAAGGAGAGCCGGTTTACGGTGACTCCCTCGTGATGATAATGAGACCTAGCCTCAAACAGCATGTAGGGTTGTTACCGGATGATGTTTCTCGGGGTCCGAAGCTGTCTAAATCACTGTCTTGTATTGCGTCTCTCGATTCCGCTCAACCCCTCTCAAGCTACCACATAGATGCGTTGGCCTCACGACTAAGTCCTCACCTTAGGACATGTGCCGTGACAATTCCACGACACACGGCGCGTCGTGACGAGGCGTGGCGTGGCGAGGCGGGCGGCGGAGGAGCGCGCGTGGATATCCCTCTTATTCTCATGCTCGTACAAGTGAGGAAAGAACCTCCCATATAAGGAGGTCCAACTCCCACTAAACTAGCAATGTGGGACTAAACTTTAGTAGTATCCCTTGCCTTGCACAAATGGGCTGAGTGGGCCTTTAGGATTTATTAGGAATTTCTGAAATAATTATTGGGCTGCCCAAAATAGACTAAATTCCAGCAATACATACCAGAATCAGGAACCCGCCAGGATTGCCGCAGAATACCGTCAACAACAACAGTGGGCAGCTCGACAATCTTTTCCTTCTTGGGGGTCGTTTTGTAGTAGAAGAAGTATAGGATCAGCTGGACGAGGCTGAGAAATGCATCGAGGCCATTGGGGATCTGCACAGAATCAACGGAGGGCGTTACAATTGATTAGATCTATGCAAAGTGTACACTAGGATCATCACATGACAGTTAGATCGATGATGATGGTAAGTCTGGCTGGGTTTGGAACTTTTTGAGATGTGTATGTAGTGCACACTGACCATCACGTAGAGATCGAACTTGATGAGGGCATAGGTCGTCCAGCAGCAGCCGTTGAGGAAGCTCACCAGCGACAGCAAGAATGGCATGTACTCCACACTTTTGGTCCTGATCACTTTACTCTGCAAGCAATACAATATTTATTAGTACTCGCATTAGTTAAAAGCACAAAGGCTGAGTCATTAAATATGTATGATCTATTTTTTCTTTTCAGAAACAAATATGTATGATCAAGATAATAAGTAAAATAAATCCCTGGTTAATTAGCAGCAGCTACATTGATGGACTCTAGACCTGGAGGCCCCATAGGATTCATGGAATCAGCCTATATTTTATTTATTTACGAAAAGGGGTTTCCCCGCCCCATTTTTATTAAAAATAAGGGAACCATCATAAACTCATAGAGTTGGCAAAAGCGAAAGGATCACAAAAGGCAATGATGAAAACAGGATCATGCACTATCCGTGCATATGCATCCCCTAGCTAGGCATGGCACATCGTTTGTGATGAAGCGCTGGATCACGGGTTTTAGTTAGACTATGAAACGTCACTCAATAGCTAGCTAACATGAGAGTTTGGTTGGCTAGCTACATACACGCAATGCAAGTACAGATCCATAAGCCGAGGACAATGTTGGTTAGACGTTATGTTGTGGTCCAAATTTCTATAAAGGCCAACTTCTAACGGTGCGGAGCGGAGGCCGGTCGCACAGGATAAGCTCTTTGTAAGCCGCCACATAGGATAAGTTCGTCGTTGTAAATCTCCGGCGTTTGTAACCTCTCCCGATATAATGAAGTTTGCTGGCCAGCGTCCATGGTTTTTTCCACTTCATATTGGAGAGGTTTTCTATGTTAAAATCTTGTGTTCCTCTATGTTGGTCCGTTCTTCTTTTTTCTCTATTGCATGTCCTATCTCTAACACCACACGTGTGGCATTTACACGCAACTAACTAACTGAGTTCGAAATAAAACCGGACAAAATAACAGCGCCATCAGAAGAACAAACAACAAACGGGTCCAAGAATTAAAGAGTAGACAGGATGGGTCGATCATGATTGTACGTACAATGATGGTGAGCGGGGAGGCATACATGATGCAGCCGAAGATAGCGCAAAGGATGCCGGCGATCATGGAGCGCTTCTTGTGGGTGTGGGTGCCGTGGAGCACGCCGACCACCACGGCCAGCATGAACGCCGCCTCGACGCCGAGCACGATCAGCATCTTCCGCTGCACGCGTGCACGGTAATGTCAGGTTATTAGAGCCAATTAGGGGCAGAAACGAACTAAAACACCCGAAAAGGGCTGTGAGAGGAATTGATAGGGGATGTACGTATCCTCTTTTTGATGGTGGAGTAGATGAAGAAGATGACGAGGTAGACGGCCTCGACGGCGAGGCCGATGCCGTTGATGGTGACGACGAGGGTGCTGTTGGCGTGGACGATGGGGAGGCCGTAGAAGACCCAGAGCATGCAGTTGAGCAGCGTCGCCAGGTAGGGGTCCGGCTTGAACTTCTCCACGTCCTTGGCCGCGCATATCCTCCAGAACGCCGGCCTGCGTGCACGCACAGGCAAGGAAACAAAAGCTACCAACAACCACCTTCCATATACACAGATGGGGCAAGAGGAGGGTGCATGGATTACGCAGGGGAGAGGTAGAGGCCAAAGGTGATGACATTGCCGATGATACCGACCATGTTACGAGCTGCGTCTTGCTCGCCGGGGAGGAAAAGGCGGCTGACTTGAGGAAGAGGAAGGAGGTTTGTTGTGATCTGGCTGGGCGATGAGAGAGGCCGAGCTTAAAGGCATGGACGGGTTCCCAGGGTTATCCCCTGATCGATATGCATGGTTTGGTTTTTTTTTTTTTTTTTTTTGAGGATGCATGGTTGGGTGTTAAACGGTTAGTTAGACTGGGTTTTACTTCTGTTTTTTAGCGGAGACTGGCTGGGTTTTACTGGTCCTCGAGCCTGGGTATACGCAAGAACCGAGTCTAGCTCGTGGTTTTTTTTTTAGAACGTCTAGCTCGTGGGTTAGACTGCCAAATCATACGATGTTGGGTGTAACGTGCGTGGCCTGACCGGGAAAGTGAAAGAAAAGCGGGCATGCATAACCTCCTCGTACGCAAGTGCCATGCCAGGGCTGATCCAAACCAACATAATGTTGCAAGACACCGGATGAAGATAGGATAGATGAATGCAAAAGGATAAGGGCGTACTATATATGAATTGGTCTATAATAAAGATCTCTAATTTCTTTTATCCAGTAGTACTCTCTCCGTTCCCAAATATAAGTCTTTTTAAAGATTCCAACAAGTGACTACGTACGAAGCAAAATGAGTGAATCTACACTCTAAAATATGTCTACATACATTCGTACGTTGTAGTTCATTTGAAATGTCTAAAAAGACTTATATTTAGGAACGGAGGGAGTACATATATACCAGGCTGCGGTGGAGTTAATTGCACGAAAGTATCACAATTGGGGATTGGTACCATTTTCCGTACCGTATAACATTTAATATGGAAATTTTAATATACACATTTTTGTAATATAAGGTGAACTTATTGTAAATAGGGAAACACAGACAAACATATATGGCGACAAGGTGCCTACGGTGACGTTTCTGTCGATGACGAGGTGCCTACAGTGACTTGCCTGCTCAGTCTTTTGAATGTGCTCATAAAGATAGGGTGTGCGTGTGTGCGTTCATCGGGATAAGTGTATGCGCGTGTATATGAGCGCTTGCGTCTGTACATTGTTCAAAAAAAATTTGTTTATGTGGCTGCTACTTTAACGGAGCCGCGTAGTGGCGCAGTGGTCGAACGGCACGGCGCTCCTGGCCCTTCGTGCGTGTAATTTTTGTTCTGGCACGACGAAACGAGCCTAACGATAAATTTGACAAACGCGTGCTGTACATAACGAAAGAAGTTGTAGCCCAGTGGCATCGACGTCGAGCTGCGAACCCGACGGCTAGCATTCGATTCTTTGCGCCGCAAGGGCTCGTACAATTTTTTGCCCTGGCAGGACACATTTTAGGCAAACAAGGGATGAATGCGTGATTAAAGAAAACGTAAGGGTCTTTATGCAAACAAGGGATGAAACTTCAGCTCCAGCGGGAACCGATATGTATAAATTACGAATAGTGGTACCAATCCGCACGCACTGCCTTAATTGTGATACCTTCATGTACGCGCAAATCAGAGACCAACATGGTGAGGTTTGCGGGAGTCCGAACCGCTCCCAAGCCTGCTTCTGACCGCCCAAGCCCATGAAAAACCCCTCCCCCCTTCCACGCTCGCTTCCCACCCGACATTCATGCCCGGCCAGAGCGAACGCGACCGCTCACTGGCGCCGGCCGCCGCCCGCGCCACTTTCCGGTGCAGTCAACTGTCGCACGCTCAAACGACATGACGGCCGCCCGTCCGTCCATCTGCCGCATGCAATGTGGCACGCGGTTGCTGAGTCATCTCCTCCGGCGCCACACGACCGTCCCTCTGCCGCCCATCGGTGCTATATAAACCGCTGCCCCGGCCATAGCCACAATCATCCCTCTCAGCACCATTCACCTCCATGGATCCCTCTACCGTCAAAGGTCTCTGGGATGGGCTGACGTCGGAGCAGAAGGAGGAGATGGCCGCCATTGCTGCCGACTGGCAGGCCGGCAGGCAACCGAAGGACACCGACGTCAGCTAGATGGCTTCTTCTCTCTTTTTGGATCTCAATACAATGTTCTCCCCCTCTCTTGTGGAGATTTATTCGATGTAATCTTCTTTTTGCGGTGTGTTTGTTGAGACCGATGAATTGTGCGTTTATGATCAAGATTATCTATGAACAATATTTGAATCTTCTCTAAATTCTTTTATGTATGATTGGCTAACCTTGCAAGTCTCTTCGAATTATCAGTTTGGTATGGCCTACTAGATTGGTTTTTCTTGCAATGGGAGAAGTGCTTAGCTTTGGGTTCAATCTTGTGGTGTCCTTTCCCAGTGAGAGTAGGGGAAGCAAGGCATGTACTATATTGTTGCCGTCGAGGATAACAAGATGGTTTTTTTATCATATTGCATGAATTTATCCCTCTACATCATGTCATCTTGCTTAAGGCGTTACTCTGTTTTCTTGAACTTAATACTCTAGATGCATGCTGGATAGCGGTCGATGAGTGGAGTAATAGTAGTAGATGCAGGCAAGAGTCGGTCTACTTGTTTCAGACGTGATGCCTATATACATGATCATACCTAGATATTCTTATAACTATGCTCAATTCTGTCAATTGCTCAACAGTAATTCATTCACCCACCGTAAAATACTTATGCTCTTGAGAGAAGCCACTAGTGAAATCTATGGCCCCCGGGTCTATTTCCATCATATTAATCTTCCATCACTTTATTATTGCTTTGCTTTTTTACTTTGCTTTTTATTTTACTTTACATCTTTATACCAAAAATACCAAAAATATTATCTATCATTTCTATCAGATCTCACTCTCGTAAGTGACCGTGAAGGGATTGTCAACCCCTATTCATATTGGTTGCGAGGAGTTATTTGCTTTGTGTAGGTACGAGGGACTCGCGTGTAGCCTCCTATTGCATTGATACCTTGGTTCTCAAAAACTGAGGAAAATACTTACGCTACTTTGCTGCATCATCCTTTCCTCTTCAGGGAAATCCAACACAGTGCTTAAGAGGTAGCACAAGGCACGTATTGTATTGTTGCCATCGAGGATAACTGAAGGAAATATGCCCTAGAGGCAATAATAAAGTTATTATTTATTTCCTTATATCATGATAAATGTTTATGAAGGAAATATGCCCTAGAGGCAATAATAAAGTTATTATTTATTTCCTTATATCATGATAAATGTTTATTATTCATGCTAGAATTGTATTAACCGGAAACATAATACATGTGTGAATACATAGACAAACAGAGTGTCACTAGTATGCCTCTACTTGACTAGCTCGTTAATCAAAGATGGTTATGTTTCCTAACCATGAACAAAGTATTGTTATTTGATTAACGAGGTCACATCATTAGTTGAATGATCTGATTGACATGACCCATTCCATTAGCTTAGCACCCGATCGTTTAGTATGTTGCTATTGCTTTCTTCATGACTTATACATGTTCCTATGACTATGAGATTATGCAACTCCCGTTTGCCGGAGGAACACTTTGGGTGCTACCAAACGTCACAATGTTACTGGGTGATTGTAAAGGAGCATTACAAGTGTCTCCAAAGGTACATGTTGGGTTGGCGTATTTTGAGATTAGGATTTGTCACTCCGATTGTCGGAGAGGTATCTCTGGGCCCTCTCGGTAATGCACATCACATAAGCCTTGCAAGCATTACAACTAATATGTTAGTTGTGAGATGATGTATTACGAAACGAGTAAAGAGACTTGCCGGTAACGAGATTGAACTAGGTATTGGATACCGACGATCGAATCTCGGGCAAGTAACATACCAATGACAAAGGGAACAACGTATGTTGTTATGCGGTCTGACCGATAAAGATCTTCGTAGAATATGTAGGAGCCAATATGGGCATCCAGGTCCCGGTATTGGTTATTGACCGGAGATGTGTCTCAGTCATGTCTGCATTGTTCTCGAACCGTAGGGTCCGCACGCTTAATGTTACGATGACAGTTATTATGAGTTTATGCATTTTGATGTACCGAAGTTAGTTCGGAGTCCCGGATGTGATCACGGACATGAAGAGGAGTCTCAAAATGGTCAAGACATAAAGATTGATATATTGGAAGCCTATGTTTGGATATCGGAAGTGTTCCGGGTGCAATCGAGATTTTACCGGAGTACCGGGAGGTTACCGGAACCCCCCGGGAGCTATATGGGCCTTAGTGGGCTTTAGTGGAAAGGAGAAAGGGGCAGCCCAAGGTGGGCCGCGCGCCTCCCCCCTCCCCTAGTCCTATTAGGACAAGGAGAGGTGGCCGGCCCCCCTCTCTCTCTTTCCCCCTCGGGGAATCCTATTCCAACTAGGATTGGGAGGGGGGGTCCTACTCCCGATAGGAGTAGGACTCCTCCTGTGCCCTTCTCCTGGCCGGCCGCCCCCTCCCCCTTGGATCCTTTATATACGGGGGCAGGGGGGCACCTCTAGACACAAGTTGATCCTTGAGATCGTTCCTTAGCCGTGTGCGGTGCCCCCTGCCACCATATTCCACCTCGATCATATTGTAGCGGTGCTTAGGCGAAGCCCTGCGATGGTAGAACATCAAGATCGTCACCACGCCGTCGTGCTGACGGAACTCCTCCCCGACGCTTTGCTGGATCGGAGCCCGGGGATCATCATCGAGCAGTACGTGTGCTAAGAACTCGGAGGTGCCGGAGTAACGGTGCTTGGATCGGTCGGATCGGGAAGACGTACGACTACTTCATCTACGTTGCGTCAACGCTTCCGCAGTCGGTCTGCGTGGGTACGTAGACAACACTCTCCCCTCTCGTTGCTATGCATCACCATGATCTTGCGTGTGCGTAGGAAATTTTTTGAAATTACTGCGTTCCCCAACAGTGGCATCCGAGCCTAGGTTTTATGGTTTGATGTTATATGCACGAGTAGAACATAAGTGAGTTGTGGGCGATACAAGTCATATTGCCTACCAGCATGTCATACTTTGGTTTGGCGGTATTGTTGGACGAGACGACCCGGACCAACATTACGCGTACGCTTACGCGAGACCGGTTCTCCCGACGTGCTTTGCACATAGGTGGCTTGCGGGCGACTGTCTCTCCAACTTTAGTTGAACCGAGTGTGGCTACGCCCGGTCCTTGCGAAGGTTAAAACAGAGTCTATTTGACAAACTATCGTTGTGGTTTTGATGCGTAGGTGACATTGGTTCTTACTTAAGCCCGTAGCAGCCACGTAAAACTTGCAACAACAAAGTAGAGGACGTCTAACTTGTTTTTGCAGGGCATGTTGTGATGTGATATGGCCAAGACATGATGCTAAATTTTATTGTATGAGATGATCATGTTTTGTAACCGAGTTATCGGCAACTGGCAGGAGCCATATGGTTGTCGCTTATTGTATGCAATGCAATCGCGATGTAATGCTTTACTTTATTACTAAGCGGTAGTGATAGTCGTAGAAGCATAAGATTGGCGAGACGACAACGATGCTACGATGGAGATCAAGGTGTCGCGCCGGTGACGATGGTGATCATGACGGTGCTTCGGAGATGGAGATCACAGGCACAAGATGATGATGGCCATATCATATCACTTATATTGATTGCATGTAATGTTTATCTTTTATGCATCTTATCTTGCTTTGATTGACGGTAGCATTATAAGATGATCTCTCACTAAATTATCAAGAAGTGTTCTCCCTGAGTATGCACCGTTGCGAAAGTTCTTCGTGCTGAGACACCACTTGATGATCGGGTGTGATAGGCTCTACGTTCAAATACAACGGGTGCAAAACAGTTGCACACGCGGAATACTCAGGTTATACTTGACGAGCCAAGCATATACAGATATGGCCTCGGAACACGGAGACCGAAAGGTCGAGCGTGAATCATATAGTAGATATGATCAACATAGTGATGTTCACCAATGAATCTACTCCATCTCACGTGATGATCGGACATGGTTTAGTTGATTTGGATCACGTGATCGCTTAGAGGATTAGAGGGTTGTCTATCTAAGTGGGAGTTCTTAAGTAATATGATTAATTGAACTTAAATTTATCATGAACTTAGTCCTGATTGTATTTTGCATATCTATGATTAATATCTATGCTTTACGGCTAAGAATCGGGACTTCAACGGCGTTTTGAACGTCATGGAGCATATGAGATGTTCCAGGAGTTGAAGTTAATATTTCAAGCAAATGCTCGGATTGAGAGATATGAAGTCTCCAATAAGTTCTATAGCTGCAAGATGGAGGAGAACAGTTCTGTCAGTGAGCATATACTCAAAATGTCTGGGTATAATAATCACTTGATTCAATTGGGAGTTAATCTTCCAGATGATTGCGTCATTGACAAAATTCTCCAATCACTGCCACCAAGCTACAAGAGCTTCGTGATGAATTATAATATGCAAGGGATGAACAAGACTATTCCCGAGCTCTTCGCAATGCTGAAAGCTGCGGAGGTAGAAATCAAGAAGGAGCATCAAGTGTTGATGGTCAATAAGACCACTAGTTTCAAGAAAAAGGGCAAAGGGAAGAAGAAGGGGAACTTCAAGAAGAACAGCAAGCAAGTTGCTGCTCAAGAGAAGAAACCCAAGTCTGGACCTAAGCCTGAAACTGAGTGCTTCTACTGCAAGCAGACTGGTCACTGGAAGCGGAACTTCCCCAAGTATTTGGTGGATAAGAAGGATGGCAAGGTGAACAAAGGTATATGTGATATACATGTTATTGATGTGTACCTTACCAATGCTCGCAGTAGCACCTGGGTATTTGATACTGGTTCTGTTGCTAATATTTGCAACTCGAAACAGGGACTACGGATTAAGCGAAGATTGGCTAAGGACGAGGTGACGATGCGCGTGGGAAACGGTTCCAAAGTCGATGTGATCGCGGTCGGCATGCTACCTCTACATCTACCTTCGGGATTAGTATTAGACCTAAATAATTGTTATTTGGTGCCAGCGTTGAGCATCAACATTATATCTTGATCTTGTTTAATGCGAGACGGTTATTCATTTAAATCAGAGAATAATGGTTGTTCTATTTATATGAGTAATATCTTCTATGGTCATGCACCCTTGAAGAGTGGTCTATTCTTATTGAATCTCGATAGTAGTAATACACATATTCATAATGTTGAAGCCACAAGATGCAGAGTTGATAATGATAGTGCAACTTATTTGTGGCACTGCCGTTTAGGTCGTATCAGTGTAAAGCGCATGAAGAAACTCCATACTGATGGACTTTTGGAACAACTTGATTATGAATCACTTGGTACTTGCGAACCGTGCCTCATGGGCAAGATGACTAAAACACCGTTCTCCGGTACTATGGAGAGAGCAACAGATTTGTTGGAAATCGTACATACAGATGTATGTGGTCCGATGAATATTGAGGCTCGTGGCGGATATCGTTATTTTCTCACCTTCACAGATGACTTAAGCAGATATGGGTATATCTACTTAATGAAACACAAGTCTGAAACATTTGAAAAGTTCAAAGAATTTCAGAGTGAAGTTGAAAATCATCGTAACAATAAAATAAAGTTTCTACGATATGATCGTGGAAGAGAATATTTGAGTTACGAGTTTGGTGTACATTTGAAAAATTGTGGAATAGTTTCGCAACTCACGCCACCCGGAACACCACAGCGTAATGGTGTGTCCGAACATCGTAATCGTACTTTACTAGATATGGTGCGGTCTATGATGTCTCTTACTGATTTACCGCTATCGTTTTGGGGATACGCTCTAGAGACGGCCGCATTCACGTTAAATAGGGCACCATCAAAATCCGTTGAGATGATGCCATATGAACTGTGGTTTGGCAAGAAACCAAAGTTGTCGTTTCTAAAAGTTTGGGGCTGCGATGCTTATGTGAAAAAGCTTCGACCTGATAAGCTCGAACCCAAATCGGAGAAATGTGTCTTCATAGGATATCCAAAGGAAACTATTGGATACACCTTCTATCACAGATCCGAAGGCAAGACTTTTGTTGCTAAATTCGGAAACTTTCTAGAGAAGGAGTTTCTCTCGAAAGAAGTGAGTGGGAGGAAAGTAGAACTTGACGAGGTAACTGTACCTGCTCCCTTACTGGAAAGTAGTACATCACAGAAAACTGTTTCAGTGACACCTACACCAGTTAGTGAGGAAGCTAATGATAATGATCATGAAACTTCAGATCAAGATACTACTGAACCTCGTAGATCAACCAGAGTGAGATCCGCGCCAGAGTGGTACGGTAATCCTATTCTGGAAGTCATGCTACTAGATCATGATGAACCTACGAACTATGAAGAAGCGATGGTGAGCCCAGATTCCGCAAAATGGCTTGAAGCCATGAAATCTGAGATGGGATCCATGTATGAGAACAAAGTATGGACTTTGGTTGACTTGCCCGATGATCGGCAAGCGATTGAGAATAAATGGATCTTCAAGAAGAAGACTGACGCCGACGGTAATGTTACTGTCTACAAAGCTCGACTTGTCGCAAAAGGTTTTCGACAAGTTCAGGGGGTTGACTACGATGAGACCTTCTCACCCGTAGCGATGCTTAAGTCTGTCCGAATCATGTTAGCGATTGCCGCATTTTATGATTATGAAATTTGGCAAATGGATGTCAAAACTGCATTCCTGAATGGATTTCTGAAAGAAGAGTTGTATATGATGCAACCAGAAGGTTTTGTCGATCCAAAGGGAGCTAACAAAGTGTGCAAGCTCCAGCGATCCATTTATGGACTGGTGCAAGCCTCTCGGAGTTGGAATAAACGCTTTGATAGTGTGATCAAAGCATTTGGTTTTATACAGACTTTCGGAGAAGCCTGTATTTACAAGAAAGTGAGTGGGAGCTCTGTAGCATTTCTGATATTATATGTGGATGACATATTACTAATTGGAAATGATATAGAATTTCTGGATAGCATAAAGGGATACTTGAATAAGAGTTTTTCGATGAAAGGCCTCGGTGAAGCTGCTTACATATTAGGCATAAAGGTCCATAGAGATAGATCAAGACGCTTAATTGGACTTTCACAAAGCACATACCTTGACAAGATTTTGAAGAAATTCAAAATGGATCAAGCAAAGAAAGGGTTCTTGCTTGTGTTACAAGGTGTGAAGTTGAGTCAGACTCAATGCCCGACCACTGCAGAAGATAGAGAGAAAATGAAAGATGTTCCCTATGCTTCAGCCATAGGCTCTGTCATGTATGCAATGTTGTGTACCAGACCTGATGTGTGCCTTGCTATAAGTCTAGCAGGGAGGTACCAAAGTAATCCAAGAGTGGATCACTGGACAGCGGTCAAGAACATCCTGAAATACCTGAAAAGGACTAAGGATATGTTTCTCATATATGGAGGTGACAAAGAGCTCATCGTAAAAGGTTACGTTGACGCGAGCTTTGACACTGATCCGGACGATTCTAAATCGAAAACCGGATACGTGTTTACATTAAACGGTGGAGCTGTCAGTTGGTGCAGTTCTAAACAAAGCGTCATGGCGGGATCCACATGTGAAGCGGAGTACATAGCTGCTTCGGAAGCAGCGAACGAAGGAGTCTGGATGAAGGAGTTCATATCCGATCTAGGTGTCATACCTAGTGCATCGGGTCCAATGAAAATCTTTTGTGACAATACTGGTGCAA
Organism: Triticum urartu; assembly: GCF_056163025.1. Lineage (NCBI taxonomy): Eukaryota > Viridiplantae > Streptophyta > Magnoliopsida > Poales > Poaceae > Triticum > Triticum urartu. The sequence continues at coordinate 698,757,305 of NC_141879.1, forward strand.
TTGCCTTGGCAAAGGAATCCAGATTTCACAAGAGAACCAAGCACATCAAGAGACGCTTCAATTCCATCCGGGATCTAGTCCAGGTGGGAGACATAGAGATTTGCAAGATACATACGGATCTGAATGTTGCAGATCCGTTGACTAAGCCTCTTCCACGAGCAAAACATGATCAGCACCAAGGCTCCATGGGTGTTAGAATCATTACTGTGTAATCTAGATTATTGACTCTAGTGCAAGTGGGAGACTGAAGGAAATATGCCCTAGAGGCAATAATAAAGTTATTATTTATTTCCTTATATCATGATAAATGTTTATTATTCATGCTATAATTGTATTAACCGGAAACATAATACATGTGTGAATACATAGACAAACAGAGTGTCACTAGTATGCCTCTACTTGACTAGCTCGTTAATCAAAGATGGTTATGTTTCCTAACCATGAACAAAGTATTGTTATTTGATTAACGAGGTCACATCATTAGTTGAATGATCTAATTGACATGACCCATTCCATTAGCTTAGCACCCGATCGTTTAGTATGTTGCTATTGCTTTCTTCATGACTTATACATGTTCCTATGACTATGAGATTATGCAACTCCCGTTTGCCGAAGGAACACTTTGGGTGCTACCAAACGTCACAATGTTACTGGGTGATTATAAAGGAGCATTACAGGTGTCTCCAAAGGTACATGTTGGGTTGGCGTATTTCGAGATTAGGATTTGTCACTCCGATTGTCGGAGAGGTATCTCTGGGCCCTCTCGGTAATGCACATCACATAAGCCTTGCAAGCATTACAACTAATATGTTAATTGTGAGATGATGTATTCCGGAACGAGTAAAGAGACTTGCCGGTAACGAGATTGAACTAGGTATTGGATACCGACGATCGAATCTCAGGCAAGTAACATACCGATGACAAAGGGAACAACGTATGTTGTTATGCGGTCTGACCGATAAAGATCTTCGTAGAATATGAAGGAGCCAATATGGGCATCCAGGTCCCGCTATTGGTTATTGACCGGAGATGTGTCTCAGTCATGTCTGCATTGTTCTCGAACCGTAGGGTCCGCACGCTTAACGTTACGATGACAGTTATTATGAGTTTATGCATTTTGATGTACCGAAGTTAGTTCGGAGTCCCGGATGTGATCACGGACATGACGAGGAGTCTCGAAATGGTCGAGACATAAAGATTGATATATTGGAAGCCTATGTTTGGATATCGGAAGTGTTCCGGGTGAAATCGAGATTTTACCGGAGTACCGGGAGGTTACCGGAACCCCCCGGGAGCTATATGGGCCTTAGTGGGCTTTAGTGGAAAGGAGAAAGGGGCAGCCCAAGGTGGGCCGCGCGCCTCCCCCCTCCCCTAGTCCTATTAGGACAAGGAGAGGTGGCCGGCCCCCCTCTCTCTCTCTCTTTCCCCCTCGGGGAATCCTATTCCAACTAGGATTGGGGGGGGGAGTCCTACTCCCGGTAGGAGTAGGAATCCTCCTGCGCCCTCCTCCTGGCCGGCCGCCCCCTCCCCCTTGGATCCTTTATATACGGGAGCAGGGGGGCACCTCTAGACACAAGTTGATCCTTGAGATCGTTCCTTAGGCGTGTGCGGTGCCCCCTGCCACCATATTCCACCTCGATCATATTGTAGCGCTGCTTAGGCGAAGCCCTGTGACGGTAGAACATCAAGATCGTCACCACGCCGTCGTGCTGACGGAACTCCTCCCCGACGCTTTGCTGGATCGGAGCCCGGGGATCGTCATCGAGCTGTACGTGTGCTAAGAACTCGGAGGTGCCAGAGTAACGGTGCTTGGATCGGTCGGATCAGGAAGACGTACGACTACTTCATCTACGTTGCGTCAACGCTTCCGCAGTCGGTCTGCGTGGGTACGTAGACAACACTCTCCCCTCTTGTTGCTATGCATCACCATGATCTTGCGTGTGCGTAGGAAATTTTTTGAAATTACTGCGTTCCCCAACAGTTTATTACTCATGCTAGAATTGTATTAACCGGAAATATAATACATGTGTGAATTCATAGACAAACAGTATGTCACTAGTATGCCTCTATTTGACTAGCTCGTTGATCAAAGATGGTTAAGTTTCCTAGACATTGACATGGGTTGTCATTTGATTAACGGGATCACATCATTAGGAGAATGATGTGATTGACATGACCCATTCCGTTAGCTTAGCACCCGATCGTTTAGTATGTTGCTATTGCTTTCTTCATGATTTATACATGTTCCTATGACTATGAGATTATGCAACTCCCGTTTACCAGAGGAACCTTTTGTGTTGTACCAAACGTCACAACGTAACTAGGTGATTATAAAGGTGCTCTATAGGTGTCTCCGAAGGTACATGTTGGGTTGGCGTATTTCGAGATTAGGATTTGTCACTCCGATTGTCGGAGAGGTATCTCTGGGCCCTCTCGGTAATGCACATCACATAAGCCTTGCAAGCATTACAACTAATATGTTAGTTGTGAGATGATGTATTCCGGAACGAGTAAAGAGACTTGCCGGTAACGAGATTGAACTAGGTATTGGATACCGACGATCGAATCTCGGGCAAGTAACATACCGATGACAAAGGGAACAACGTATGTTGTTATGCGGTCTGACCGATAAAGATCTTCGTAGAATATGAAGGAGCCAATATGGGCATCCAGGTCCCGCTATTGGTTATTGACCGGAGATGTGTCTCAGTCATGTCTGCATTGTTCTCGAACCGTAGGGTCCGCACGCTTAACGTTACGATGACAGTTATTATGAGTTTATGCATTTTGATGTACCGAAGTTAGTTCGGAGTCCCGGATGTGATCACGGACATGACGAGGAGTCTCGAAATGGTCGAGACATAAAGATTGATATATTGGAAGCCTATGTTTGGATATCGGAAGTGTTCCGGGTGAAATCGAGATTTTACCGGAGTACCGGGAGGTTACCGGAACCCCCCGGGAGCTATATGGGCCTTAGTGGGCTTTAGTGGAAAGGAGAAAGGGGCAGCCCAAGGTGGGCCGCGCGCCTCCCCCCTCCCCTAGTCCTATTAGGACAAGGAGAGGTGGCCGGCCCCCCTCTCTCTCTCTCTCTTTCCCCCTCGGGGAATCCTATTCCAACTAGGATTGGGGGGGGGGGGGAGTCCTACTCCCGGTAGGAGTAGGAATCCTCCTGCGCCCTCCTCCTGGCCGGCCGCCCCCTCCCCCTTGGATCCTTTATATACGGGGGCAGGGGGGCACCTCTAGACACAAGTTGATCCTTGAGATCGTTCCTTAGCCGTGTGCGGTGCCCCCTGCCACCATATTCCACCTCGATCATATTGTAGCGCTGCTTAGGCGAAGCCCTGCGACGGTAGAACATCAAGATCGTCACCACGCCGTCGTGCTGACGGAACTCCTCCCCGACGCTTTGCTGGATCGGAGCCCGGGGATCGTCATCGAGCTGTACGTGTGCTAAGAACTCGGAGGTGCCAGAGTAACGGTGCTTGGATCGGTCGGATCAGGAAGACGTACGACTACTTCATCTACGTTGCGTCAACGCTTCCGCAGTCGGTCTGCGTGGGTACGTAGACAACACTCTCCCCTCTTGTTGCTATGCATCACCATGATCTTGCGTGTGCGTAGGAAATTTTTTGAAATTACTGCATTCCCCAACAGTTTATTACTCATGCTAGAATTGTATTAACCGGAAATATAATACATGTGTGAATTCATAGACAAACAGTATGTCACTAGTATGCCTCTATTTGACTAGCTCGTTGATCAAAGATGGTTAAGTTTCCTAGACATTGACATGGGTTGTCATTTGATTAACGGGATCACATCATTAGGAGAATGATGTGATTGACATGACCCATTCCGTTAGCTTAGCACCCGATCGTTTAGTATGTTGCTATTGCTTTCTTCATGATTTATACATGTTCCTATGACTATGAGATTATGCAACTCCTGTTTACCAGAGGAACCTTTTGTGTTCTACCAAACGTCACAACGTAACTGGGTGATTATAAAGGTGCTCTATAGGTGTCTCCGAAGGTACATGTTGGGTTGGCGTATTTCGAGATTAGGATTTGTCACTCCGATTGTCGGAGAGGTATCTCTGGGCCCTCTCGGTAATGCACATCACATAAGCCTTGCAAGCATTACAACTAATATGTTAGTTGCGGGATGATGTATTCCGGAACGAGTAAAGAGACTTGCCGGTAATGAGATTGAACTAGGTATTGAGATACCGACGATCGAATCTCGGGTAAGTAACATACCGATGACAAAGGAAACAACGTATGTTGTTATGTGGTCTGACCGATAAAGATCTTCGTAGAATATGAAGGAGCCAATATGGGCATCCAGGTTCTGCTATTGGTTATTGACCGGAGACATGTCTCAGTCATGTCTGCATTGTTCTCGAACCCGTAGGGTCCGCACGTTTATAGTTTCGATGACAGTTATATTATGAGTTTATATGTTTTGATGTACCGAAGGCTTTTTGGAGCCCCGGATGTGATCACGGACATGACGAGGAGTCTCGAAATGGTCGAGACATGAAGATTGATATATTGGAAGCCTATGTTTGGATATCGGAAGTGTTCCGGGTGAAATCGGGATTTTACCGGAGTACCGGGAGGTTATCGGAACCCCCCGGGAGGTTAATGGGCCATAGTGGGCCTTAGTGGAAGAGAGGAGAGGCGGCTAGGGCAAGGAGAGGGGGGCGGCGCCCCGCATTCCTTCTTCTCGTCCACCTCTTTCCCCTCCACTCCTAGTCCAACTAGGAAAAGGGAGGGAGTCCTACTCCCGATGGGAGTAGGACTCCTCCTGGCGCGCCCCCTCTAGGCCGGCCGCACCTTCCCCCTTGCTCCTTTATATACGGGGGCAGGGGGCACCCCAAAGACACAACAATTGATCGTTTGATCTTTTAGCCGTGTGCGGTGCCCCACTCCACCATATTCCACCTCGATAATACTGTAGCGGTGCTTAGGCGAAGCCCTGCGTCGGTAGAACATCATCATTGTCACCACGCCGTCGTGCTGACGAAACTCTCCCTCAACACTCGGCTGGATCGGAGTTCGAGGGACGTCATCGGGCTGAACGTGTGCTGAACTCGGAGGTGCCGTGCGTTCGGTACTTGATCGGTCGGATCGTGAAGACGTACAACTACATCAACCGCGTTGTGCTAACGCTTCCGCTTTCGGTCTACAAGGGTACGTGGACAACACTCTCCCCTCTCATTGCTATGCATCACCATGATCTTGCGTGTGCATAGGAATTTTTTTAAAATTACTACGTTCCCCAACAGTGGCATCCGAGCCTGGTTTTATGCGTAGATGCAATATGCACGAGTAGAACACAAGTGAGCTGTGGGCGATATAAGTCATACTGCTTACCAGCATGTCATACTTTGGTTCGGCGGTATTGTTGGATGAAGCGGCCCGGACCGACATTACGCGTACGCTTACGTGAGACTGGTTCTACCGACGTGCTTTGCACGCAGGTGGCTGGCAGGTGTCAGTTTCTCCAACTTTAGTTGAACTGAGTGTGGCTACGCCCGGTCCTTGCGGAGGTTAAAACAGCACCAACTTGACAAACTATCGTTGTGGTTTTGATGCGTAGGTAAGAACGGTTCTTGCTAAGCCCGTAGCAGCCATGTAAAATTTGCAACAACAAAGTAGAGGACGTCTAACTTGTTTTTGCAGGGCATGTTGTGATGTGATATGGTCAAGACATGATGCTAAATTTTATTGTATGAGATAATCATGTTTTGTAACCGAGTTATCGGCAACTGGCAGGAGCCATATGGTTGTCGCTTTATTGTATGCAATGCAATCGCCATGTAATGCTTTACTTTATCACTATGCGGTAGCAACAGTCGTAGAAGCATAAGATTGGCGAGACGACAACGATGCTATGATGGAGATCAAGGTGTCGCGCCGATGATGATCGTGATCATGACGGTGCTTCGGAGATGGAGATCACAAGCACAAGATGATGATGGCCATATCATATCACTTATATTGATTGCATGTGATGTTTATCTTTTATGCATCTTATCTTGCTTTGATTGACGGTAGCATTATAAGATGATCCCTCACGAAATTATCAAAGTATAAGTGTTCTCCCTGAGTATGCACTGTTGCGAAAGTTCTTCGTGCTGAGACACCACGTGATGATTGCTACCTCTTGAGCACTGCGTTGGATTTCCCCGAAGAGGAGAGGATGATGCAGCAAAGTAGCGTAAGTATTTCCCTCAGTTTTTGAGAACCAAGGTATCAATCCAGTAGGAGGCTACGCTCGAGTCCCTCGTACCTACACAAAAACAATATCTCCTCGCAACCAACGTGATTAGGGGTTGTCAATCCCTTCACGGTCACTTATGAGAGTGAGATCTGATAGAGATGATAGATAATATTTTTGGTATTTTTGGTATAGAGATGCAAAGTGAAAATTAAAAGGCAAAGTAAAAAAGCAAAGCAATAATAAAGTGATGGAGATTGATATGATGAGAATAGACCCGGGGCCATAGATTTCACTAGTTGAGCAATTGACAAAATTGAGCATAGTTATGAGAATATCTAGGTATGATCATGTATATAGGCATCACGTCCGAGACAAGTAGACCGACTCATGCCTGCATCTACTACTATTACTCCACTCATCGACCGCTATCCAGCATGCATCTAGAGTATTAAGTTAAAAATAGAGTAACGCCTTAAGCAAGATGACATGATGTAGAGGGATAGTTTCATGCAATATGATAAAACCCCCATCTTGTTATCCTTGATGGCAACAATACAATACGTGCCTTACTGCCCATTCTGTCACTGCGTAAGGACACCGCAAGATTGAACCCAAAGCTAAGCACTTCTCCCATTGCAAGAAAAACCAATCTAGTAGGCCAAACCAAACTGATAATTCGAAGAGACTTGCAAAGATAACCAATCATACATAAAATAATTAGGTTTTTGGCTCCGTATCTGATCGTTTGGGGGTACATAGGTATATATAGGAGGAAGGAGTATGTCGGTGGAGCTCCGAGGGGCCCACGAGGCAGGGGGCGCGCCCTAGGGGGGGCACGCCCCCCACCCTCATGACCGCCTCTTTTGTTCCTTGGAGTAGGGTCCAAGTCTCTTGGATCACGTTCGGTGAGAAAATCACGTTCCCGAAGGTTTCATTCCGTTTAGACTCCGCTTGATATTCTGTTTATTCGAAACACTGAAATAGGCAAAAAAACAGCAATTCTGGGCTAGGCCTCCGGTTAATAGGTTAGTCCCAAAAATAATATAAAAGTGGAAAATAAAGCCCAATATAGTCCAAAACAGTAGATAATATAGCATGGAGCAATCAAAAATTATAGATACATTGGAGACGTATCAGGCATCCCCAAGCTTAATTCCTGCTCGTCCTCGAGTAGGTAAATGATAAAAAAAGAATTTTTGATGCGGAGTGCTAGTTGGCATAATTTCAATTTAAATCTTCTTAATTGTGGTATGAAAATTCATATCCTAAAGATTCAAGACAAAAGTTCATGTTGACATAAAAATAATAATACTTCAAGCATACTAACAAAGCAATTATGTCTTCTCAAAATAACATGGCCAAAGAAAGTTATCCCTACAAAATCATATAGTCTGGCTATGCTCTATCTTCACCACACAAAGTATTTAAATCATGCACAACCCCGATGACAAGCCAAGCAATTGTTTCATACTTTAACATTTTCAAAACTTTTTCGATCTTCACACAATACATGAGCGTGACCCATGGACATAGCACTATATGTGGAATAGAATGGTGGTTGTGGAGAAGACAAAAAGAGGGGAAGATAGTCTCACATCAACTAGGCGTATCAATGGGCTATGAAGATGCCCATCAATAGATATCAATGTGAGTGAGTAGGGATTGCCATGCAACAGATGCACTAGAGCTATAAGTATATGAAAGCTCAACAAAAGGAACTAAGTGGGTGTGCATCCAACTCGCTTGCTCACGAAGACCTAGGGCATTTTGAGGAAGCCCATCATTGGAATATACAAGCCAAGTTCTATAATGTAAAATTCCCACTATTATATGGAAGTGACAAAATGAGAGACTCTCTATCATGAAGATCATGGTGCTACTTTGAAGCACAAGTGTGGTAAAAGGATAGTAACATTGTCCCTTCTCTCTTTTTCTCTCATTTTTTTATTTGGGCCTTTTCTCTTTTTTATGGCCTCTTTTTTTTCTTTCTTTTTTTATTATTTTTCGTCCGGAGTCTCATCCCGACTTGTGGGGGAATCATAGTCTCCATCATCCTTTCCTCACTTGGGACAATGCTCTAAAAATGATGATCATCACACTTTTTATTTTTCTTACAACTCAACAATTACAACTTGATACTTAGAAAAAATATGACTCTATGTGAATGCCTCCGGCGGTGTACCGGGATATGCAATGAATCAAGAGTGACATGTATGAAAGAATTATGAACGATGGCTTTGCCACAAATACGATGTCAACTACATGATCATGCTAGCAATATGACAATGATGGAGCGTGTCATAATAAACGGAACGGTGGAAAGTTGCATGGCAATATATCTCGGAATGGCTTTGGAAATGCCATAATAGGTAGGTATGGTGGCTGTTTTGAGGAAGGTATATGGTGGGTGTATGATACCGGCGAAAAGTGCGCGGTATTAGAGAGGCTACCAATGGTGGAAGGATGGGAAAAGTGCGTATAATCCATGGACTCAACATTAGTCATAAAGAACTCATATACTTATTGCAAAAATCTAGAAGGTATCAAAGCAAAGTATTACGCGCATGCTCCTAGGGGGATAGATTGGTAGGAAAAGACCACCGCTCGTCCCCGACCGCCACTCATAAGGAAGACAATCAATAAATAAATCATGCTCCGACTTCATCACATAATGGTTCACCATACGTGCATGCTACGGGAATCACAAACATTAACACAAGTATTTATCAAATTCACAACTACTCCACTAGCATAACTCTAATATCACCATCTTCATATCTCAAAACAATTATCAAGAATCAAACTTTTCTTAGTATTCAACACACTCAAAAGAAAGTCTTACAAATGTTGAATACCAAGCATATTATTATTAAGCAAATTACCATGCTATTAAAGACTCTCAAAATAATCTAAGTGAAGCATGAGAGATCAATAGTTCCTTTAAAACAAATCCACCACCGTGCTCTAAAAGATATAAGTGAAGCACTAGAGCAAAACTATAAAGCTCAAAAGATATAAGTGAAGCACATAAAGCATAACTATGAAGCTCAAAAGATATAAGTGAAGCACATAGAGTATTCTATCAAATCCAATTTATGTATGGCTCTCTCAAAAGGTGTGTACAGCAAGGATGATTGTGGCACACTAACAAAAAAATACACAAATAATACAAGCGCTCCAAGCAAAACACATATCATGTGGTGAATAAAATATAGCTCCAAGTAAAATTACCGATGGAAGTGGACGAAAGAGGGGATGCCTTCCGGGGCATCCCCAAGCTTTGAATTTTTGGTGTCCTAGGATTATCTTGGGGGTGCCATGGGCACCCCCAAGCTTAGGCTCTTGCCACTCCTTGTTCAATAATCCATCAAAAGAATTCACCCAAAACTTGAAAACTTCACAACAAAAACTCAACAGAAAACTCGTGTGCTCCGTTAGCGAAATAAAACAATAAACCACTTCAATGTACTGTAAATAACTCATTCTTTATTTATATTGGTGTTAAACCTACTGTATTCCCACTTCTCTATGGATTATAAACTATTTTACTAGCCATAGATTCATCAAAATAAGCAAACAACACACGAAAAACAGAATATGCCAAAAACAGAACAGTCTGTAGTAATCTGTAACTAACGCAAACTTCTGCAACTCCAAAAATTCAGCCAAAATAGACGACCTAGGCAATTTGTTTATTGATCAGAAGCAATTGGATTCACTATTTTATCACGTTCTGGTAAATTTTAATAATTCTTTTCGTGAACCGAAAGTTTCTGGAAATTACAGCAAGATCAAATAACTATTATCCAAGAAGTTCCTATAGGTTTAACTTGGCACAAACACTAATTAAAACATAAAACCACATCTAAACAGAAGGTAGATGGATTATTTACTCCTAAACAGAAACAAAAACAAAAAATTAAAAATAAAATTGGGTTGCCTCCCAACAAGCGCTATCGTTTAACGCCCCTAGCTAGGCATAAAAGCAAGGATAGATCTAGGTATTGCCATCTTTGGTAGGCAATTCTTCAATGAGGCGTTTATCTTCCTTAGAAATTTCTTTCTTTCTGGTAATTATCAAACTTTTAGGCACAAGATCGAAAAAATCATTTGTAGCAAATGGTTCCTTAATGATAGCAAAAAGATTGGGATGAATACTTATAGATTTAAGATCCGCAGTTTCCTTACTAGATGATTCACCCTTATTCTTAGGAACATAGATAAGCTTAGTATTTTTAGTAGACGGGCTTGGAGTGTTTTTAACGGAAGAAAAGGCAGTTGCCAAGTTGGTAATGATACCTTCAAGTTTATCGATTCTAGTGGAATCCAGATTTATTTTCTCATTAACCATGGGTTCCTTCTCCTTAATATTTTTCAAAGTCATTCCTACCTTACATCCATATTGGTAATTTGATTGCGGATCTTTTTATCTAGATTTTCAATTGATTCAATGGTAGCAACTTTATTTTCAATAATTTCAAACCATTGCATAACATGCTCCAAAGTTAACATAGTTCCATTAACCAAAAGAGGTGGTGAGCCAAATAAATCTATCATAGCATTATGAGAATCAAAAGTGTGTCTACCCAAGAAATTCCCCCCGGTAATGGTATCAAGGATATATCTATACCAAGGTCTAGCACCTACATAAAAATTGCGAAGAAGAACTGAAGTAGATTGCTTCCTGATAGATCTATTTTGAGCATTGCAAATTCTATACCAAGCGTCTTTTAAATTTTCTCCCTCCCTTTGTTTAAAATTTAGGACTTCGTTCTCGGAAGATAACGGAGAAGATATAAGACTAGCCATGATGACAAGGCAAGCGAGAAAAAGGCAAACGGAAAAGAGAGGGCGAATAAAACGGCAAGGGTGAAGTGGGGGAGAGGAAAACGAGAGGCAAATGGCAACTAATGTAATGCGGGAGATAGGGATTGTGATGGGTACTTGGTATGTTGACTTTTGCGTAGACTCCCCGGCAACGGCGCCAGAAATTCTTCTTGCTACCTCTTGAGCACTGCGTTGGATTTCCCCGAAGAGGAGAGGATGATGCAGCAAAGTAGCGTAAGTATTTCCCTCAGTTTTTGAGAACCAAGGTATCAATCAAGTAGGAGGGTACGCTCGAGTCCCTTGTACCTACACAAAAACAATAGCTCCTCGCAACCAACACGATTAGGGGTTGTCAATCCCTTCACGGTCACTTACGAGAGTGAGATCTGATAGAGATGATAGATAATATTTTTGGTATTTTTGGTATAGAGATGCAATGTGAAAAGTAAAAAGCAAAGTAAAAAAGCAAAGCAATAACAAAGTGATGGAGATTGATATGATGAGAATAGACCCAGGGGCCATAGATTTCACTAGTGGCTTCTCTTAAGAGCATAAGTATTCTACGGTGGGTGAACAAATTACTGTTGAGCAATTGACAGAATTGAGCATAGTTATGAGAATATCTAGGTATGATCATGTATATAGGCATCATGTCCGAGACAAGTAGACCGACTCCTGCCTGCATCTACTACTATTACTCCACTCATTGACCGCTATCCAGCATGCATCTAGAGTATTAAGTTAAAAACAGAGTAATGCCTTAAGCAAGATGACATGATGTAGAGGGATAGTTTCATGCAATATGATAAAAACCCCATCTTGTTATCCTCGATGGCAACAAAACAATACGTGCCTTGCTGCCCTTTCTGTCACTGGGTAAGGACACCGCAAGATTGAACCCAAATCTAAGCACTTCTCCCATTGCAAGAAAACCCAATCTAGTAGGCCAAACCAAACTGATAATCCGAAGAGACTTGCAAAGATAACCAATCATACATAAAAGAATTCAGAGAAGATTCAAATATTGTTCATAGATAGACTTGATCATAATCCCACAATTCATCGATCTCAACAAACACACCGCAAAAAGAAGATTACATCGAATAGATCTCCACAAGAGAGGGGGAGAACATTGTATTGAGATCCGAAAAGAGAGAAGAAGCCATCTAGCTACTAACTATGGACCCGAAGGTCTGAGGTAAACTACTCACACTTCATCGGAGAGGCTATGATGATGTAGAAGCCCTCCGTGATGACGGCCCTCTTCGGCGGAGCTCCGGAACAGGCCCCAGATGGGATCTCGTGGATACAGAAAGTTGCAGCGGTGGAATTAGGTTTTTGGCTCCGTATCTGATCGTTTGGGGGTACGTAGGTATATATAGGAGGAAGGAGTACGTCGGTGGAGCTCCGAGGGGCCCACGAGGCAGGGGGCGCGCCCCCCACCCTCGTGACCGCCTCTTTTGTTCCTTGGAGTAGGGTCCAAGTCTCCTGGATCACGTTCGGTGAGAAAATCACGTTCCCGAAGGTTTCATTCCGTTTGGACTCCGTTTGATATTCTGTTTCTTCGAAACACGGAAATAGTCAAAAAACAGCAATTCTGGGCTGGGCCTCCGGTTAATAGGTTAGTCCCAAAAATAATATCAAAGTCGAAAATAAAGCCCAATATAGTCCAAAACAATAGATAATATAGCATGGAGCAATCAAAAATTATAGATATGTTGGAGACGTATCAATGATCGGGTGTGATAGGATCTACGTTCAAATACAACAGGTGCAAAACAGTTGCACACGCGGAATACTCAGGTTAAACTTGACGAGCCTAGCATATAACAGATATGGCCTCGGAACACGGAGACCGAAAGGTCGAGCGTGAATCATATAGTAGATATGATCAACATAGTGATGTTCACCATTGAAACTACTCCATCTCACGTGATGATCGGACATGGTTTAGTTGATTTGGATCATGTGATCACTTAGAGGATTAGAGGGATGTCTATCTAAGTGGGAGTTCTTAAGTAATATGATTAATTGAACTTCAATTTATCATGAACTTAGTACCTGATAGTATCTTGCTTGTCTATGTTGATTGTAGATAGATGGCCCATGCTGTTGTTCCGTTGAATTTTAATGCGTTCCGTGAGAAAGCAAAGTTGAAAGATGATGGTAGCAATTACACGGACTGGGTCCATAACTTGAGGATTATCCTCATTGCTGCACAGAAGAATTACGTCCTGGAAGCACTGCTGGGTGCCAGGCCTGCTGCAGATGTAACTGACGACGTTAAGAACGTCTGGCAGAGCAAAGCTGATGACTACTCGATAGTTCAGTGTGCCATGCTTTAAGGCTTAGAACCGGGACTTCAATGACGTTTTGAACGTCATGGAGCATATGAGATGTTCCAGGAGTTGAAGTTAATATTTCAAGAAAATGCCCGGATTAAGAGATATGAAGTCTCCAATAAGTTCTACAGCTGCAAGATGGAGGAGAATAGTTCTGTTAGTGAGCATATACTCAAAATGTCTAGGTATAATAATCACTTGATTCAACTGGGAGTTAATCTTCCAGATGATAGCGTCATTGACAGAATTCTCCAATCACTGCCACCAAGCTACAAAAGCTTCGTGATGAAATATAACATGCAAGGCATGGATAAGACGATTCCCGAGCTCTTCGCAATGCTAAAGGCTGCGGGGGTAGAAATCAAGAAGGAGCATCAAGTGTTGATGGTCAATAAGACCACCAGTTTCAAGAAAAAGGGCAAAGCGAAGAAGAAGGGGAACTTCAAGAAGAACAGCAAGCAAGTTTCTGCTCAGGAGAAGAAACCCAAGTCTGGACCTAAGCCTGAGACTGAGTGCTTCTACTGCAAGCAGACTGGTCACTGGAAGCGGAACTGCCACAAGTATTTGGCGGATAAGAAGGATGGCAAGGTGAACAAAGGTATATGTGATATACATGTTATTGATGTGTACCTTACTAATGCTCGCAGTAGCACCTGGGTATTTCATACTGGTTCTGTTGCTAATATTTACAACTCGAAACATGGGCTACAGATTAAGCGAAGATTGGCTAAGGACGAGGTGACGATGCGCGTGGGAAATGGTTCCAAAGTCGATGTGATCGCGGTCGGCACGCTACCTCTACATCTACCTTCGGGATTAGTATTAGGCCTAAATAATTGTTATTTGGTGCCAGCGTTGAGCATGAACATTATATCTAGATCTTGTTTGATGCGAGACGGTTATTCATTTAAATCAGAGAATAATGGTTGTTCTATTAATATGAGTAATATCTTTTATGGTCATGCACCCTTGAAGAGTGGTCTATTTTTGTTAAATCTCGATAGTAGTGATACACATTTTCATACTATTGAAACAAAAAGATGCAGAGTTGATAATGATAGTGCAACTTATTTGTGTCACTGCCGTTTAGGCCATATCGGTGTAAAACGCATGAAGAAGCTCCGTACTAATGGACTTTTGGAACCACTTGATTGTGAATCACTTGGTACTTGCGAACCATGCCTCATGGGCAAGATGACTAAAACGCTGTTCTCCGGAACTATGGAGAGAGCAACAGATTTGTTGGAAATCATACATACAGATGTATGTGGTCCAATGAATGTTGAGGCTCGTGGCGGATATCGTTATTTTCTCACCTTTACAGATGATTTAAGCAGATATGGGTATATCTACTTAATGAAACATAAGTCTGAAACGTTTGAAAAGTTCAAAGAATTTCAGAGTGAAGTTCAAAATCATCATAACAAGAAAATGAAGTTTCTACGATCTGATTGTAGAGGAGAATATTTGAGTTATGAGTTTGGTCTTCATTTGGAACAATGCGGAATAGTTTCGCAACTGACGCCACCCGCAACACCACAGCGTAATGGTGTGTCCGAACGTCGTAATCGTACTTTACTAGATATGGTGCGATCTATGATGTCTCTTACTGACTTACCGCTATCGTTTTGGGGTTATTCTTTAGAGACGGCCGCATTCACGTTAAATAGGGCACCATCAAAATCCGTTGAGACGACGCCTTATGAACTGTGGTTTGGCAAGAAACCAAAGTTGTCGTTTCTGAAAGTTTGGGGCTGCGATGCTTATGTGAAAAAGCTTCAACCTGATAAGCTCGAACCCAAAACAGAGAAATGTGTCTTCATAGGATACCCAAAGGAGACTCTTGGGTACACCTTCTATCACACATCCGAAGGCAAGACTTTTGTTGCTAAATTCGGAATCTTTCTGGAGAAGGAGTTTCTCTGGAAAGAAGTGAGTGGGAGGAAAGTAGAACTCTATGGGGTAACTGTACCTGCTCCCCTATTGGAAAGTAGTTCATCGCAGAAACCGGTTTCTGCGACACCTACACCAATTAGTGAAGAAGTTAATGATGATGACCATGAAACTTCAGATCAAGTTGTTACTGAACCTCGTAGGTCAACCAGAGTAAGATCCGCACCAGAGTGGTACGGTAATCCTGTTCTAGAAGTTATGTTACTAGACCATGACGAACCTAGGAACTATGAAGAAGCGATGATGAGCCCAGATTCCGCAAAATGGCTTGAGGCCATGAAATCTGAGATGGGATCCATGTATGAGAACAAAGTATGGACTTTGGTTGACTTGCCCGATGATCGGCAAGCAATTGAGAATAAATGGATCTTCAAGAAGAAGACTGACGCTGACGGTAATGTTACTGTCTATAAAGCTCAACTTGTTGCGAAAGGTTTTTGACAAGTTCAAGGGATCGACTATGATGAGACCTTCGCACCCATAGCGATGCTTAAGTCTGTCTGAATCATGTTAGCAATTGCCGCATTTTATGATTATGAAATTTGGCAAATGGATGTCAAAACTGCATTCCTGAATGGATTTCTAGAAGAAGAGTTGTATATGATGCGACCGGAAGGTTTTGTCGATCCAAAGGGAGCTAACAAAGTGTGCAAGCTCCAGCGATCCATTTATGGACTGGTGCAAACCTCTCGGAGTTGGAATAAACGCTTTGATAGTGTGATCAAAGCATTTGGTTTTGTACAGACTTTTGGAGAAGCCTGTATTTACAAGAAAGTGAGTGGGAGCTCTGTAGCATTTCTAATATTATATGTGGATGACATATTGCTGATTGGAAATGTATAGAATTTCTGGATAGCATAAAGGGATACTTGAATAAGAGTTTTTCAATGAAAGACCTCGGTGAAGCTGCTTATATATTGGGCATCAAGATCTATAGAGATAGATCAAGACGCTTAATTGGACTTTCACAAAGCACATACCTTGACAAAGTTTTGAAGAAGTTCAAAATGGATCAAGCAAAGAAAGTGTTCTTGCCTGTGTTACAAGGTGTGAAGTTGAGTAAGACTTAATGCCCAACCACTACAGAAGATAGAGAGAAAATGAAAGATGTTCCCTATGCTTCAGCCATAGGCTCTATCATGTATGCAATGCTGTGTACCAGACCTGCTGTGTGCCTTGCTATAAGTCTAGCAAGGAGGTACCAAAGTAATCCAGGAGTGGATCACTGGACAGCGGTCAAGAACATCCTGAAATACCTGAAAAGGACTAAGGATATGTTTCTCGTTTATGGAGGTGACAAAGAGCTCATCGTAAATGGTTACGTTGATGCAAGCTTTGACACTGATCCAGATGATTCTAAATCGCAAACCGGATACGTGTTTACATTGAACGGTGGAGCTGTCAGTTGGTGCAGTTCTAAACAAAGAGTCGTGGCGGGATCTACGTGTGAAGCAGAGTACATAGCTGCTTTGGAAGCAGCAAATGAAGGAGTCTGGATGAAGGAGTTCATATCCGATCTAGGTGTCATACCTAGTGCATCGGATCCAATGAAAATCTTTTGTGACAATACTGGTGCAATTTCCTTGGCGAAGGAATCCAGATTTCACAAGAGGACCAAGCACATCAAGAGACGCTTCAATTCCATCAGGGATTTAGTCCAGGTGGGAGACATAGAAATTTGCAAGATACATACGGATCAGAATGTTGCAGACCCGTTGACTAAGCCTCTTCCACGAGCAAAACATGATCATCACCAAGGCTCCATGGGTGTTAGAATCATTACTGTGTAAACTAGATTATTGACTCTAGTGCAAGTGGGTGACTGAAGGAAATATACCCTAGAGGCAATAATAAAGTTATTATTTATTTCCTTATATCATGATAAATGTTTATTATTCATGCTAGAATTGTATTAACCGGAAACATAATACATGTGTGAATACATAGACAAATAGTATGTCACTAGTATGCCTCTACTTGACTAGCTCGTTGATCAAAGATGGTTAAGTTTCCTAGCCATTGACATGGGTTGTGTCGGTGTCAAAACCGGCGGATCTCGGGTAGGGGTCCCGAACTGTGCGTCTAGGTGGATGGTAACATGAGACAAGGGACACGATGTTTTTACCTAGGTTCGGGCCCTCTCGATGGAGGTAAAACCCTACTCCTGCTTGATTAATATTGATGATATGGGTTGTACAAGAGTAGATCTACCACGAGATCAAAGAGGCTAAACCCTAGAAGCTAGCCTATGGTATGATTGTTGTTCGTCCTACGGACAAAAACCCTCCGGTTTATATAGACACCAGAGAGGGCTAGTGAGGGAGTCCTGGATTAGGGGGTGTCCGGATGGCCGGACTATACCTTCAGCCGGACTCCTGGACTATGAAGATACAAGATTGAAGACCCCGTCCCGTGTCCGGAAGGGACTTTCCTTGGCGTGGAAGGCAAGCTTGGCGATGCGGATATTTAGATCTCCTACCATTGTAACCGACTTTGTGTAACCCTAACC
This sequence comes from Triticum urartu, assembly GCF_056163025.1. NCBI lineage: Eukaryota > Viridiplantae > Streptophyta > Magnoliopsida > Poales > Poaceae > Triticum > Triticum urartu. The sequence continues at coordinate 698,775,167 of NC_141879.1, forward strand.
CTCTCCAGTGTCTATATAAACCGGAGGGTTTTAGTCCGTAGGACAACACATAACATACAACAATCATACCATAGGCTAGCTTCTAGGGTTTAGCCTCCTTGATCTCGTGGTAGATCACTGGTAGAAAAAGGGCCTATAGTCCCGGTTCGTAAGGGCCTTTAGTCTCGGTTCCTGAACCGGGACTAAAGTGTTGGTACTAATACCTCCCCCCTTTAGTCCCGGTTCAATCCAGAACCGGGACTAAAGGCCCTCCACGTGGGCAGTGCGCAGAGCCCAGTCAGGAGACCCTTTGGTCCCGGTTTGTGGCACCAACCGGGACCAATAGGCATCCACGCGTCAGCATTTCTGTGGCTGGGTTTTTTTTTGAAAGGGGGGGGGGGTTGGGGGTTTTGGGGGGTTAATTTAGGTGTTTCATATATTGTGTTAGCTAGCTATAATTACTAGAGAGAAGTGTCCTCTCTTATGTCCGTGCTTGGTCGACGCTACGTACTATACATACGTATAGAGAGGACTAGACACACTGGCTAGCTAGTAAGCAAACGAAGGAAACAGAAGATCGTGATGAACATATATGCATACAGAGAGAAGTGATATCGACCACCTCTCCTTCTCCGAGAGATTGGTCGAACAACAAGTTCTCGTATATCTATCTGACACTACCGGCTACATATATACAGTAATTATCTCTTACAAATATAATCGTACGGACTGAGGGTCAACATAGAATTCTCCGTCTTCAGGGATCACGTGGTCAAGAAAGAATGCCGCCAATTCCTCTTGAATTCCTCGCATGCGAGCTGGTGCTAAGAGTTCATCCCGCTTCCGAAACATCTAATTTAAAGAAGGGGGTCAATACATATATATATGAAAGAATGAAACTCAACACAAATGATGGTAATAAAATAAAATTGTGAATGTTGTTATTTACGTACTTCATATTGTTCGTCAGTGTAGCACCGCTCACAGGTCGTGTGGCGGATGGACTCGCAAACATAGTATCCACAGAAATCATTCCCTTGTTCCTGCCACAACCACTTTACAAGAAATAGAGGTTAATCAAACTGATAAGCAAGAATGCCAAATGGTATTGATGAAACTAGCGCTTGAATGACTAGTAGATGCGCTTAAAATGCTACTATAGCTAGTACTTACTATCGGGTGTCTAAATTGCAGCTCCTTCGGCAGTCCCGGAGCTTTTCTGGTGAATTTTCTCCAAACCCTGCCGGACAAAGAAAACAATTACTTGATATATCAGGAAATGAACAAAGTTGCTGATATGGTGGATAATGATCGATTTAATTTACTTCTCGAGTATTTGAGTCATGTCTGCATAGTCCTTGGGATCTTTTCGTCTTGAGTCTAAGACGGTTACTAGTCCCTGCTCAAGCTTAATATGTAGGAGAATATAGTGGAAACTGCACACGCATGCATAACTCATCAATTACATTACTATAACCTTGACTAATATATAAGGGAAACCGAATACGCACAAGACAGTAACACTCACTTGAAGTTGTAAGGAAAGAGTATTATATCTTTGTTTTGATTTATTATCAACGATTGTAGCATGCTGGCCTCGGTTTCTGCGGCATGAAATTGAACCTGAGTTGCATCTATGAGATATGTGTTAATGAACCCAATATCACCGACTTGTCTTTTCTTCAATTCGATGATCTTCAATCTGCATAATATAGTGAGGATGATTATAAATACATGCAATGAAAGAGCTAAGCTATATAGAGAAACTTAATGACAGAAGTAGTACTACTTACAGACAGTAGCAGGTGACAGTTGCTTTATCGAGGGCCAATTGATTGAAGAACTGATAGAACTCCTCAAATGGAACAGGCAACAGATTAATTCCAACGAGGTCATGCTCCGATTTAACTCTCGCATACAAAGTACTCCTCCCCCCAGAGTCTCTGCAGATTTTCAAGTACCAATCATGCAATCTTCGCATCATCGTTGATGGAGATCTTTCATCTTTGACGAGAGGCTTCCCGTACTCGTATCTTTGTATCTGCACGTCCATGGGTTCATAATGTACTTCGTCGGGCAGGTAATCTGCAAGATTGCTATAACCGGGCACCATCCTCGGATCATTATCGACGTTGTGGCTAGGCACCTTGAGCGGGGGGCACGATTGCTTCGCTTGTTCGCCGAGCTGGGCAATTTGTTTCCCAGCTCGTCGTTCTTTCAGCCTTTGATCACTGACAGTACTTCCCGACCGCTCCGCTTCGGCAAATTCCTTTCCAATAATGCGGTCATAGTTTCCTTTCAGCGAATCAGACTTCGGTGGTTTTGTCAGGGCAGCCAGAGTGCGCTTCACTTTCACCCGATCTACCTTCTCCTCCGGAGGTGGATGTTTCTTTGCTTTCACCCCTTCAAATAATTTCTTCACTTCTTCTCGTGCGATCTCGGCGTTCTCCTCCTGGGTCCACTCGTATGGTAACTTCTCTGGAGTCTTCAGAGAAGGACCGAATCTGTATGTCCTCCCGCCTCTGGTTGTACTGCTAGACGCCGACCGAGAAGACGTAGTGGTTGTCTTCTTTACTTGCTTAAGAGGCGGAGGAGAAGGACTACGACGCGCCGGAGCAGCTGGAGCGGCGGCAGGTCTCTTCCGCCCTTGCTGACGAGGCGGAGAAGGAGGAGGCTGGCTGCTCGGGCGCGTCGGCGCAGGCGGAGAAGGAGGCGGAGTGCCGCCGCACGCCGCAGAAGGAGCCGGCCGAGGGCCCTGATCATCACTCGTCGGAGGAGGAGGTGGTGGAGGCGGAGTGCCCTGACTGGCCGGAGGAGGAGGAGGCGGCGGTGGCGTCCAGTTCGGAAGGTTGATGAGCTCCTTCCGCCATAGGCATGGAGTCTTCAGAGCAGACCCCAGCCGAGTCTCCCCTTCACCGGTACGGTGGTCAAGCTGGAGGTCCTCAAATCCCTCTGTTATCTCATCCACCATCACCCTAGCATATCCTTTTGGAATCGGCCGGCAGTGAAAAGTTGCGCCGGGTTCGGTAGGAAAAACAGAGCCAACAGCCGCCTTGACCTTCAAATTCATCCATTGCGTCATAAGGTGGCAATTTTGAGATTCTGTTATAGCATCCACGGGATAGCTGGCAGGAGCCGTCAAGGCATGCTCCGGCTGAAGCAGCTCGGTGGAAGCCACGCTGCTTCTGCGCTGAGATGGCGGGGTAGCTTCGGGGGAGGCTTCGGCAGTACATTTGCTGCGATTTGCTTCTCGTTCCTCTATCGCGTCTACCCTTGCTTGCAGCGCCTGCATTTGGGTCTGCTGCACTTTTTTCCTCCTCTCATGGGATTTGTAACCGCCTGCGTCCGGAAACCAAACCTTCCACGGAATGGAGCCTGGCGTGCCTCGTGTCCGTCCAGGGTGCTCAGGATTCCCGAGGGCCATTGTGAGCTCGCCGTTCTCTCTTTCTGGAAAGAACGTCCCTTCTTGCGCTGCTTCGATATACTGCTTAAGCTTACTGACTGGTATGTCCATTTGATCGTTCGTCCAAATGCACTTCCCTGTTACAGGGTCCAGTGTTCCGCCAGCCCCGAAGAACCAAGTCCGGCAACGGTCTGGCCAGTTAATTGTCTCTGGTTCGATCCCTTTATGAACCAGATCATTCTCAGTCTTGGACCACTTAGGCCGGGCTACGAGGTAGCCACCTGACCCCGTGCGATGGTGAAGCTTCTTCTTCGCAGCATTTTTCTTGTTTGTCGCCGACATCTTCTTACTCTTTTCCAATGTCTTGTGGGCCACAAATGCGGGCCAGTGATCTCTGATATTCTCATATCTGCCCTTAAATTCTGGTGTCTCATTATTTTCGACAAACTTATTCAGCTCTTTCTTCCACCTCCTGAATAGTTCTGCCATCCTCTTCAGAGCAAAAGACTTGATTAATTTCTCTTTAACTGGGTTCTCTGGATTATCCTCAGGCGGTAGGGTGAAATTTGACTTCAGCTCAGTCCAAAGATCATTTTTCTGCATATCATTGACATAAGAGACCTCAGGGTCTTCTGTAGCCGGCTGAAACCATTGCTGGATGCTTATCGGGATCTTGTCCCTAACCAGAACCCCGCACTGAGCAACAAATGCGCTCTTTGTCCGGAGGGGTTCAATAGGTTGGCCATCGGGCGCGATTGCTATGATCTCAAACTTTTCATCCGAGCTCAACTTTTTCTTCGGGCCTCGTCTCTTTACCGAAGTTGTGCTCGATCCGGAGGGCTAAAAAAAGAACAAAGACTTAATTAATATGTGTACATACCAAAACAATGAATACATCAATCAGCTAGTCACCATAGGCTTAACTAATATATATACCTGGCCGGACTCGGTTCGGTCACCGGAGTCGTCCTCATGTTCTTCTTCTTGCACCGGCATTAGGTCACCGTAGCCAGCTTGTTCACCCTCTCCTTCCAGACCATCGGTTTCGTTGAGAAACAACGAGATGGCATCACTTCCTTCTACGATTATGTCCCTCAACAACGCTTCTTTTGTTGCTTCGTCTAGGGCGGTGTCCATAGTTTCTACAAATATTTACAACATGGCAATTATTATTCAAACATGATAGATGGATATATTAGTGCCAAACGTAGAACTAGCTACCTAATCATAGTAAGCTATCGGGAGGGGGTATATATCCACAACGACGACACTACATTTATGTCCCTCGACGACCCTCGTTCCCGATAAAAAAAAGAGGAAGAATAAGAAAAATAAGAGGAGAAGAAAGAATAGAGGAGAAGATCTTCTCCTCTATTCTTTCTTCTCCTCTTTTTTTCTTCTTCCTCTTCTTTTTTTTATCCTCTTCTTCCTCTCATGTTTGATAGGATCGCCGAGGGGTCGGGAGGTTGTGTAGTGTCTCAGGATTCAACAAAACCATGTCTTCATCATTAGGCGAAAGTAACATGTGCATGATGGTACGAAGCTCTTCAAAGTTGTTCTGGAACGGACTCCCAGATAGGATAATCCGCCTTTTGGTACAAAGTTCAGCAAGAGCCTTCCGAATATCGCTATTTGGCAGGCCTTTGCTGAATTGGTACCAAAAGGCGGATTATCCTATCCGGGACTCCATTCCAAAACAACTTTGCAGAACTTCGTACCAACATGCCCTGGTTACTTCCGGCTAATGATGAAGGCATGGATTTCTTCAATCCTTTGACACTAGGAAACCTCTCTCGACCCCTCGGCGATCCTCGACCCCTCGAACCCTCGACGACCCTGGAACCCTCGACCCCTAGACGACCCTCTTCTTCCTCTCATGTTCAAGAGGATCGCCGAGGGGTCGGGAGGTTGCCTAGTGTCAAAGGATTCAACAAAACCATGTCTTCATCATTAGGCGAAAGTAACATGTGCATGATGGTACGAAGCTCTTCAAAGTTGTTCTGGAACGGAGTCCCAGATAGGATAATTCGCTTTTTGGTACAAAGTTCAGCAAGAGCCTTCCGAATATCGCTATTTGGAAGGCCTTTGCTGAATTCGTACCAAAAAGCGGATTATTCTATCTGGGACTCCATTCCAGAATAACTTTGCAGAACTTCGTACCAACATGCCCTGGTTACTTCCAGCTAATGATGAAGGCATGGATTTCTTCAATACTTTGACACTAGGAAACCTCTCTCTACTTCCGGCTAATAAGAAGAAGAAGAAGAAGAAGAAGAAAAGAAGAAAAAAAAAGAGGAGAAGAAGAAAGGAATAGTGGAGAAAAGAGAAAATAGAATATATTCTATTTTCTCTTCTTCTCCACTATTCCTTTCTTCTTCTCCTCTTCTTTTTCTTCTTTTTTCTTCTTCTTATTTATTTCTCCTCTTCTTTTCGGTAGAGGAAACCCTAAATAGCTAGCAAGTATCGTGGGTGTGAGATACATGTGGCCTTCGGTGTCGGACACTACATCCACGTCCCACAAGTGACGTGGGCGTCGAAGCCCGCGCCACTTGTGGGATGTGGGTGTAGTGTCCGACACCGACGGTACATGTATCTCACACCGACGATACTTTCTATTTAGGGTTTCTCCTCTACCGCTCCTCGACCTCTCGATGACCCTCATTCCGATAAAATAAAGAGGAAGAAGAAGAAGAAGAAAAAAGAAGAAAAGAAAGAATAGAGGAGAAGACTTCCTCTTCTTCCTCTCCTCTTCTTCTCCCTCTTCTTCCCCTTCTTCCTCGCCTCTCTCATGAATGTCCGACGTTCTCGACCCCCCCCCCCACGTGTCGAAGAAAAAAAGAAGAAAAAGAAGAGGAGAAGAAGAAAGGAATAGTGGAGAAGAGAAAATAGAATATATTCTATTTTCTCTTCTTCTCCACTATTCCTTTCTTCTTCTCCTCTTCTTTTTCTTCTTTTTTCTTCTTCTTATTTATTTCTCCTCGTCTTCCTCTCCCCTCTCGGCGACCCTAGACCCCCTCTCGACCCTCGACCCCTAGGCGACCGTCGACCCCTCTCTTTTTTTTCTTCCTCTTCTATTTTATCCTCTTCTTCCTCTACCGCTCGGCGACCCTCGACGACCCTCGTTACCGATAAAAAAAAAGAGGAAGAAGAAGAAAAAAAGAGGAGAAGAAAGAATAGAGGAGAAGATCATCTCCTCTATTCTTTCTTCTCCTCTTTTTCTTTTCTTATTCCTCTTCTTTTTTTATCCTCTTCCTCCTCTCATGTTCAACGACCCTCGACCCCCTCTTCTTCTCCCTCTTCTAATTCATTTGTTCATATGAATATACAAACATTTTCATATTTACAATAATTAATATCATCAAAAAAAATCTATGAACAGAAAAATATCCTAATTTTTCTAATCCTAATCTTTTGCATATATACATGAACGTAGATATATACACAGAGAACATATGTATACATATATATAAAAAATCCTAATATTCTTCTCCCTCTTCTAATCCTAATCTTTTGCATATATACATGAACATAGATATATACACAGAGAACATATGTATACATATATATAAAAAACAAGCATATATATATATATATGAAAAAAAGCATATATATGAAAAAAATGCTAGATAGGGCGCCGGCCGGACCAGAGGAGACGCGGGCGACGGCGACGGCGGGCCGGGGCGGCGGGCGTCGGGCAAGGGGCCGGCCGGAGCGGGCGACGGCGAGGGCGGGACGGGGCGGTGCGCGTCGGGGCAGGGACAAGGGCGACAGCGACGGGGGCGCGCGGGCCGGGGCGGGCGACGGCGACGATGGGCGCGGGCGACGGCGACGATGGGCGCGGGCGACGGCGACGATGGGGGCGGGCGACGGCGACGATGGGGGCGGGCGGCGCCGACGATGGGCGCGGGCGACGGCGACGATGGGGGCGGGCGGCGGCGACGATGGGCGTGGGCGACGGCGACGATGGGGGCGGGCGGCGTCGAGGCAGCCTGGCGACGGCGACGATGGGGGCGGGAGGCGTCGGGCGGGCGACTGCAAGATGAGAATGAAAAATTCCAAAGTGTGGCCTTATATAGCAGAGGCTTTAGTCTCGGTTCGTGGCAGCAACCGGGACTAAAGGTGGGCATTAGTCCCAGTTGCTACCACGAACCGAGACCAATGGCCTCTTTTCGGCAGCCCAAAGGGCGGGAAGCGAAGCCCATTGGTCCCGGTTGGTGGCACCAACTGGGACTAAAGGGGGGAAATGGTCATGGTTGGTGCCACAAACCGTGACCAATGCACCCTTTAGTCCCGGTTGGTGCCACCAACCGGGACCAATGCCCTTGTGCGCCCCGCGCCCAAAAGTTTAGTCCCACATCGCTAGTTGACAGCGCCCAACACCAGTTTATAAGCTCTGCTGCCTCCTCCCTCTTGAACTCCTCTGAACTGCAGGCCTATGGGCCTAATTTGACACTGCTTTGCCTGTGGGCCTATTGGGCCTTCTGCGGGCCTGAATCCTGGCCCATGTAGGGTTTCTAGTCGTATTCAGGCCATGGAGGATCAGTAGGTGGAATTTTTTTTGGTTTTTTCTTTTTTATTTCTACATTTTTTTGGTTTTTTATTTTTTATTTCTTTTTGCTTTTAGGTCACAAAAATTATAAACTTTCTGTTAGTGCCATTAGTTTTAAATTTTAAATAGTTTAAATTTGAATTTTTAAAAATTTGTGTGAATCACTAGTTTATGAATAACTTTACTATAAAATTAGAATTTTTTTTCTATTTATTTTTTTCTTCTTTGCTATTTATTTTTTATTTTAGGTCACACAAATTATAGTTTGATTTTAGGTCACACAAATTATATTCTTTTTGCTATTGAAGAATCTTATAGTTTTATTTTAGTTGATCATAACATAATATTTTAATTGATTGTTTTTATTTTCATAAAAGTTTTGTAGTTCATTCTGTTTGCTATTAATTCATTCTTTGAGCTAAATGACTCTGAAATTGGAAAGCATTTCAAAATGAACTCTGAAAAGGTTGAAAGTTGGCATGGTCTCATCATTTCACCCACATAGCATGTTCCAAAAAGTAGAGAGGGTTACGACAAAAACTTGATGCACTTCGTGTACAAAATGGACAATCACTTTCGAAGTATCAAAGTTTCGAACCATAAGACATGAAAGCATTTCAAATGAACTCTGAAAAAGTTGAAAGTTGGGATGGTATCATAATTTCACCCACATAGCATTTGCTTATTGCGGGAGAAAGTCTTCACTTTTTCTTCGCTTGTGTCATTTGCTTATTGCGCCGTAACCATGGATAATCTTCATTGTTTATTAGGATGCTTGGGTCAGCCTTGACATTGAAGGGAGGAATTTCATGAAACTTTTCATAATCTTCAGACATGTCTGTCTTGCCGTCCACTCCCAGGATGTCCCTTTTTCCTGAAAGAACTATGTGGCGCTTTGGCTCGTCGTATGATGTATTCGCTTCCTTATCTTTTCTTTTTCTTGGTTTGGTAGACATGTCCTTCACATAGATAACCTGTGCCACATCATAGGCTAGGACGAACGGTTCGTCAGTGTACCCAAGATTTTTCAGATCCACTGTTGTCATTCCGTACTGTGGGTCTACCTGTACCCCGCCGCCTAACAGATTGACCCATTTGCACTTAAACAAAGGGACCTTAAAATCAGGTCCGTAGTCAAGTTCCCATATGTCCACTATGTAACCATAATATGTGTCCTTTCCGCTCTCGGTTGCTGCATCAAAGCGGACACCACTGTTTTGGTTGGTGCTCTTTTGATCTTGGGCGATCGTGTAAAATGTATTCCCATTTATCTCGTATCCTTTGTAAGTCAATACAGTCAAAGATGGTCCCCTAGACAACAAGTACAACTCATCACAAACAGTGTTGTCACCTCTGAGACGTGTTTCCAACCAACTGCTGAAAGTCCTGATGTGTTCACATGTAATCCAGTTGTCGCACTGCTCCGGGTGTTTGGAGCGCAGACTGTTCTTGTGTTCATCGACATACGGGGTCACCAACGTAGAGTTCTGTAGAACTGTGTAGTGTGCTTGAGACCAAGAATATCCGTCCCTGCATATTATTGAGTCTCTTCCCAGAGTGCCTTTTCCAGTCAGTCTCCCCTCATACCGCGATTTAGGGAGACCTATCTTGTTAAGGCCAGGAATGAAGTCAACACAAAACCCGATAACATCCTCTGTTTGATGGCCCATGGAGATGCTTCCTTCTGGCCTAGCGCGGTTACGGACATATTTCTTTAGGACTCCCATGAACCTCTCAAAAGGGAACATATTGTGTAGAAATACGGGCCCCAGGATGACAATCTCGTCGACTAGATGAACTAGGACGTGTGTCATGATATTGAAGAAGGATGGTGGGAACACCAACTCGAAACTGACAAGACATTGCGCCACATCACTCCTTAGCCTTGGTACGATTTCAGGATCGATCACCTTCTGAGAGATTGCATTGAGGAATGCACATAGCTTCACAATGGCTAATCGAACGTTTTCCGGTAGAAGCCCCCTCAATGCAACCGGAAGCAGTTGTGTCATAATCACGTGGCAGTCATGAGACTTTAGGTTCTGAAACTTTTTCTCTAGCATATTTATTATTCCCTTTATATTCGACGAGAAGCCAGTCGTGACCTTCATACTGAGCAGGCATTCAAAGAAGATTTCTTTCTCTTCTTTCGTAAGATCGTAGCTGGCAGGACCTTTATACTGCTTCGGAGGCATGCCGTCTTTTTCGTGCAAACGTTGCAGGTCCTCTCGTGCCTCGGGTCTATCTTTTGTCTTCCCATACACGCCCAAGAAGCCTAGCAGGTTCACACAAAGGTTCTCCGTCACGTGCATCACGTCGATTGAGGAGCGGACCTCTAGGTCTTTCCAGTAGGGTAGGTCCCAAAATATAGATTTCTTCTTCCACATGGGTGCGTGTCCCTCAGTGTCATTCGGAACAGCTAGTCCACCGGGACCCTTTCCAAAGATTACGTAGTATAAATCATTGACCATAGCAAGCACGTGAACACCGGTGCGCATGGCGGGCTTCTTCCGGTGATCTGCCTCGCCTTTGAAATGCTTGCCTTTCTTTCAACATTGATGGTTTGTCGGAAGAAATCGACGATGGCCCAGGTACACATTCTTCCTGCATTTGTCCAGGTATATACTTTCAGTGTCATCTAAACAGTGCGTGCATGCGTGGTATCCTTTGTTTGTCTGTCCTGAAAGGTTACTGAGAGCGGGCCAATCATTGATGGTCACGAACAGCAACGCCTTAAGGTTAAATTCCTCCTGTCTGTGCTCATCCCACGTACGTACACCGTTTCCATTCCACAGCTGTAAAAGTTCTTCAACTAATGGCCTTAGGTACACATCAATTTCGTTGCCGGGTTGCTTAGGGCCTTGGATGAGAACTGGCATCATAATGAACTTCCGCTTCATGCACATCCAAGGAGGAAGGTTATACATACATAGAGTCATGGGCCAGGTGCTGTGATTGCTGCTCTGCTCCCCGAAAGGATTAATGCCATCCGCGCTTAAAGCAAACCATACATTCCTTGGGTCCTTTGCAAACTCATCCCAGTACTTTCTCTCGATTTTTGTCCACTGCGACCCGTCAGCGGGTGCTCTCAACTTCCCATCTTTCTTTCGGTTCTCACTGTGCCATCGCATCAACTTGGCATGCTCTTCGTTTCTGAACAGACGTTTCAACCGTGGTATTATAGGAGCATACCACATCACCTTCGCAGGAACCCTCTTCCTGAGGGGCTCGCCGTCAACATCACCAGGGTCATCTCGTCTGATCTTATACCGCAACGCACCGCATACCGGGCATGCATTCAGATCCTTGTATGCACCGCGGTAGAGGATGCAGTCATTAGGGCATGCATGTATCTTCTCCACCTCCAATGCTAGAGGGCATATGACCTTCTTTGCTGCGTATGTACTGTCGGGCAATTCGTTATCGTTTGGAAGCTTCTTCTTCAATATTTTCAGTAGCTTCTCAAATCCTTTGTCAGCCACAGCATTCTCTGCCTTCCACTGCAGCAATTCCAGTACGGTACCGAGCTTTGTGTTGCCATCTTCGCAATTGGGGTATAACCCTTTTTTGTGATCCTCTAACATGCGATCGAACTTCAGCTTCTCCTTTTGACTAATGCATTGCGTCCTTGCATCGACAATGACCCGGCGGAGATCATCATCATCGGGCACATCGTCTGGTTCCTCTTGATCTTCAGCAGCTTCACCCGTGGCAGCATCATTGGGCACATCGTCTGGTTCCTCTTGATCTTCACCAGCTCCCCCCGTTGCAGCATCACCGTATTCAGGGGGCACATAGTTGTCATCGTACTCTTCTTCTTCGCCGTCTTCCATCATAACCCCTATTTCTCCGTGCCTCGTCCAAACATTATAGTGTGGCATGAAACCCTTGTAAAGTAGGTGGGAGTGAAGGATTTTCCGGTTAGAGTAAGACCTCGTATTCCCACATTCAGTGCATGGACAACACATAAAACCATTCTGCTTGTTTGCCTCAGCCGCATCGAGAAACTCATGCACGCCCTTAATGTACCCGCGGGTGTGTCTGTCACCGTACATCCATTGCCGGTTCATCTACGTGCATTATATATAATTAAGTGTCCAAATTAATAGAAGTTCATCATCACATTAAAACCAAAGTGCATACATAGTTCTCATCTAACAACATATAGCTCTCCAGAGCATCTAATTAATTAAACCATACATTGAAACTATGTAAAACATTTCAATGCGAAAACAAATGCGATCATAATCGCAACCAAGGTAACAATTGATCCAACGGCATAATGATACCAAGCCTCGGTATGAATGGCATATTTTCTAATCTTTCTAATCTTCAAGCGCATTGCATCCATCTTGATCTTGTGATCATCGACGACATCCGCAACATGCAACTCCAATATCATCTTCTCCTCCTCAATTTTTTTTATTTTTTCCTTCAACAAATTGTTTTCTTCTTCAACTAAATTTAACCTCTCGACAATAGGGTCGGTTGGCATTTCTGATTCACATACATCCTAGATAAATAAAATCTATGTCACGTTGGTCGGCATAATTTTCATAAACAATAAATGAACCAATAGTTATGAAGATAATATACATACCAAATCCGAATCATAGACAGGACGAGGGCCGACGGGGGCGGATACCAAAACCATCGCACTATATAAGATGCAATAATAAATGTAAGAAAATGATACAAATATCTATCTAAACAGACAAGTAAGAATATTTTTCCTTTCAGAAAGAAGATAAGAACAAGAGGCTCACCACGATGGTGTCGGTGATGAGATCAGCGCGGGTGATCGACGGCGGTGAAGACGGGGACGGGGCGTGACGGACCGCTAAATCTAGACAAATCTCGAGGAAAATGGAGCTTGGAGGTCGAGCTTCGAGAGGAGAAAGCTTAAGTAGTGTGGCTCGGGCATTCCATTGAACACCTCATGTGCATAGGAGGTGAGCTAGAGCACCACAAAGCCCTCTCCCCCTCGGCCAGAAAAAACAGAGCACTGTGCTCTGCTCTTGCGCGAGGGGGTATATATAGGCACCTCATTGGTCCCGGTTTGTGGCAAGAACCGGGACTAAAGGGGAGCCTTTGGTCCCGGTTCAGGCCACCAACCGGGACCAATGGTGGTGGGCCAGGAGCGAGGCCCATTGGTCCCGGTTCGTCCCACCAACCGGGACCAAAAGGTCCAGACGAACCGGGACCAATGGACCACGTGGCCCGGCCGGCCCCCTGGGCTCACGAACCGGGACCAATGCCCACATTAGTCCCGGTTCTACACTGAACCGGGACTAATGGGCTGAGCCAGCCTGGACCATAGCCCTGTTTTCTACTAGTGGATCTACTCTTGTACTACCCATATCATCAATATTAATCAAGCAGGACCTAGGGTTTTACCTCCATCAAGAGGGCCCGAACCTGGGTAAAACTTCGCGTCCCTTGTCTCCTGTTACCATCCGCCTAGACGCACAGTTCGGGACCCCCTACCCGAGATCCGCCGGTTTTGACACCGACATTGGTGCTTTCATTGAGAGTTCCTCTGTGTCGTCGCTTTTAGGCCCGATGGCTCCTTCGATCATCAACAACGATGCAGTCCTGGGTGAGACTTTTCTCCTCGGACAGATCTTCGTCTTCGGCGGCTTCGCACTGCGGGCCAATTCGCTTGGCCACCTGGAGCAGATCGAAAGCTATGCCCCTCGCCATCAGGTCGGGTTTGGAAACTTAAACTACACGGCTGACATCCGCGGGGACTTGATCTTTGACGGATTCGAGCCACAACCGAGCGCGCCGCACTGTCTCGATGAGCATGATCTAGCTCTGCCGCCGAACAGTGCCCTGGAGGCCGCACACGCATCGGTTCCGACCCTTAATTCAGAGCCGGTTGCACCGATCGAGGATGAGCGGTTGGACGCCGCCTCGGGGGCTGTGATCCCAAAGGCGATCGAGCCGAATACCAGCCCCGCACTCTGCAAGGCCCGTGACTCCGAGGGGCCCGACTCCTCTCTGGACTCCGAGCCCTCCGCGCCCCTGCCAATCGAATCCGATTGGGCGCCGATCATGGAGTTCACCGCTGCGTACGTCTTTCAGCACTCGCCCTTTGGTGATATTCTGAAGTCACTGCAGTCTCTCTCTTTATCAGGAGAGCCCTGGCCGGACTACGGTCAGCAAGGATGGGATACGGACGATGAAGAAATTCAAAGCCCACCCACCACCCACTTTGTAGCCACTGTCGATGATTTAACCGACATGCTCGATTTCGACTCCGAAGACATCGACGGTATGGACGCCGATGCAGGAGACGATCAAGAACCAGCGCCTATAGGGCACTGGAAGGCCACCTCGTCGTATGACATATACATGGTGGATACTCCAAAAGATGGAGATGGCGATGGAACAGCGGGGGATGACACCTCCAAGAAACAGCCCAAGCGCCCGCGTCAGCGGCGCCGCTCTAAATCCTGCCAAAGTAAAAACGGTGATTCCGGCACGGGAGATAATAATACTCTGAAGAGCGCCGAAGAACACCCCCTCCAGCAAGATTCAGCACAGGAGGATGAAGAAGCCAGCCCTCACGAGAGAGCGGCAGACAGAGAGGTTGAGGATGATAATTATATGCCTCCCTCCGAAGACGAGGCAAGCCTCGACGACGACGAATTCATCGTGCCAGAGGACCCTGCCAAACAAGAGCGTTTTAAACACAGGCTTATGGCCACGGCAAGCAGCCTCAAGAAAAAGCAGCAACAGCTTAGAGCTGATCAGGATTTGCTAGCCGACAGATGGACTGAAGTCCTCGCTGCCGAAGAGTATGAACTCGAACGCCCCTCCAAGAGTTACCCAAAGCGCAGGCTGCTACCCCAGTTAGAGGAGGAAGCACCTAAACCTACATCACCAGCGCATGACATGGCCGACCGGGCACCTCGTGGCCGTGACAAAGAGGCCTCTCGGCCCTCTACTCAAGCCGTGCCCCGGCGCCGCTCAAAACATACTAAGCCACGGGAAAACGCGCCAGACCTACGAGAGATACTGGAGGACAAGGCAAGGCAAACAAGATCGATCTATGGATCGCGTGGGCGCCCCACGGCACGTGACGGGGATCGTCACTCCGGATATAGTAAATCCGGCCGGGCCGAACACAATAGACAAAGCTCGTTCGAACTACGTCATGATATAGCCCAATACAGAGGCGCCGCACACCCACTATGCTTCATAGATGAAGTAATGGATCATAAAATCCCTGAGGGTTTCAAACCCGTGAACATTGAATCATATGATGGCACAACAAATCCTGCGTTATGGATCGAGGATTATCTCCTTCACATCCACATGGCCCGCGGCGATGATCTACACGCCATCAAATACCTCCCACTCAAGCTTAAGGGACCAGCCTGGCATTGGCTTAACAGCTTGCCAGCAGAATCAATTGGTTCTTGGGAGGAACTGGAAGCCGCATTCCTTGACAACTTCCAGGGCACTTATGTGCGACCACCAGACGCCGATGACCTAAGCCACATAATTCAGCAGCCAGAGGAATCGGCCAGGCAATTCTGGACATGGTTCCTAACAAAGAAAAATGAAATAGTCGACTGTCCAGATGCAGAGGCCCTAGCGGCCTTCAAGCATAATATCCGCGACGAGTGGCTTGCCCGGCACCTTGGACAGGAAAAGCCGAAATCTATGGCAGCCCTCACGACACTCATGACCCGCTTTTGCGCGGGAGAAGATAGCTGGCTAGCTCGCAGCAACAACCTAACCAAGAACCTTGGCAATTTGGATACCAAGGACAAAAGTGGCAGGTCGCGTCGGAACAAGCAAAAGCGCCGCGTTAACAGCGAAAGCAATGAGGATATGGCAGTCAATGCCAGATTCAGAGGCTACAAATCCGGTCAGCGGAAAAAGCCATTCAAAAGGAATACTCAGGGCCCGTCCGGTTTGGACCGAATACTCGACCGCTCGTGCCAGATACATGGCACCCCCGAAAAGCCAGCCAATCACACCAACAGGGACTGTTGGGTGTTCAAGCAGGCAGGCAAGTTAAATGCCGAAAATAGAGACAAGGGGTTGTGTAGCGACGACGAGGAGGAGCCCAGGCCGCCGAACAACAGTGGACAGAAGGGTTTTCCCCCACAAGTGCGGACGGTGAACATGATATACGCAGCCCACATCCCTAAGAGGGAGCGGAAGCGTGCGTTACGGGACGTATACGCGATGGAGCCAGTCGCCCCAAAGTTCAACCCATGGTCCTCCTGCCCGATCACTTTTGATCGAAGGGACCACCCCACTAGCATACGTCATGGCGGGTTCGCCGCATTGGTTCTAGACCCAATTATTGACATATTTCATCTCACAAGAGTCCTTATGGACGGCGGCAGCAGCCTAAACCTGCTTTACCAGGATATAGTGCGGAAAATGGGCATAGATCCCTTGAGGATTAAGCCCACCAAAACGACCTTTAAAGGCGTCATACCAGGTGTAGAGGCCAACTGTACAGGCTCAGTCACACTTGAAGTGGTCTTTGGATCCCCGGATAATTTCTGAAGCGAGGAGTTAATCTTCGACATAGTCCTGTTCCGCAGCGGCTATCACACACTGCTCGAGTGAACCGCATTTGCAAAGTTCAATGCGGTACCGCACTACGCATACCTCAAGCTCAAGATGCCAGGCCCTCGAGGAGTAATCACGGTCAATGGAAACACCGAACTCTCCCTCCGAACGGAGGAGCACACGGCGGCCCTCGCAGCGGAAGTTCAAAGCAGCCTCTCTAGGCAGTTCTCAAGTCCGGCCGTTAAAAGGCCGGACACTGTCAAGCGCGCCTGGAGTAACCTACAACAAGACCGCCTGGCACGTTCTGAGCAGGCGTAGCAATGCGGCCCCAACCCCAACCCTCGCGAAACAGCGAGACCAGTGCTTCGTGTACATAACTACGCTCTTGAAATACCATGGGCACAGGGGTGTTGGAAATATGCCCTAGAGGCAATAATAAAAGCATTATTATTATATTTCCTTGTTCATGATAATTGTCTTTATTCATGCTATAATTGTGTTATCCGGAAATCGTAATACATGTGTGAATAATAGACACCAACATGTCCCTAGTAAGCCTCTAGTTGACTAGCTCGTTGATCAATAGATAGTCATGGTTTCCTGGCTATGGACATTGGATGTCATTGATAATGAGATCACATCATTAGGAGAATGATGTGATGGACAAGACCCAATCCTAAACATAGCATAAGATCGTATAGTTCGTTTGCTAGAGTTTTCTAATGTCAAGTATCTTTTCCTTAGACCATGAGATCGTGTAACTCCCGGATACCGTAGGAGTGCTTTGGGTGTACCAAACGTCACAACGTAACTGGGTGAATATAAAGGTATACTACGGGTATCTCCGAAAGTGTCTGTTGGGTTGACACGGATCAAGGCTGGGATTTGTCACTCCGTATGACGGAGAGGTATCACTGGGCCCACTCGGTAATGCATCATCATTATGAGCTCAAAGTGACCAAGTGTCTGGTCACGGGATCATGCATTACGGTACGAGTAAAGTGACTTGCCGGTAACGAGATTGAACGAGGTATTGGGATACCGACGATCAAGATCTCGGGCAAGTAACATACCGATTGACAAAGGGAATTGTATATGGGGTTGCTTGAATCCTCGACACCGTGGTTCATCCGATGAGATCATCGAGGAGTATGTGGGAGCCAACACGGGTATCCAGATCCTGCTGTTGGTTATTGACCGGAGAGCGATCTCGGTCATGTCTACATGTCTCCCGAACCCGTAGGGTCTACACACTTAAGGTTCGGTGACGCTAGGATTGTAGGGATATGTATATGCAGTAACCTGAATGTTGTTCGGAGTCCCGGATGAGATCCCGGACGTCACGAGGAGTTCCGGAATGGTCCGGAGGTAAAGAATTATATATAGGAAGTACTATTTCGGGCATCGGGACAAGTTTCGGGGTCACCGGTATTGTACCGGGACCACCGGAAGGGTCCCGGGGGTCCACCGGGTGGGGCCACCTGCCCCGGGGGCCACATGGGCTGTAGGGGGTGCGCCTTGGCCTATATGGGCCAAGGGCACCAGCCCCAAGAGGCCCATGCGCCTAGGGTTCAAGAAGGGAAGAGTCCCAAAGGGGGAAGGCACCTCCTAGGTGCCTTGGGGAGGAGGGATTCCTCCCCTTGGCCGCACCCCCCTAGGAGATTAGATCTCCTAGGGCCGGCGCCCCCCCCCCCCCCTTGGCCGTCCTATATATAGTGGGGAGATGGAGGACTTCTTACCTTGCCTTTGGTGCCTCCCTCTCCCTCTCCAACACCTCCTCCTCCTCCATAGTGCTTAGCGAAGCCCTGCCGGAGTACTGCAGCTCCATCACCACCACGCCGTCGTGCTGCTGCTGGAGCCATCTTCCTCAACCTCTGCTTCCCCCTTTCTGGATCAAGAAGGAGGAGACGTTACGCTGACCGTACGTGTGTTGAACGCGGAGGTGCCGTCTGTTCGGCACTAGGATCTCTGGTGATTTGGATCACGTCGAGTACGCCTTCCTCATCCCCGTTCTTTGAATGTGTCCGCGCATGATCTACAAAGGTATGTAGATGCAATCCAATCACTCGTTGCTAGATGAACTCCTAGATGGATCTTGGTGAAACCGTAGGAATTTTTTTGTTTTCTGCAACGTTCTCCAACAGTGGCATCATGAGCTAGGTCTATGCGTAGTTCTCTTGCACGAGTAGAACACAATTTGTTGTGGGCGTTGATGTTGTCAACTTTCTTGCCGCTACTAGTCTTATCTTGCTTCAACGGTATTGTGGGATAGCGGCCCGGACCAACCTTACACGTACGCTTACGTGAGACCGGTTCCACCGACTAACATGCACAAGTTGCATAAGGTGGCTGGCGGGTGTCTGTCTCTCCTACTTTAGTTGGAGCGGATTCGATGAAAAGGGTCCTTATGAAGGGTAAATAGAAGTTGACAAATCACGTTGTGGCTTTCACGTAGGTAAGAAAACGTTCTTGCTAGAACCCTACTTCAGCCACGTAAAACCTGCAACAACAATTAGAGGACGTCTAACTTGTTTTTGCAGCAAGTGCTTTGTGATATGATATGGCCAAAGTTGTGATGAATGATGAATGATATATATGTGATGTATGAGATGTTCATGCTATTGTAATAGGAATCACGACTTGCATGTCGATGAATATGACAACCGGCAGGAGCCATAGGAGTTGTCTTTATTTTTTTGTATGACCTGCGTGTCATTGAGAAACGCCATGTAAATTACTTTACTTCATTGCTAAACGCGTTAGCCATAGTAGTAGAAGTAATAGTTGGCGAGCAACTTCATGGAGACACAATGATGGAGATCATGATGATGGAGATCATGGTGTCATGCCGGTGACAAGATGGTCATGGAGCCCCAAGATGGAGATCAAAGGAGCTGTGTGATATTGGCCATATCATGTCACTTTTATTATTTGATTGCATGAGATGTTTATCATGTTTTTGCATCTTGTTTACTTAGAACGACGGTAGTAAATAAGATGATCCCTCATAATAATTTCAAGAAAGTGTTCCCCCTAACTGTGCACCGTTGCAACAGTTCGTTGTTTCGAAGCACCACGTGATGATCGGGTGTGATAGATTCTAACGTTCACATACAACGGGTGTAAGACAGATTTACACATGCAAAACACTTAGGTTGACTTGACGAGCCTAGCATGTACAGACATGGCCTCGGAACACAGAAGACCGAAAGGTCGAGCATGAGTCGTATAGAAGATACGATCAACATGAAGATGTTCATCGATGTTGGCTAGTACGTCTCACGTGATGATCGGACACGGCCTAGTTCACTCGGATCATGTTATACTTAGATTACAGGAGGGATGTTTATCTAAGTGGGAGTTCATTGAATAATTTGATTAGATGAACTTAATTATCATGAACTTAGTCTAAAATATTTACAATATGTCTTGTAGATCAAATGGCCAATGTAGTCCTCAACTTCAACGCGTTCCTAGAGAAAACCAAGCTGAAAGACGATGGCAGCAACTACACGGACTGGGTCCGGAACCTGTGGATCATCCTCATAGCTGCCAAGAAAGATTATGTCTCCTACAAGCACCGCTACGTGACGCACCTGTTCTCCCTGCAGAACAAGATGTTATGAACGCTTGGCAGGCACGTACCAATGACTACTCCCTCGTTCAGTGCGGCATGCTTTACAGCTTAGAGCCGGGGCTCCAGAAGTGTTTTGAGAGACACAGAGCATATGAGATGTTCGAAGAGCTGAAAATGGTTTTCCAAGCTCATGCCCGGGTCGAGAGATATCAAGTCTCCGACAAGTTCTTCAGCTGTAAGATGGAGGAAAACAGTTCTGTCAGTGAGCACATACTCACTATGTCTGGGTTGCATAACCGCTTGACTCAGCTGGGAGTTAATCTCCCGGATGACGCGGTCATTGACAGAATCCTTCAGTCGCTTCCACCGAGCTACAAGAGCTTTGTGATGAACTTCAATATGCAGGGGATGGAAAAGACCATTCCTGAAGTATTTGCAATGCTGAAATCAACAGAGGTAGAAGTCAAAAAGGAACATCAAGTGTTGATGGTGAATAAAACCACTAAGTTCAAGAAAGGCAAGGGTAAGAAAACCTTCAAGAAGGACGGCAAGGGAGTTGCCGCGCCCGGCAAGCAAGCTGCCGGGAAGAAGCCAAAGAATGGACCCAAGCCCGAGACTGAGTGCTTTTATTGCAAGGAAAGTGGTCACTGGAAGCCGAACTGCCCCAAATACTTAGCGGACAAGAAGGCCGGCAAAACAAAAGGTATATGTGATATACATGTAATTGATGTGTACCTTACTAGTACTCGTAGTAGCTCCTGGGTATTTGATACCGGTGCAGTTGCTCACATTTGTAACTCAAAGCAGGAGCTGTGGAATAAGCGGAGACTGGCGAAGGACGAGGTGACGATGCACGTCGGGAATGGTTCCAAGGTCGATGTGATCGCCGTCGGCACGCTACCTCTACACTTACCTACGGGATTAGTTTTGAACCTCAATAATTGTTATTTAGTGCCATGTTGGAGCATGAACATTGTATCAGGATCTCGTTTAATTCGAGATGGCTACTCATTTAAATCCGAGAATAATGGTTGTTCTATTTATATGAGAGATATGTTTTATGGTCATGCTCCGATGGTGAATGGTTTATTCTTAATGAATCTCGAGCGTAATGCTACACATATTCATAGTGTGAGTACCAAAAGATGTAAGGTTGATAATGATAGTCCCACATACTTGTGGCACTGCCGCCTTGGTCACATAGGTGTCAAACGCATGAAGAAGCTCCATGTTGATGGACTTTTAGAGTCTCTTGATTACGAATCATTTGACACATGCGAACCATGCCTCATGGGTAAAATGACCAAGACTCCGTTCTCAGGAACAATGGAGCGAGCAACCAACTTATTGGAAATCATACATACTAATGTGTGCGGTCCAATGAGTGTTGAGGCTCGCGGTGGCTATCGTTATGTTCTCACCCTCACTGATGACTTGAGTAGATATGGGTATGTCTACTTAATGAAACACAAGTCTGAGACCTTTGAAAAGTTCAAGGAATTTCAGAGTGAGGTTGAGAATCAACGTGACAGGAAAATCAAGTTCCTGCGATCAGATCGTGGAGGAGAATACTTGAGTCATGAGTTTGGCACACACTTAAGAAAATGTGGAATAGTTTCACAGCTCACGCCGCCTGGAACACCTCAGCGTAATGGTGTGTCCGAACGTCGTAATCGCACTCTATTAGATATGGTGCGATCTATGATGTCTCTTGCCGATTTACCGCTATCTTTTAGGGGTATGCTTTAGAGACTGCCGCATTCACTTTAAATAGGGCTCCGTCGAAATCCGTTGAGACGACACCGTTTGAATTATGGTTTGGGAAGAAACCTAAGCTGTCGTTTCTAAAGGTTTGGGGATGCGATGCTTATGTCAGGAAACTTCAACCTGAAAAGCTCGAACCCAAGTCGGAAAAATGTGTTTTCATAGGATACCCTAAAGAAACTATTGGGTATACCTTCTACCTCAGATCCGAAGGCAAGATCTTTGTTGCCAAGAATGGGTCCTTTCTGGAGAAAGAGTTTCTCTTGAAAGAAGTAAGTGGGAGGAAAGTAGAACTTGATGAAGTATTACCTCTTGAACCGGAAAATGGCGCAACTCAAGAAAATGTTCCTGAGGTGCCTGCACCGACTAGAGAGGAAGTTAATGATAATGATCAAGATACTTCTGATCAAGCTCCTACTGAAATTCGAAGGTCCACAAGGACACGTTCCGCACCAGAGTGGTACGGCAACCCTGTCTTGGAAATCATGTTGTTAGACAACGGTGAGCCTTCGAACTATGAAGAAGCGATGGCGGGCCCGGATTCCGACAAATGGCTAGAAGCCATGAAATCCGAGATAGGATCCATGTATGAAAATGAAGTATGGACTCTGACTGACTTGCCCATTGAGCGGCGAGCCATAGAAAATAAATGGATCTTTAAGAAGAAGACAGACACGGATGGTAATGTGACCATCTATAAAGCTCGGCTTGTCGCTAAGGGTTATCGACAAGTTCAAGGGGTTGACTACGATGAGACTTTCTCACCGGTAGCGAAGCTAAAGTCCGTCTGAATCATGTTAGCAATTGCCGCATTCTATGATTATGAGATATGGCAAATGGACGTCAAAACGGCATTCCTTAATGGTTTCCTTAAGGAATAATTGTATATGATGCAGCCGGAAGGTTTTGTCGATCCTAAGAATGCTGACAAGGTGTGCAAGCTCCAACGCTCGATTTATGGGCTGGTGCAAGCATCTCGGAGTTGGAACATTCTCTTTGATGAGATGATCAAAGCGTTTGGGTTTACGCAGACTTATGGAGAAGCCTGTGTTTACAAGAAAGTGAGTGGGAGCTCTATAGCATTTCTCATATTATATGTAGATGACATACTTTTGATGGGAAATGATATAGAACTCTTGGACAGCATTAAGGCCTACTTGAATAAGAGTTTTTCAATGAAGGACCTTGGAGAAGCTGCTTATATATTAGGCATCAAGATCTATAGAGACAGATCAAGACGCCTCATAGGTCTTTCACAAAGCACATACCTTGATAAGATATTGAAGAAGTTCAATATGGATCAGTCTAAGAAGGGGTTCTTGCCTGTGATGCAAGGTGTGAAATTGAGCTCAGCTCAATGTTCGACCACGGCAGAAGATATAGAAGAGATGAGTGTCATCCCCTATGCCTCAGCCATAGGTTCTATTATGTATGCCATGCTGTGTACCAGACCTGATGTAAACCTTGCCGTAAGTTCGGTAGGAAGGTACCAAAGTAATCCCGGCAAGGAACACTGGACAGTGGTCAAGAATATCCTGAAGTACCTGAAAAGGACTAAGGAAATGTTTCTCGTTTATGGAGGTGACGAAGAGCTCGTCGTAAAGGGTTACGTCGACGCTAGCTTCGACACACATCTGGATGACTCTAAGTCACAAATCGGATACGTGTATATTTTGAATGGTGGGGCAGTAAGCTGGTGCAGTTGCAAGCAGAGCGTCGTGGCGGGATCTACATGTGAAGCGGAGTACATGGCAGCCTCGGAGGCAGCACATGAAGCAATTTGGGTGAAGGAGTTCATCACCGACCTAGGAGTCATACCCAATGCGTCGGGGCCAATCAAGCTCTTCTGTGACAACACTGGAGCTATTGCTCTTGCCAAGGAGCCCAGGTTTCACAAGAAGACAAGGCACATCAAGCGTCGCTTCAACTCCATTCGTGAAAATGTTCAAGATGGAGACATAGATATTTGTAAAGTACACACGGACCTGAATGTAGCAGATCCGTTGACTAAACCTCTTCCTAGAGCAAAACATGATCAACACCAGAATTCCATGGGTGTTCGATTCATCACAATGTAACTAGATTATTGACTCTAGTGCAAGTGGGAGACTGTTGGAAATATGCCCTAGAGGCAATAATAAAAGCATTATTATTGTATTTCCTTGTTCATGATAATTGTCTTTATTCATGCTATAATTGTGTTATCCGGAAATCGTAATACATGTGTGAATAATAGACACCAACATGTCCCTAGTAAGCCTCTAGTTGACTAGCTCGTTGATCAACAGATAGTCATGGTTTCCTGGCTATGGACATTGGATGTCATTGATAACGAGATCACATCATTAGGAGAATGATGTGATGGACAAGACCCAATCCTAAACATAGCATAAGATCGTATAGTTCGTTTGCTAGAGTTTTCCAATGTCAAGTATCTTTTCCTTAGACCATGAGATCGTGTAACTCCCGGATACCGTAGGAGTGCTTTGGGTGTACCAAACATCACAACATAACTGGGTGACAATAAAGGTATACTACGGGTATCTCCGAAAGTGTCTGTTGGGTTGACACGGATCAAGACTGGGATTTGTCACTCCGTATGACGGAGAGGTATCACTGGGCCCACTCGGTAATGCATCATCATTATGAGCTCAAAGTGACCAAGTGTCTGGTCACGGGATCATGCATTACGGTACGAGTAAAGTGACTTGCCAGTAACGAGATTGAACGAGGTATTGGGATACCGACGATCAAGATCTCGGGCAAGTAACATATCGATTGACAAAGGGAATTGTATACGGGGTTGCTTGAATCCTCGACATCGTGGTTCATCCGATGAGATCATCGAGGAATATGTGGGAGCCAACATGGGTATCCAGATCCTGCTGTTGGTTATTGACCGGAGAGCGATCTCGGTCATGTCTACATGTCTCCCGAACCCGTAGGGTCTACACACTTAAGGTTCGGTGACGCTAGGGTTGTAGGGATATGTATATGCAGTAACCCGAATGTTGTTCGGAGTCCCGGATGAGATCCTAGACATCACGAGGAGTTCCGGAATGGTCCGGAGGTAAAGAATTATATATAGGAAGTACTATTTCGGGCATCGGGACAAGTTTCGGGGTCACCGGTATTGTACCGGGACCACCAGAAGGGTCCCGGGGGTCCACCGGGTGGGGCCACCTGCCCCGGGGGCCACATGGGATGTAGGGGGTGCGCCTTGGCCTATATGGGCCAAGGGCACCAGCCCCAAGAGGCCCATGTGCCTAGGGTTCAAGAAGGGAAGAGTCCCAAAGGGGGAAGGCACCTCCTAGGTGCCTTGGGGAGGAGGGATTCCTCCCCTTGGCCGCATCCCCCTAGGAGATTAGATCTCCTAGGGCCGGCGCCCCCCCTTGGCCCACCTATATATAGTGGGGAGACGGAGGACTTCTTACCTTGCCTTTGGTGCCTCCCTCTCCCTCTCCAACACGTCCTCCTCCTCCATAGTGCTTGGCGAAGCCCTGCCGGAGTACTGCAGCTCCATCACCACCACGCCGTCGTGCTGCTGCTGGAGCCATCTTCCTCAACCTCTCCTTCCCCCTTGCTGGATCAAGAAGGAGGAGACGTTACGCTGACCGTACGTGTGTTGAACGCGGAGGTGCCGTCTGTTCGGCGCTAGGATCTCTGGTGATTTGGATCACGTCGAGTACGCCTTCCTCATCCCCGTTCTTTGAACGCTTCCGCGCGTGATCTACAAAGGTATGTAGAAGCAATCCAATCACTCGTTGCTAGATGAACTCCTAGATGGATCTTGGTGAAACTGTAGGAAATTTCTTGTTTTCTGCAACGTTCTCCAACAAGGGGGAGGGGCACCATCACGGCACGCCCAAAACACGGCTTAAACCGAACTAGGGGCTGCCGAACCTTTTTTATTTTTCTCTTACTTTCGGGACTCCATACTTCGGACGACCAGTTCGGCAATCCAACTGCCGCACAAACGATGCAAGATCCAGGAAAGCAGACAAGCCATGCCACATTATGGAACTCCCAGGTGGTCTTTATTATGAGCAGTATACCTATTTTACATACAATTCCGCGGCCTGCCCCTGGACAGGACATGTTAAATAGTCCAACCTTTCGCTTATCGCACTATTTGTGTCGTTCTGCTTGGATCACAGCCTTTTTATAAACAATGCATAGCTTTTTGTCTATGTTTTGCATTACTCTCTTTTTATATATATGTTCATTAATGACATGTTACACCCGTACACTGTGGTACGGCAAATACGCCAGGGGCTCCAGTACCCCTTAATATGGTGTGAGAAGTCCGAACACTTTCACAAGTGCGGCACCCCGAACTTATAGCATTATATGCATCGGCTCCGAATCATGATTTGGGTCAATAGTTGGCTTTGCCCGGCTCCTATGTTTTGGTGCCTTACGTTCCGCTATATCGGCTAAGGTAGCACTAGGAGAACTACTGCGATTGTGCCCCAGTTGAGCTGGGATGAGCACCTCAGTAGAGAAAGCTAAAACTGACTGTCATGATAAGGCGAGAGACCGGTCGCTGTTCGAGAGGTTTTTCGAGTCCCTGAAGACTTATGCCGCTTAGAGCGAGGAGCCGGCTTTGTCCGGCCAAGGCGTGGATAGCGCCCCGAACTCGGTCTTCCGAATACTAGGGGCTTCGCCGAAATTTAAAATTATAGAGTTCTATGGCTAAGTGAGAGTGTTCAAGCATTATAGTCTGATTGCCTTGTTCGTTGTGCTGAGCGCCTCCCTCGAAGGACCCAAACATGGGAAAAAGAGCGCTCAGGTTTATCCCGAACACCCCAGCACTAGTGGCATGGGGGCAGAAGCCGACGACTGGCCATCTCTCAATTTTTGATAAACGGCCGCACAGAAAGTAATATTTTAAATTCAAAAAGCATTGCTTAGCGCATATGAACAAGTTTTCAGTGCACAGGACAACACGAGCGAGTTTATTCAAAAATTACATCCTTGGTACATTCATCCGCCATAAGGCGGGAACCCTTCAGTACATCCTTATAATAGTTCTCGGGTTTGCGATGCTCTTTCCCCAGCGGCGGCCCGTCCTTCACAAGCTTCTCACCGTCGAGCTTGCCCCAGTGCACCTTAGCACGGGCAAGGGCCCTCCGGGCACCTTCGATGCAGACGGAGCGCTTGATGACCTCAAGCCTTGGACAGGCCTCCACCAGCCGCCGCACCAGTCCGAAGTAGCTCCCAGGCAGGGCCTCTCTAGGCCACAGCCGAACTATGAAGCCCTTCATGGCCTGTTTGGCCGCCTTATGGAGCTCGACCAGCTGCTTCAGCTGGTCGCTCAAGGGCACAGGGTGTCCGGCCTCAGCATACTGAGACCAGAACACCTTCTCCGTCGAGCTGCCTTCCTCGGCTCGGTAGAATGCGGCGGCATCGGATACGCTATGGGGAAGATCTACGAATGCTCCTGGAGAGCTCTGGATTCGGGTAAGTAATAAGTAGTTTACTTTTATATGTCTGCTTTGCATAAAGAATGCCTTACCCGCTGCTATCTTTTTCACCGCATCCAACTCCTGGAGGGCCTTCTGGGATTCGGCCTTGGCAGACTTGGCACTTTCGATGGCCACCGCAAGCTCGGACGCTTGTGTCTTCGAGTCAAGATCCAAACTCTCATGTTTTTTCATGAGAGCCTGAAGCTCTTTCCGCGCCTCGTCGGCCAGCGCCTCAGATTTCTCCCGCTCGCTGCACTCCGAGGCCACTCTCTTCTCGGCCTCGGACAGCGCCTGCTTGAGGGTCGCCACCTCAGTTGTGGCCCCTGCAATAAGCAGCATAATCCTGTCATTTTTCGCAATTGCATCTTTTTATATATTTTTCTATAAGGTATTTCTTACCCTCCTTCGCCTCGAGCTGCCGCTTGGCAAGGCCGAGCTCTTGCTCGGACCACTCGAGGCCCTGCTTCAGGGTGCCCACCTCCGCAGTCAGTGCGGCGGTCGCAAGCAGCGAAGCCTGCATACGCATATTGACTCATTTTTTGTTAGACTCCTGCGAAAATTAATAGATCCTCTATTCGGCTTTTCTTTCCGAACGCCAAACAGAGCATCAGGGGCTACTGTCTATGCGGTAATATTTTTACATATTTTTTACTTACCTCGAAGCCTGTTAGAAGGCTAGCACAAGCTTCAGTCAGTCCGCTTTTGGCGGACTGAACCTTCTGGATCACCGTAGTCATGATAGTACGGTGCTCCTCGTCGAGGGAGGCGCCCTTAAGCACCTCCAACAGATTGTCCAGCGCCTCCGGTTGGACGGAGGCCGGCGGCTTAGTAGGCTTGCTCCTCTTAGAAGGAGGTCGCCTGCCGCAGTCCGGAACCGTTGAGGATTCCGGTGCGGTGTCCGGCACAAAGCCGGACTTGGAGCCGAGGGGGGTCTTGTCCCCTTTGCTCCTGGAGTCCGGGAAGTCGCCTTGTGGCGCCTTCAGGACCACCTCCTCCTGGCTTGGAACCTGTTGGGACAACACTTCGGCGTCGTCCGTAGGGCGGGGGGAGGTAGCCGTCGGTACAGAATTCACATCCGACGAATCCAGGGAGCCGCTCGACGACTCGTCGAGTCCAGCCTTGGGCGGACTGCATAATTATATTCGACATAAGGAAATGTTGTGCCATAAAAGGAATGCTATGAGTTACTCTGGTATCCGAATACTTACGATTTCGCCGAGCGCTTGGCCCTGTGCGGCCACTCCCCTTCGCCCTCGTTGGCGTCGGTAGACTAGTCCGGAGGAGGGGTCTTCCTCTTCTTCGACCCTTCGGCCTCCCCTGTTGGGGCGGCCATTCTCTTCTTTCCTCCCCCCGCTGGAGGGGGAGAGGTTTCTTCTTCCTCCTCCTCGTCTTCACGGGAGGAGTGCGTCTCGGATTCGTCGGACGACGAGTCCGACACCACCATATGCCGGGAACTCTTTCGAGTCCCCGTGGCCTTCTTCTTATTGGCCTTCTTCTCCGGCACCACATAAGGTGCCGGAACCAGCAGCTTCGCTAAGCGAGCATTGGCTAGGTCTTCGGGCAAAGGGGCCGGACAGTCGATCTGTCCGGACTTCACCTGCCAATCCTATCAAAGGAAAGGGAGTTTAGATCTCGCATAGAGTCAGACTATGAAAAACTAGCATCCTGTAAAAGGTGAGAATAGC